>NC_084811.1:18843241-19160574 GCF_963583255.1 Pyrus communis
CAAGATAGAGAAGTCAGCGACGCGCTCAAAGCTACATCAACAAATTTTACTCCTCGGCCAAGCTCGGCCGACGAGTTGGCACGCCCCGCATTCGACCGAAGGACGTAGTTAGCTTATTAGTTACTCGGCCTGCGCGCCACGTAGGTTTTGTAATTTTTAGGGTCAACAGTTAGAGTCGCAACATATATAAAATGTTAAGGGCTTATTGGTGAAAAATGGCGGTATTACACTCTAAAGTATGTCAAGTAACTTAAGTTGACGAAAAATTGGATAAAATAGCTTTGAATATAATAGTAGGGATGAAATTAGCAATTTTTAATGAATTTAGGGACTTATTTTACCGAAAAAATAATTTAGGGACCTAATTTTCACTAAGGTGATAATTTAACGACTCGGCACTTCAACCTTGTTTTTAATGAAATAATTGTACCTGTTTTCCATCAGGTAAAATATGGCATAATATGCGCCAATTTTTTTCCTCAGTGGGAAAATTTTGCTTGATGGAGTTTATAGCCTATCAAAATTTTTTGTCGCCTAAAGTCTCTAAAAAAACCCAAACGTTGACCACTTTTGTCCGATCAAATTTTTCATTTCGTCGAGTAAAGTTACTTTGCCCGCCAAAATTTGGTTCGTCAAACAAATGATAATTTATAGTAATGCAACTAAATGGTAACTCGTTTCTATATTTAATGGTGACTAAAGTCCTATCATGGTGGCAACAATTTGTGTCAGTCAATGCCCAGGTTGCTCAGCCCCATGGGCTACAAAATCTTGGCCCACCCAAATGGACAACACCGCCTTCTGGTAGGCTGAAAATCAATTCGATGGTGTTTGGAGTGGGGAGAACAAATTGGGAGGAGTAAGCATCATTGTGAGAGACGACACAGGGTTCTTTGTGGCGGCTGCCTGTCGGAACTTTCATAATGTCTCATCCCCTCTTCACGCGGAAGCTTTAGAAGCCAGGGAGTGTGGTTTGGGCCGCCACAAAGGGTTTTAAAAATCTATTAATAATTAAAGGTGATTCTCTTTAGATTGTGAAAACGTTAGCAAATCTTTCCCCTAACCAGTCATCAATTGGCCAGTTAGTGGAGGATACAAAGGCTTTTCTTCCACCAATAAATGAAGATTTGTGTTCCCATATTCGTCACCAAGCCAACTATAGCCCATTGATGAGTCCATATTATACCATATATTTGACCCTATTTTTTTGTTATAGTTTATTGATCATTTTGGTAGAATTTTGATACTTATATATTTTCATGTAGAGCATTCAACTTCCTCTGGAGCAAAAAGTGATCAAACGGATCAATTTTGGAGTGATTCAAATTGGAAGATATTCGTGAGCCTTTCAAGATGATTGTATCAAAATTCCAAATTTTTCTACCAAGCCATTTGACCGTGGCAAAGAAAAGAAGGTCCAGCGAGCAGTTTTTCTAGATTGATGTTTCTGAATGTTTTGGGCATTTTGAAAGTCAAGATGGCATATTTTGAGGATAATTCCTTCTAAGGATTTTTTCAAGACAACTTATGCTTTCAAAAGAGACCATTTGGGACCAAATCTGAGATGGTTTGGTTGGTCAAAAGTCTGATTTTCTGAGAAATCCGAATTTCAATTTAAATAGGAAACCTTTTATTTCCTAGTTATCTTATTCTATTATGTTTCCTAGTTTTTAGAAGACCTTTTCTAGGAAGGATTTTATTTTCTAGTAGTATAAATAAGGCTATTTAGCCATTAGTGTAGGGAGGCATCAATTTGGAGAACTTAGCTAGGCTTTGACAATTTGTATTTCAAGGTGCTTTCTATCCTATTTCTATTTCAATAAAATTCATTTTGTTTTATGGTTGTTCATAAGTAATTTCCGTTTTCTAGGATGATGCCTTGAGCCTTCGCATGAATATGTACCATTATTATGTTTAAACTGTCTCTATATCTTAATGCTTAGCTACCATTAGAATTGTTTAGATAAGTAATCGGTTGCAATTCGGTCGGAATACCACCAGAAGATTGAGTATTGCTTCTTGTGAATGATAGTTGTAATTTCACCTAGGGCGAATGCCACATCTTATGGGTTGCATGGTTTTTTAAAGGGTTTTCACAAAGCGTAATGAGTCATGCATGTTTATATTTAATCTGAATGCCACAGACAGATTGCATGTTTAATATACATTATAGCTTGAATGTCACAGTAGAATATGCATCAAGAAAACCTAACCTTCAAAGTGCATGTGTAAGTCATAAGTAATTGGTAAAACTACGTGCGATTATTAAGATGACGGCGGAACCCTAAGCTTTTACAATTTTGTTTTTAAAACATTTTCTTTTGTTTTCTTTACTTTGCTAATTCCTTTAATCATTTTAATTAAATTCGTTTTTATTATTTTTAAATTCAAAATCAACTATTTCCAATCTTTGTTTTCAAATTATTAACTAAGATTTTGGTTTTGCACAAATTATTCATTCAATCCCTATGGAAACGACCTTGCTACAACCGACTATACTACAACTACACTGTACTTTTGCATGTATTTTTAAGTGTTTTTATTCGTTGCCAAGCCAACATTGTAGCCCATCGCCTAGCTCGGTTCAGTTTTTCCATTGGCAGCCACTGCGAATGGCTATCAAGCCCTCCTAACTTCATTTTGGATCTTCTAATTGAGGATTGCTTGTAAATGATCTCTCTATCTACTTGTAATCTTTGATGTACAACCTCAAAATTTATGTGTATATCTAACCCTTTCACCGGCTTACATGATCGTACACTTTGCACTGACATCTAATACTAACTCGGAGAATCATATCCAATGGTGTAGGCAAACACAATCGAAATTTTTTTACTGTAGTGGCTACCCTAGTGGAATTCACACAAACCCAAGGGGTTGATTTTTTTAATCGGCAAACCCCCAACAAAATGAACAAACTAGACGAAGGCTTCAATGAGATATAAAAATGTCACTTATTTTTTATTTTTTATTTATACAAACAATAGCGTTAGTAGGTCAAATCGTTAGTTATTTAGGGAGAATAGAATCAATGGAAATCAAACTCGCACTATGATGCATTAGCATTACTTTTATATTTTATATAAAAGTAAATAGTAAAATTTAATTGTTGGAACCACATGGAGTATTTAATTACAAATAAATATGTGAGGTCATGTGGCTCATCAAAAGGAGTTTGGATACTTACCTGCCAATTCTGTTGGAGATGCTCTAAAATTATAAAGTCTAGAGTTTTTTCACAAAACTAATGATGCCAAGACATGAAAATTGCAAGAATTCTCTTCGAATCACTCTTTGAAAATTACATGAGTTGGACTTAAAACTTTTCATGTACGATAGTACAAGTGCAAAAAAATATTTTTAAATCGTAATACAATGTATCAGTGTGTCCGACAATCCCTTCATGAAACTATACCCGTCATGTGTATCACATTGATTTGTCAATGACTTTAGATCATTCTTTTCCTTCGTCCCAAGACTCCAAACTATCAGCAAGTAGGAATAATATTTTATGTCAATCATGACCAGTAGTACTTTCTTACTTTAACTATAATGTATTCCAAACATGTGTAAATGCTAAGATATAGCTTTCTGGGTGATGCCTGTACTAGAGAGATTATCTATTTAAATTATATTTTGTCCATCATATGATGCGTCGGTTGATGATTGAATTTTTTAAAATAATTTAAATAAAATATCCAATCATATACCACTACATAATGTGATTTACAGATTATCTATTTAAATTATATTTTGTCCACCACATGATGAAATGGTTGATAGTTGAATTTGTTTTTAAATAATTTAAATAAAATATCTAACAATCAACTGTTACATAATGTGATTCACAAATTATCTATTTAAATTATATTTTGTCTACCAAAGGCAGTTGATGCTTGAATTTTTATTAATAATTTAAATAAAAAAATCCAACTATTGACCATTATATAATGTAATTTACAAAATATGGTTTGAAAAAAAAAAAAAGCACTCTTAGCATTTTTCCGTAAATAAAGCAAGTTACAGGCAACAGCATGACCTTTAATCTTCCTTGATAGAGACAACAGCTTCTACCACATAAATCGTGTACCACATACATACCAACCTTTCCATGCAGATAAAGTCATGCGTCTGTACTACTGTCCTTTCACAAATTAACATCTCTTCTTCATCATCAAGCTTCTGTTTTCTTGGAGCTCAAGTGATGCACTGCTGTGCCATATTATACGTATATATAATGCATGCAAAAACTAGAATTATTGTACAGCCTGACACAGATCATTCGGGCCAAAAAACTTAAAAAAACCACATCGAATTCCCTTGTCAATTAGTTTCGACAAGCACTTTAATAATGTCCAAAAAAAATGAACATGTAGTTTCCATGAAGAAGGAGCTGTCCGTGACGAAAGTTACCAAAAGAGGAGATGGACAAGCAAGCGGAGGAGACCAAGACCAACCTGCAGAAATCACCACCATGGAGCAAACTTCAGAAGTGAGAGTTACAATCCATGAGGAGGCAATAATAACTAGTTGGGGGAAGAAACTAAAAAAACTGAAGGATGCATTGGCAGAAGCAGCTCAAAAGCAAAATGCCGAACCAAAGATCCAAAAGGTTCCCTTCTTGCTCCGTGATCGCAAAAATTTCGACAACTACTACGAGCCAAGGGTAGTAGCACTCGGTCCTTACCACCATGGTAAACGAAAGTACGAGCAGGCAGAGAAAGTCAAGCTTCAATTGGCAGCACACTTCATCACAGATAGCCATCATGACCAGACTAATTACGGTGAAACTTTACTCAAGATGGTTGAGGACAAGATCAAGGAGCTAAGGGAGTGCTATGATGAAGAAGCAACAAAGGACTACGGTGACGAGGTACTCGCGTGGATGCTGTTCGTTGATGGGTGTTCGATGTTGGAATTCATATACAAATATGACAATTTGGAAGATATTAACATCAAGAGAGACCGAGTGGCATTTGCAGAACAGGACATGCTCTTGCTAGAGAATCAACTCCCCTATCGACTCCTCAAGTGGCTCTTCGACAAGAGCAAAATACGTGAGAAATTTAATAACTCAATCGAGGCTTTTGTCAAGATGCATGGTGGGGAACCAAAAGTTAATGCCACGGAAAGAGAGCCACTTCATCTTCTTGACCTTCTTCGGACAAGAATGGTACGTCCACCTAGCCTGAGTTCAAAACCAGGATGTACTCAACTTCTTGACTGTCTTTGGAAAAGAAGGGCAGGACGTCCACGTACAGAACCAGGAATCCATTCATTTCGCAACGTACAAGAGCTTCAGGCAGCCGGGATCTATTTTAGGCCTAGTGATGAAAACTCATTGAGGGCCATATCTTTTAAGCCTTGGTTTCAATGCTGTGGATTCCTTAATCTTCCTAAAATAAAAGTTGACGACTCGATGGGGCCTAAGTTCATGAACATGATAGCCTACGAAATGTGTCCTGATTTCCAGAATGATTTCGAGGTCACCTCTTACATAGGCTTCCTCGATTCGCTCATTGATCATCCAGACGATGTGAAGCACTTGAGGAAAAAGCTCATAGTTCAAAACTTGCTTGGGAGTGATGAGGAGGTGGCTCGACTCTTCAACGAGATAGGCACTGACTTGGTCCCTAACAATTCGATTTACCGCAATGTTACAGCACAGATAGAAGATCACTACAAAACCAAGTGGAAGACATGGATGACTCAATTCTTTCATGACCATTTCAGTAGTCCCTGGACTATCTTTGCTTTCTTTGGTGTTCTATTAGGACTCGGCTTGAGCGGTGCCCAGACGTGGTATGCAATATTTTCCAATCCCTCTCCATGTGATGCCGTATGCAAGTACCTGAAAACACACCCCGGCTGAGTGATTCAGGTACATGTCAACTCTTCTGCATCTTTCATGTGGTTATATTATAGTATTCCCAATTACCGTTACCTCTGCAGTTTGTCACAAGTCATAGTTTCTCAACGCTCCTCTTTCCATTTGATATTCCACTGTACGCAAGTGTGACCACTAAAATAAGTGAATTGTATTTTTGTTGTTATTGTGTGGAAATAAATGAATTAAAATGTACGTGTGCGGTTTGTTCTAACTGTATTGGCCGAAACTTCTTTCAGATTGCATTTGTAGGTTGTAATTTTTTAGACCTTTTTTTTTTTTTTTTTTTTTTTTGTTATGCCTTTGAAACTCCATTTCAATCTTACTTTGTTATCCAGAACTTAAATTTCATCACTTTATTCCCTGAAATTCAATTTTCATTTTCCTTTGTCATTTTTCATCAATTCTGTTAATAATTCTGATAGTACTCTAACATGACATGAGCGGGGTCGACTTACCTACTTGTATGTCTGCCACACCATTGCCAAGTCACTTAAAAACTATTTAAAAAGCTGCTAACGTGGGCTACAGAGGTTCTTATTCCCCTTCCGTTCCAGAGATTTTTCATTGTAATAAGAACATAAGGTAGTACATCATGTATTACCATACAAATGTTAGATATATGTATTAAAAAATTAATAACTTAAAAAATAAATTTTCCACTACTTTTATAAAATCATGTGGTGTACCATCCGTGTTCCGATCACAAGAAAAATTTCTCCTTCCCCGCTCTTCACCCTACCACCATAGAACCCACAACAACCACACTCAATGCATTTTTAGGGAACTTAAATTTCAATCTTACTTTGTAATCTGGAACTTAAATTTCACTACGTTATCTCCTGAAATTCAAATTTCGTTTTCCTTTGCATTTTCTGCCAATTCTCTCAATAATTTTATTAGTACTCTGAAATAACATAGGGCCAATTTACCTACTTGTATGTCTACCACATCATTGCCAAGTCACTTAAAAACTATTTAAAAAGCTGCTGACTTGGGCTACAGAGGTTCTTATTCCCCTTCCGTTCTCTACACTACCACCATAGAACCCATAACAACCCCACGCAACGCATGTTCAGGGAACCTGTGTGATGGATAATCCTTTTCATTATTTGGAACTAGCATTTGCCTATTCATTTTGTGTGGATGGACACATGTTTTTTAGAAAAATGGGAAGGAGAGAAAAGGGAGAGAGAGAACGTGGGGGAACTGTGAGGTTTTTGTTTTTTGTTTTTTTTTTTTTAATTTTAAATATTAGATATATTTTAACATCACCTATAGGTGGGACTTCAATAAAAAAAAAAATTTGGACCTGTGAAATTATATTATTGCCCATCATCTTTTTTTTTTTTTTTTTTTTTTTTTGTGTGTGTGATAGACTAAATAGTATTTTCACCCTCTTTTGGTTGACAAAGAGGGTTTTATTAATTTAATTTTAGATTATGTGATTTGCAAGTACCTCCTAAGACTTCTATATCTATACACATGAAGGAAGAAGGCAAAACGTGTGAGCTTTTATAATTCCAAAATTGTCAATTGTTGAGGCTCAAAAATATCACATGCAAACTCAATCAAATCTCTAGGCCCGATTGTCATTTAAGCTCCAACTCAAGCCTAAATACATGCAAATGTGCGGAATTGAGAAAGAAAAACATTTTCACAATTATGACACACTATAATAACCAAACCGGACGTTTGTATAATCACGCCGTGAATACGCAAATCCATGCATATTCATCACGCTAAAATAAGCCCAAGTCACATGTTGGGGCTTGCCAAATAAATTGTGGTGTGGAAGGTTACGGAAGTTTATCGGGCCTATGCGAAGTCAAGATTGTGGAAGACTTTGGGCTACTTGAGAGCCCAAAAATCCAAACCCATAATCTTTGAAGTCCATGTAAGTGAGCTTTAAGAGAGAACAAACCCAGTTTTTCTCTTCGAAAAAGAACGCTAGGTCCTCCAGAAAAAGGTTTCCGATAATCAATTTAAAGACTAATACATACAATCCTTTCGCAAAGTACAAGAGCTTAATGCAACCAGGATCCATTTTACGCCTAGTAACCGTAGCTTTTTGGGAGACATAAATTGAATATCAGAGTGTGCAATTAACAAATGAACAAACTAACTATAAACTAATATAATTTTATTAAGTGAAACAAAGATTGTCATGACAGCTACATAACCCAAGAGGCTACATTGTGAATGACTTATTAAAAATAATTTAATACAAGCACTACTATATACAGTGAAAACTAAAGCAAAACTAATCCTTAACGGGAAAGAAACTCTAAGCGAGCAATTCAAGCAAGCAAGCGTCCAAGCAAACAAGCAACCAATTCTAGCAGGCAAGCAAGCACATTCCGAAAACAGCCAATCCAAACTTATTTTTAGGTACACAACCTCACTTAAATGGTCACCAGTCCAAGCACTTGAATAATCATCGTCGTTATAGGCAAGACCAATAGACTTTCCAATTCAAGAGTGTAGGCTTTAACCAACCAGTGCAGACACGGCCCAACACGGTAGGCCCACGCGGGCCTCAGTCAAAAGCAACCAAATATCTTCTTTCCTTCTTTTTTTTTGTTTTGCTCTTTATTCTTGGGGCTTCCTTCTGTAACACAAATAACCTTGATTTTTTTTCATCTCTGGGGACTTCCTTCAATCACGGTGCAGATGATGCAGGTCATTGATCAAGTGATCCGGAGGTGTGGTGTGAGTACGAAACTGCGGCAAAGTGCAAGGCGAAGACGAACTCGATACGAGTCTGTGGTTCTCGGGTAGGCTTTGTCAAAAACAAGCGGTGGGTTCGTGATGGTTCAGGTTGAGCAGCAAGTTCTGGTGGTGATTTGGTCATGCAGATGAGGCAGCAGGGGTGTGGGTCAAAATCTCGGTTGGTCAGGCAAGGTAGTCCAACGGCAGCCCGGTGGTGGAGCAGTGGATATTGATTGCAGCGAGTTTGCAGGAACAACAGATGGCGGTGGTTTGTGTGAGATCGTGGAGACGTGGTTCAGGATTGATCAGCAGCTCCGGGGTGCGGGTTTCGGTTCTGATGATGGAGTGGTGGTTCCAACAGGACAAGGGTCGGGCTGGGTCATACAGATCAGCGCACGTAGATGGTGATGTGGGTTCGTGGCGGTGGTTCCGAGTGTAGCAGATGACGATGACATGATGCAGCAAACGTTCTCAATTTTTTTTGAAAAAAGTATAAAAAATTATCTCAACTATTAGTATCACGATACTTTCATACCTCATCTTTTAAAATTGACAATATCATACCTCATCTTTAGAATTTGATTCAATGTTACACCTTCCGTTACTTGGCCGTTTATTTTTCAGTTAAATACTGACGTGTCTTGATCTGAATCCCACTTTCTATTAAAAAAATTAATAAATATTATTAAAAACTAAAAAAATATTTAATAATTTTTAAATATTAAAATAATAAAGAAAAGTTAAAAAAAAAAAAAAAAAAAACCATATGTTCGTACCCCTCCCCCCCCGGGCCCCTCTTCTCTCTCTTCTTCCCATCTTCATCTTCTTCTCCCTTCCAGTTCCTTTCCTACAACCCAGAAAAAAAAATAAGGAGGAAGAAAAAGAAGAAGAGAAAGGAAAAAAAAACCTAATCTGCAACCCAGAAGAAAGAAGAAGAAGAAAAATAAGGAGGAAGAAAAAGAAGAAGAGAAAGAAAAAAAAAAAAAACCGAATTTGCAACCCAGAAGAAGAAGAAGAAGAAGAAGAAGAAGAAAATAAAATAAAATAAAATAACTCAAATCTGCAAAAGAAGAAGAAGAGGAGGAAGAAAGAGGAAGGAGGAGGAGGAAGGATAAGAAGAAGAAAAAAAAAAAAAAAAAACAGGAAGAAGAAGGAGGAAGAAGAAGGAGGAAGAAGGAGAAGAAAAATAAAATAAACCCGAATCTGCAAAAGAAGGAGGGAAAAAAAACCCCAGATTCCATTGAGGTGGAATTGGGAAACCTTCATGACCTCCTTCTTCTTCCTCTTCCTCCTCCTTCTTCTTCCTCTTCTTCTTCAGGGGGTTACTGAGGGGTTTTTTTTTTTTTTTAAATTTTTTTTACTTTTCTTTTAATATTTAAAAAATATTAAATAATTTTTTTTTAGTTTTTAATATTATTTTAATAATTTTTTAATAGAAAGTGGGCCACGAATCAAGCCATATTAGCATTTAACTGAAAAGTAAATGGCCAAATAATGGAAGGTATAGAAAGAAGAAGAAGGAGGAGGAGGAAGAATAAGAAGAAGAAAAAAAATAAAAAAAAACCCAAATCTGCAAAAGAAGGAGGAAAAAGGAGAAGGAAGAAGAAGAAGAAAAAAAAAATAAAAAAAACCCAAATCTGCAAAAGAAGGAGGAGGAAAAAAAAAAAAAAAAACCCAGATCCCATTGAGATGGAAACCTTCGTGACCTCCTTCTTCTTCTTCTTCTTCCTCCTCTTCCTCCTCCTTCTTCTTCCTCTTCTTCTTTGGGGGGGGGGGGGGGTGGTTACTGAGGGGTTTTTTGTTTTTTTTAAATTTTTTTTACTTTTATTTTAATATTTAAAAAATATTAAATAAATTTTCTTTTTTTAGTTTAAATTTTCTTTTTTTAGTTTTTAATAATATTTTATTAAATAAATTTTCTTTTTTTAGTTTTTAATAATATTTTATTAATTTTTTAATAGAAAGTGGGCCTCGAATCAAGCCACATAACCTTTAATTGAAAAGTAAACGGCCAAGTAATGGAAGGTATAACATTGGACCAAATTCTAAAGATAAGGTATGACATTGTCAATTTTAAAAGATTAGGTATGAAAGTGTCGTGACACCAATAGTTGAGGTAATTTTTTGTACTTTACCTTCTTTTTTTTTTCAAGCAACAAAACCCTAACCAAGACAAATTAATACAGATAACAAACAATATCAAACCCCTAAATCAGATTAATTCTCGAAGGATTTAACCTGCTCTAATACCAAGTTGAATATCATAGTGCAATTAATAAACGAACAAACTAACTATAAACTAATATAATTTTATTAAATTAACGAAAGATGCAATAACAGTTACATTACTTAAGAGGCTGGATTATAAATAACTTATTAAAAATAAATTAATAAACACTATGATATACAACGAAAACTAAAGCAAAACCCTAATTCTCAACGACCAAAAAACTCTAGTATCCTTGGCCACAAAAAAATGTAAATAATAATAAAATAACTAACTAATTTTCCAACAACATATTTTTCTTTCTTTTCCCTTTTTTTTTTTTTTTTTTTTTTTTTGACAGAACAACAACATATATTT
This sequence comes from Pyrus communis, assembly GCF_963583255.1. Lineage (NCBI taxonomy): Eukaryota > Viridiplantae > Streptophyta > Magnoliopsida > Rosales > Rosaceae > Pyrus > Pyrus communis. The sequence goes on from NC_084811.1 coordinate 18,854,425, forward strand.
TGTTTCTCATTGATTTGCAAGATTCCTTAGTCTTCCTCTAATATCAGTAGATGACTCAACAGGGCCTAGGTTCTTGAATTTGATAGCATATGAAATGTGTCCTAATTTCCACAATGATTTTGGGGTCACCTCTTACATCGGCTTCCTTGATGCACTCATTGATCATGCAGATGATGTTGTTAAGAAGCTAAGGTCAGCCGGTGTACTTTACAACTTACTGGGGAGTGATAAGGCGGTGGCTCATCTCTTCAATGAGATTGGCACTAACTTGGTTCCTAACACTGACATATACTGTGACGTCAAGGCCGATGTAGAAAAACACTACAAAACCAAGTGGAATGTCTCAATTCTGTCATGATCATTTCAGTAGCCCCTGGACTTTCTTGTCTTTCGTAGGTGTTTTAGCAGCACTTTGGTTAAGCGTCTTCCAGACTCGGTACACGGTCAATTATCCACCGTCTCCCTGTTATGTCGTATGCCACAACTTGAAACTGCAGTTACACCTAAAGTGAGATAATGGTAATAGAAATACGTATGGTTTCTTTCACACGTGTTTTTCGCAAGGGTTTGCTGTATTTTCAGGGTCCGCACAACCCTAGCTTTTCATTTCTCATTTGTTTGACCGTATTAGGTTTTGGTGCGCACCATTCTGAGCTGAACCAGAATCAGCTCAGCTTGAATAGAACTCATTTCTTAAAAACTAATAATAATAATAATCTCTACTAATTAATATAACACTCATTGTCAACCAAAATCCTATAAAATTACCAGTTTAACCCTCTAATTATAACAAAACATGAATAAGAAATACGGGGCAGAAATGTAATTTCACACAACCAAATTTTGCTGTTTTTTTTCAAAGCCTCACCTACATGTAAACCTAACATATTTCTAATTAAAAAATAAAAATAAAAATAAATCTCACTCTCACATTCTCTATCACTCTCTTCTTCTCTCCTTCTATTTCAAAAACAAAAATAAAAAATTGTCTCACACACTTTGTGTGTGCCCATATGCTAGTAATAATAATAACAACATCAATCATAAAATTTAAAAATAAATAAATACAACCCAAATTCCTCCACCCAAACTCAACTCAAATCAGAATTTGGAGTTACATTTTGAGTTCTAGAAGATGTCGATTATCCCAATCTCAAGTAAAAGAATGGTTCACGATCCAAACATTTTAAGATTACAGCAGAAGATAAAATCTGGTTTCGGCTCATGGGTCCATATCAATCATCCAAAGAGATGGTGCTATGTAAGACAAGCCTATGATGGTTAGACTAAAGGGAAAAGCTCACAAAGGTCAGCGATAAATCCATGTGTGTTGTGACTTGTGACCCTCACCGGAGCATGGGAAGGAGAACATGTAGAAGGAGGTAAATAACTACCTCCACTACGGAAGAGGAAGCGAGGGACAAGTAGTGGTACTTACTACCCAAGCATTAGAACTCGATAATAGGGAGTGGAGTCATAGAACAAGGTATGCAATCGAAACCCCTAACTAGAGAATACAAATTCAATTGACTATCTTAAGCGTCGAAATACTTTTTCCAGGTACCCATTGACACACCCCGTCCCGAAGGAGGGCATGATGGCCGTCACGTGAGAGTGACGTAACCAGTTGCACAGTTCGGAAGCTTTAAAATATACAACTTCTAAAATGAAACACCCGAAGGTGAGTCCTCATTTGGTCCGTTCTGTCAGAAAACCGTTGAATTTCCTCGTAGTCACCACACCTTTGCAATTCTTGAACCTGGAGGGGCGCAAAACCAAAAGCGTGAGTGGGCAAAAACAAAGCTCTTTGAAAACTCTTTAGCAAAATACATTCTAACCCCTCGCCGTAAAACCTGTATACTTCCCAGAAAATGAACATATATACGTATGTATAGATATGCCAATCATGCTCCAAAATATGTCATTCATGCTCGAGAATATGCCACATCAGAATCTCATAATAAATGTAAGTGCTCAAGCATAACTCATAACAATAACATATAATCTGGCAGCCGGGAGTCACCTAACGTGACCTGTACGGCTGCATATAGAGCTCAAATCTCAAACTCAATAACTGAATCTGCACACGAGTCGGAACCACCTAACGTGGTCTGTACGACAAGACTGGGTGTATCATATATACGCTATAGTGCTACAATCACGTGAAGACTGTGCGAATAATCGTGGGTCACCTACGAGTCGGAACCACCTAATGTGGTCTGTACGACAAGCCTATGCACCTAACTTGGATCCAAGCTGAGCGTGTGGTGCAGGTGAACATCACGTGAAGGACTATGCCCTGGCCCCGGGCGGGAGCACTAACACCGGGGGTGCAGATTATGAGTTCTCTAAACATCTCAACTACTACTGCATAACAACATGAATACCACTTACCTGGCACTTACCTGTGCGTCCACAACACCAATACACATATATAAATTTATGCCGCTACTAATGCATGTGATGATGCATAAGTGATAATAATAAAGTGCATGGCATAAATCAATTACCCCTTTTTAATCTATTTCTGGGAATTTAAATGTATATAGGTATATACGGAAAACAAAAGCCCACTCACTGATAAGTAGCCGGCTCGTAACCCTCACGCTTAGTTTGGTTACATTCGTCGTTCGTACAAGTTTCACCTATAACAGAATAATTATAAAATCATCATTTAAACGCACATACACAAACATTCGTCCATAACTTTCTCATACGTTGCTCAATTTGGGTGTATGAATATACCACGGTGATCTACATGACGTCACGAACACGTGACAATTTTCAAAACTCAATTTGGAGCTCTCACGCACCCCCACGCGCCCTGTTCACGCGCTGCCCACGCGCGCGTCTTCTTCCTCGCGTCGCCGGACTGGTTTCGCCGGAGGTGGGTGTTTTGCCGGAATTTCTGGGTAAATTTCAAAGTGTCATAACTTCTTCATTTCTTAACCATTTTCGACGTACAATATATCAAAATGAAGGTATTGACGAGACGAACACATCCATACCTTCCTTGACCTCTAACTCGGTGTGGATTCACCAGAAAAAGCCTCGAAAGCTCCGGCCAAACTTTGAACTTGTCGTTCTCCGTGTTCCTACGTCCATTTTTCACGTAATTTATACCAAAATGAAGCCCTAATCATAATCTACCACGTTGGACTAGTTTTAGGGCCTAAAAACAACGGAATCAAACTTTTCCAAAAATACGAAAATTCGGCCGAACTTACAGTTCGTGATCCCGACGTCCAAATCCTTCAAACGAAGCACTCCGAGCTTCCTTAGGACCTCACCAAGCTTCCTACAAGCTTCAAAATCCCAAAAAACATCAAGTTTTACGTGTGCATGAACAGTGCACACGCACAGTGAAATTGAAATCCATGTTTTCCGAAGTGAAACTCACCTGAAATTGGTACCATCGTGTTCGTGTGGTCTTCAGGAGTACGATGGTGGTCTTAGATCCTTCGTTGGTATAGTTTTAGGGTGGTTTTGTGGGTGGTCCGTGTGAGTTCGAAGGAGAGAGAGAGAACTGAGAGAGAATGAGAGATTTGTGAGGGAGGAGAGAGAGAGAGACAAGGTACTGGAATGAGGGAGAGATTTGAGGGATGTGGGGTTCCTACCCAATCCCCAAATCATCAAGTTATAACATATAAACCTAGTTCTAAGTCTTAAATTTAAGTCCCTAAAACTAATGAATATTCCAATTAACATTAGTTTAGGAACTTCAGGTAAAAACCAATGCCAACTTTACGCCCCTTAGTCCCGTTTAAGGGCATCTTCGTAACTTCACGTCCTCGGAATTAAAAATTCCGGGACGGGTTGTGACACCCATTGTTGGATTTATTCCAATGTAAATCAACCTTAAATGGTCTACAACATATAATAGGAATGTACTATTGGAGATTAAGGTAGATATTATGATTTGATCTCCTAAAGATATCAATCTTATATTAGGTGTCTTGTAATACAAGTAAGATTGATGGAGACCTTGAGTATATGTAATTATGTTATCTAACGAATAGGCTAAAAAGGTGGGTTTTGGGATTCCTTTATGGACAGAACCTTAATGCCTTAACCAGTATAAATACTAAGGTCCCTGCAAACCCTATACACACAACAAACGCTTCCATAAAGTAGTTGTATATATCCAGTTAGGTGCTTTGTAGAAGATTTTGGTGTTGCTACAGCTTTCATCCTCTCCGCTTGGTCTCCAATGGATATCATTTCGTGATCAGGTCAGCCAACTCCTTGGTTTGTATTTTAATTATATAACCACTGAAAGTTTATATGTGGTATCACAGCCATTGGTTATATGATTATAAAACCTATCAAGAAAAGTTAATTTTAGAGACTTAAAGCAAACAGCTTAATTAATAATTGATATTTGGATTATAAACGGTGAAAGTCTACTAATCACACTGTGCTGCTGATGTTGTCCTTGAATTTTTTGTGAGCAAGTTATATTTGTTCTGACCTTACATTGGAAAAACTGAAGAAGGTCCCTCCACTTAGCGAGCAGAACAAAAGTATGTACCAAAGCAATATGGTTTGTCTCATTGAATTCGATCATCATTATGTACTTTGTTGGTATATGTATTTAGTTGAATCCCTAAAAGCTTAAATTAATTATATAATATACATGCATAGTGATGTATATGTAGGGTGATGAGTCAATTTTATATTATATATTTAACCCTATCTTAGTTTATTTTGATTATTATTTTGGAAGAATTTTGATATATACTTTGAATTGTATTTTCAATATAGGACTTTTGACTCCTCTGGAACAAAACGTAATCAAATGAATGAATTTTGGAGTAATTCTAGTTGAAGGACGTTCGTGAGTTGCTTAGCTTGATCATGTCAAAATATCAAATTTTTCCACCAAGCGGTTATTTTCTCGCGATAGAATAAAGGAGTATTTTCTGGCGATAGAATAAAGAAGCAATGCGCGGTGCTAAAAAAGTGACATTTTGGGCTTAATTGCAAGATTTAGAGCTCAAGATGACCTATTTTGAATTCGGCCCCTTCTAGAATGTGTTCAGAACATCACGATCTTTAAAACAAGCTATCATGGGCTGGATTTGGAGGAGATTTAAGGCTAAAATGTGGCTGAACAGTTCCCTTGCATATTCTCCTAGCTTAATTAGGACTTTATTTTCTAGTATTATTTAATTATTATTTGGTTTCCTAGTTGGATAAAAAGACTTTATTAGGGATTATACGATAGCTTATGTAGAGGATATAAGGCTTTGGTCGGCTCTAGTTTTACTTCTTCTTTCATGCGACTTTGGAGAGGAAATTGGCTAGGGTTCTTGGAGAATTTCAGACTTTTACTTTAAGGTGTTTTCAATCTTTTTCTTCATAATAATTTTTTTTTTTAATTATATGCGTAACTAATCCGTTTTGCTAGGGTGAAGCCTTGATCCTTAGCATGAATATGTAATTTTTATTTAATTGCTTATGATTGATTGCAGTATGCTTTGAATTATTGATCACCATTTTAAACTATCTAATTATCTTAATGCTTGATCACCATTAGGATCTTTATAAAAGTAATTTGATGCAATTTTGGTTAGAAGGTTCCCTGAAATTGATGTTGGCTTCTTGTGGTTAATAATTGTAATTTTACTTAAGATGAACACCACGTCTTATGAGTTGCATGATTTTTCAAAAGGTTTTCATAAATCTTAATGAGTCTCTCATGTTCATATTTGATCCGAACGTCCAGATTGATTGCATGTTAGATATACATTCTATGTTGGAGGTTCCAAGTAGAATATATATTAGGAAAACCTTACTTTCAAAGTTGCATTTGTAGATCATAAGTAATTGTTAAAAGTACATAGGATTGTTATGATGATGATGGAACCCTAATGTTTTTATAAATTGGTATTTAAAAACTCTTTTCTTTTATCTTTATAAATTTTGGCTGATTTTATTATTTGGTTTTTAATTAAAATTCGTTTTTAATATCACCCAATTTCCAAGTCATATTCCTCAATTCAGTTTCAAGTATTTAATTAGGAATTGGTTTTACATAAATTGTTTAAATAATCCTTGTGGAGAACGACCTTGCATGAGCATATATACTACAACAACCTTGTACTCTTGCAAGCATTTTATGTGATTTTAACATTCTTTTCGTAGGTACTAAAAATCCTATCACAAGGCATATACATACATGGAATATCTTGCTTTAGTTAATTATGTCATGAATATGGATCCTATATTCACATTTATCAGAATGGGCATATGATTTACGTGTTTGACTAAGAATTGAGATTATCAATTTTTAAATGGTGTATATGTTCATAGACTTCAATTTACTACAGGTCATACTAGAATCAATTTGATAAACTCTAAATATAATGAGCAATGATACATTTAGGGTTTTGCAATTTTTCTGACAGCTTGCCTTGAATTTCATTATGTATATGAAACCTGCTTATGGCTCACTGACCTTCCTCTATAAATTGCTGCGATTGATACTCTAATATGCAAGAAACAATCAATTGCAGTTTTTGAAGCCACTTATATGCAACGGCAGAGCTAGTAACAGGGCTAGGGTGGGCTCTAGCATAGGGAGAGTTTTAGTTGTTTAAGGTTAAAAATACTGATAATTTAGATTATTTTATTAATTTTAATTGTTATAGCCCACCTAATAAGTAAAAGTTCTGAACAATAAGACTACTTTTAGAAAAAGTAAGAGTTAATAAATATTAAATAAATTATTTACTTTAATCAATATCAAAATTTATTATTATTATATTTCAAATCGTACACACACACTAGCAGTCACGTCCCATTAAGTCTTTTTATTTGATTAGTTTTTAGGGAGTAGTATAGTGATTAGTTTAGGAGTAGAGTAGTCATCTCATCCAGTTTTAAAAAGTAAATTTAATATTTTATTAATTTAGGTTTCCTAGGAGTAGACTAGTTTATTATTTTATTTCGACTTTTGGGGTACAACACAGTGACCCTCTTTCACTTTTTGACTTTCAGAAAAGCCTTTGTCCTGTCTTGAGCTTTCGTCTCCGCACTGCAGTTCATAGAAACCAAGCATACAATACAAGTGAGAAAACTCGTTGATTTTTCTTATCAATAGGTAAGTTTTTAACCACTTTATTCTTGTGTCTTGATGATTTTATTTGTTTATTACTTTAATTTTAAGAATTCGTACTTTAAAAATTCAATTTCAAGTTTAATATATTTTTTTTGATAGTCTGATAGATTTCTTAGAAATATAATTTATTATATAAACTTGCATTATTGTTGTTCAATTTGTTAGGTTAATTCGACTTGTATTGACTCTTCCCGTTTCTACAGCAACTACTGAACGAGCTTTTTCAGCAATAAATCTTATTAAAACAAGACATCGCAACAAGATGGAGAGTGAATTTCTAGCAGATTCAATGTTTGTGTACATTGAAAAAGAGCTTGCTGAAAAGATTGATTCAAAAGAAATAACAAAAGATTTCAATTCCATTAAGGATCGAAGGATACAACTTGAATAGGTACTTTTTCTTTTATTTGTTAAGTTGTTATGACAAGATTGATGATGTATGTTTCTTTCTACTATAAGTTGCAACTTGAAATGTTTTCTTTGTTAAATCTAGTTGAAACTGGCTTTATTCATAGTTAAATTTCTTACTTTAAATTATTGCTTTCAGGTTTGTCATTGTGTAACTTTATGTAAGTGACAAAAAAATTTAACCATTTGATCTCGTAGTAATAATTTTAGTTTAGCCCACCTACCAAATAATTCATGGCCCCGCTATTGCTTATATGGTTAAAGTTCGCATTGCATTTGTAATTTTTATAATAACGCCAGTATATCCATATGCATAAAGAAGGCGTACCGAGAAGCATATGTAAATATGCATAAATTTTTAGGAAAACTAAGTTTTAACCAAAAATCATGTTATAAGCTTGTTTAATGGTTAATACAAGGCCCATATTAAAGTAGTCCAACTAAAAATTGCCTAACTATAATAAATGATGATTTGTCAACTTTACCCCTAACTTCTTAAGTTGAGTTGTTTTAAATTTGTTCAGTTAGGTTTTCTTCAAAGTTCAGCTCTTTTTGTCGGAGCTGGTTGAAGGCTTTGAGAACCAGACTTTCGAATTCTTATCAATTTGAACGTGATCGTCGTTTCAACTTTTAAAGTGCTGATCAAATTGAATGTGATCGTTGTTTTCAGATTGTCGTCATTATTCGTATTGTATTTGAGGTATTTTTTTCGAGATTTTCGTCGTTAATAGAGTTCATCGTTTGTTTCTAAGATGGTTGTTTTAAAGATCTTAAAAAAAAAAGATCTTCATGCTATTCAATTTATGTTTTGTATTATTTCGTTGAAACGTGATCGTCGTTATTATCCATAGTGTATTCGAGATATTGTTTTTCAAATTTTCATCATCAGTGGAGTTCATCGTTTGTTTCTCCAAAAAGAAAAAAAAACAAAAAAAAGATAAATTTGTGAGCTGCATGCTATTCAATTTGTGTTTCTTATTAAATTTTGAGATTTGCATGTTATTCAATTTCGTATTAGTTTGTTGACAATTGTATATGAGTTGCATAAGGTTTTTTCTCATTTTGTAGATATAGTGTTAGCTTTTGATTCATTTTTAAAATGAAACAATGTCAGCTATTGGTTCATTTTTTTCCAAATACAGTATTGTTTTTTGTTCATTTTTTCATAAACAGTTTAAATTTTTGTTCAATTTTCCAGAAACAGTGTTATTTTTTTGTTCACTTTTATAATGAAACAGTGTTAGCTTTTGGTTCGATTTCTTCATAAACAATGTTAGTTTGTTGTTCATTTTTTCAAAGATATTGTTAGTTTTTTGTTCATTTTTCCAGATATAATGTTATCTGTTGGTTAAATAGTTTGGTTTTTGTTCATTTTTTTCAGAAACAGTTTGGTTTTTGTTCAGCTTTTTCATAAACAGTGTTAGTTTGTTGTTATTTTTTAGAGACAGTGTTAGTTTTTTTGCTTATTTTCCAAAAACAATGTTAGTTGTTTGTTCAATTTTTAAAAACAGTGTTATTTTTTTGTTCATTTTCAGAGATAGTGTTGGAAAACCTCTATGAGTGAAGGTTCCACTTGTCGATCGTGATGCCGATGTTAAGAACATGTTGTTAGTTCTTGGTGTTGTTGGAAAACGTCTGATAGAAATATTGGTTTTGATAAATAAGCAAGTACTCTAGTTGAGTTATCTACGGATAGTGTATCTTCTTCGTGCTATACATCAAATTCTACGACTCTTATTAGTGAAAATTATCATTTAGGGAAGTACAGTTCTCATGGTATTCATAGCTACATGTCTTCTGAATGGAGAAAGCTACATTGAATCCGTGGGTCAAGTTTTTAGAGGAGGTTGTGTCAATTTTCGTGATAAGTTGAAGAAGTTCTTTGTTGAGTGTGGGTTTGCGTTGAAATATTTAAAGAATGATAAGAATCGGATTAGCGCTGAGTGTTCTAGGAAATAATCTAACCGTTGTCTTTGGCATGTATATGCATCCAAGTGTTTGATTAATGATTTTTTTTTATTCGAAAATTGTGCAATGGGTATACATTTAAGGGAATAATCCAAAAGAAGAAAAACAAAGTTGTTGGTCGGAAGTTTGTTTCTTCTCTCATTAAGGACAAGGTTTAGTCAAATCCACATATCAAACCGAAGGAAATCATTTCAAACCTAAAACAGTTTTACAGACTAGACATTGATTATTCTACTGCAAACTTCGGTTAAAAGAAGGTAGTTTCTGAGCTAAATTGTGACGATGTTGATTCTTACAAGTTGTTGCCTTGGTATATAGAATCTATCCTTGCAAGCAATCATGGATCTATATTTGAGCTTGAAGTTGTACTAGAGTCTAACAGGTTTCTTTGATTGTTCATCGCTTATGATGGATGGATCAAAGGATTCATGTTTTGTCACTCAATGTTATTCATTGATGGTACTTTCATCAAGAGCAAGTACAATGGCACACTTCTATCTTGTTGTGCAAAAAATGGCAATGATGGTGAGTTAATAGTTTGATTTTATATTTAATGTTATATGTAAAGTTTCATAAATAATTGTATCACATTTAGGTTATAGAAACAGTTCAATGACAATTACAGAAACAGTTGATAGGAGCATATTTATGTGACTTAGTTAGCTTGTTTTCTTACATTTATGTTGTTAGTTCCTAGTTATTCTAGTATTTTGAGCTATTTTCGTGTGTTTGTAGGCTCAATTGGCTAAAGTGGCAAGAAAGTGCAATTTGGAGCAGTTTTGGGCTTGGAATGGTTAGCACATGCTTGGAGCAAGGTGGATGGATGAAATTGAAGACCAAAGGAGGCTAGGAATCTGCTAAAGAGATGGAAGAAAATGAATCAACCACAAAGAAGGAAACATGAGTCAAACTTCCTTATTTTGACTTAGTCAATCCTAATCTTTTCCTACTTTTGTTCTAGCTATCAAAGAGGTTCCTAATCAATTTGGGACACTTAAATATAAGTTCTAGAAGCCTTAATCCCAGCCAAAGAGGGGTGTCGTACCTTCTTGCCCTTTCCTTTTCCCTTGCCGTGCAAGGGAAACACTTTTCCTATTTCCTAGTCCTTGCCGCAAGTTTCCTACCCTTCTTCCCTTAGGATTCTGACTTTAATTGTCCTTTTCCTTGAGGATTTGGGGTCCACTTCTTTCCCAAAACATTTAATTAAAGTCATGATCTTTTCCCTAAAATATATACACTTTGCCACACCCATACAGAGATCCATATAATCATTCACCTATTCAGCCATCATCCATACAACCACATCCCACCTACCATCCATCCACCACAAGCTAATTTCACACCCATTCACCTTGTGCCGCAGCAAAGAATGAGAGAAGACCCTTGGGACATGCTTGCCATTCAAGCTTGGATTGTTTGAGCGTTTCTAGGTGTATTCAATCTTTGTTTTCAATGTTTAATTTAAGTTTTCTTTATTCAATTGCGAACATGAGGAACTAATTCCTTTTTGGCTAGAGGAGACTTTGAAACCATGATTATATTTGCAATATGAATTGATTACTTCCAGTTGTGATTTCATAAATCGTGAATGCAATTTACTTAACTGCTTGCTTGATAACTTATTCTTGTATGTTGATTGAGGGTGCACACTTAGTTTGCATGCATGAATTTGATGCTAGAATATAAGTGAGTTTCACCTAATCGTTATGACTTATATTCACAAGTAGTGGAGGTTGCTGGTCATGATCGTGTTAAGTAAATTCCTGGCAGGAGTATCATGCTGTTCATAGTTACGAATGCCTTGTCAATGCTTATGATTTTCACAAAACTTAATGATCTTTCATTGTATCTTTATTATGTTGTTCATGTAAGGAACTATTGAAGAATAATTTTGTTGCCGATGCGTATCCCATCCAATTCAATGATTTAAGGAAAATCTGAGGGTTAATTAGTGCTGTTCACAGTTAATCTGGAGCGTTGAGGTTCATGGTTTATTGGAAAAGCAACTGGAAATCAATTTTTATGCAAGTGTGTCATGTGTGGAGAAGGACCCTCTAGCATGCCATTCACCCATAGTTTTCCCTAAATTCTTCCAAAGTTGTTTAAGTTTTTAAATTTGTTTGTTTTTACTTTAAATTCGTCAAAAACCCAATCCCCCTTACCTTGTTGTGTCAAATTAGCTAGAATCTGTCCAACTTGTGTTTTTAAAGTGTTTTGAGTCAAAGTTAAGTTAGAATTCGTCCAAATCACCCTTTAGAGTCTAATTTGAGTCTATTTGATTGTTTTGTGTTGTTTTGAGTCTTTTTAGTTTGTTTTAAGTTCTTTTTAGTTTAGTTATGTTTTTGAGTCAGTTTAAGTAGATTAGCAATCCCTCCTAATCCTCGGCCTAGAACGATCCCTACTTGTATCTTTACTACAATTGTCAACAAGAGGGTTTAATTTGAGTGCTATTATATAACACATCAACAGTTCAATTACTGTTCCAGAAACAGGTTACACTTGACAATATTTTATTCCTTTTCTGTTTTTGTAGAGATTTTCGAAATTGCTTATGCTATTGTTGATTAAAAAACAATAGCAAATTGGAAATGATTTTTGTCAATATTATGTCGTATATTGAGGTCTCAAGAAAGGGAGATCACATTTATGTCGAATAGACATGACTGTATTTTGAGGTGCATTCCTGAATTTTTTCCTGAATCTCCATATTCATATTGTGTTGTTCATTTAGCAAATTGTGCTTATGCATGCATTGCATCTGATTTTGATGATTGCATCATTAAATTTATGGATAACGAGAAAGGGCATGTCAAGAATTTTTTAGCTGATTTTCCTAAAGAGAACTATGATATTGCTCACTTTCCTGGTAAGAGATGAGGATCAATGAGTAATGCACTTTCAGAGTCTTTTAATGTCATGGTGTCGAATAGCCGTTGTATGCTACTTATGGATCTTTTTGAAGATATTAGAGTTCGGCTGATGGTTAGTCGTTCTGACATGAAAGAGGGCATACATTGGAAGATTAGTCGTTCTGACATGGATGTTTTTGAAGTTAGGACGGAGTGGAATCGTTTTGTTGTTTGTTTGGATGATAGGACATGCTCTTGTGTTCAATGGTAGCATAATTGTTTTCCATGTTCTCATGCATTGCAGGTGTTGCAGCATGATAATCGTGATGTATTTGAGTATGTTGAAGATTACTAGAACACAAGTTTTTATCGAGAAACATATCAGTTTGTCATGAATCCAGTTTCATATTTGGATAAGCCTAACGTTGATAATTTTACAATGGTGTTTGGCCTACTATTACTAAGATTTTGTATGGAAGGCCAAAGAAAATTATGATTAAATCTGCTGGTGAAATTAGTCGGACTAAGAAGACTGTGACTTGTAGCAGATGTGGGAACATAATAAGGTTTCATGTAAAGTTGTTATCCAAGATGGTTGATTATTTATTTATTTATTTATTTATTTTATTTTATATTTTTTATAGATGGGAGCTATTTGTGATATGTAACAGATTTTAATATTTGGAGATTGCTTATTTGTTTTCAATTGATGTAATAGATTTTAACTTTTGGTTTATACCAATGTACTTCCTTCAGTGTTAATTTGTGGTTCAGTTGTCCAAACACAGTTTCAGTTTTTTTGTTAATTTTTCCAGAGGATTTTGGTTCAATTTTTTCAAAGACAGTGTTCGTTTTTTGTTTCTTTTCCTAAAACAGTATTGGTTTTTAGACAAATCAAACTATTTGTGGATCCAAATTGTAATATGTGCCACTATTTTCTAAAAAAGTACCAAACAATCACAGAGTTTGTTGGGTCTAGTGTTGGTTTTTGGCTTCATTTTTAGACACAATTTTATGTTTTGGTTCTTTTTTTAATATACAATGTAATGTTTTGGTTATATTTTTCAGCGACACTGTTTGTCTTTACACAATGTAGCATATTGTTTTTTGATCCAAATCATAATAGGACATTTTAGTTTCTGAAAAAAGTGTCAAATAATCACATTTTTAGAGATAATGTTATGTTTTTTTTTTCTTCCAGAAACAATGTTATGTTTTGGGTCTATTTATTCAGAGAGAGTGTTGGTACAATCACATTGTTTACATGATCAATTTTAGTTTTCAAAGACAGTATTATGTTTTTGGTTATTTTTTCCAGAAACAATGTTATATTTTGGTTTGTTTTTCCAAAAACAGTGTTAGTTTTACATAAAGGAAGAAACTGTTTCTGTTTCGAAATCATAATGGGAATAAACTGTTTCCAAATAGAATATATACATCAAACATGTTTGACAGTAATATTTGTTAAACCATAGTAAAAGTAAATCTTGAACCTTAAGAAGTACATTCACTTGAGAATTACATATAATCTATATTATCAAATTTGATTCTAATGCCCAATGCTTGTCAGTTTCTGTGAGATTTCTATGAAAGCATCTTGTTCCTTTGTCCAGCTGAAATCATGGTTCATCAAATCCACGAGGATATCTTTCTGTGCTTTTATAACTTGATAATCTCGGATACGTTCGTGAATTTTCAGTTTCTTTGTGAGTTGGTCAATGAAGCTAACCATGTATAAGCCGCAATCCAATCTAATTTACAAACAAATTTAAGTTGTAACGAATATGAGTATTAAAGGTAAACAAAGTATGTGAGAGATAAGTAGTTCAAAAAGCAAATTGTTTCATGAAAATGCACAAAACAAAAACTATATATAGAAGTAAAATTGGTTTAAATTTTTTTTTATGTACGTTGTTGGTTTCTGTTGTGCACAGATTTTGTCCTCCTTGACTTGGAATTCAAAGTCACTTTTAATGGAATTGATTTTCTTTATTGTTTCTTGGTTTGAATCCATAAGAATTGAATGGCTCGTTGATTCGCCTGCCTTATCAAGCCAATACTGAACAAAGTTCCCCTGCACAAAGTTATTATAGAACAATAAGATACTTCTTTTCAATATATAAGAGACACATTTGTGATTTTGGTTTTTTAGCTTACCACTATTGCTGCATTTTCTCAGTAGCAATCACATTATCTTCATCTTTTTAGTTTTGTCGAGCTGAATTGTAATGAGTCATTTATGCCCAAAACTACCAATGAGAAATGGTTGTAATGGAACAATGGGAAGAAAATTTTTGACACTTTTCCATATTTGAACAATGGGAACAATGAGAAAAAAAAAAAAGTAAAGACTTTCTAAAATAATAAGGGGGAAACGTTGTTCCATATTTGAACAATCCAAAAAATTAAATCAGTTTGATTTTACTTCCCTTTTTCCTTCACCCACGTTGGGTTTTACTTCCCTTTCATAAGGAAGGGGGGACGACAAGAAGAAAACAAGAAAAAAAATAAAAAGACCAAAACCAGAAGAGTGAATGAACGACAAAACCAAAAACAAAAAAAATGGAAGAAAGTAGGAATTGGCTAACAGAATGGCATACTTGTAAATAAAGAGAAGTTTATTTCTAACAAAAGTGGCTTTCCAGGATGGGATTTCTATTAGGGGCAAGGGTGGAAAAACAATTTATTTTGTTTTGGGCTTTTAATACAACCCATGTGTGTTAAATGTTTGTGGGGCTTGATATATATTAGTTTTGTCCTTATGATTAAATGTGAAGTTTTTTTTATTAAATAATAGTATAGAGTGATTTTTTGTTAAATTAAACTTAACCCAAGCCTTTTTCATTAAAGCTCTCTAAATTTTTTACTTGTTTGAGACTATATTTTGTTAAACATAGTTTGGGTAATTTGGCACTAGTATATGTTGCCTCTGGCTTCACATTTAAAAGGTAAATTAGGCTAGTTCAAATCCAATTTGACTGACCTAATCATTGCAATCAAGAGATGGGCATAATAATTCGATTATTGCTTGACATATTTCTGACTCTTTTTTAAAATTAAATAAAAATGGAAAGGAGAATGTGACGGATTACAGTTCAAACTAGTTGCATTAGGAGTCCATGATTGACGAGTCAAGCATATGGACCCACTTTTATGGGCCCGATCATTGGGCCTTAAGAACACGTCACGTACTAATTTGATCATGGCCGTTTGATTTAGGGGCCCGTTGGCTACATGAAACTGTAATGCGTAAGCGGTGTTGGAATCGGTTTCTGATACAGTTCTTTTTAGATTGTTGCCATACTAATGTTGGTATTTGTACTTAATATATATGTATTTTAAAGTTGTGTTGTAGGGATGCATATACTGAGTTTTATATGTATCTATATACGAAAGTAAGACAATATAAATTTTGGCAACATTTCTTATGATGTGTATAGCATTACAGGCATGGCTATTCATTTCAAGGATGTGTAAGAAAGCATCCAATGGCGAGGATATACAAATGAATGAGGTTTACAGTAATTATGTGACAATTTTCATTTCTATTTTATCTATTCTTATATGAGAATTATGGTTGGTCATGTGATTATATATGTTTACAAAGAAGTGGTGAACATATGTATGTGCCATAATTGGAGAAGAAAAGAAATTATTCAAGACTAATATATGGCATGTATTGGAAAGGTTTCCTTTGGAAGAAAAGAATTTTGGTTGTTCTTTTATTTAGTTTGGTATTTACAAGGCTAATGCATGATTTTATTGCCAACATTTTAGTAATTTTGTACTACAGAAAGAATGGTACAAAAGGAAAGGAACTTGTTTGACTTAAGAAAGTATTTGAGTGATTTCACAAATTAGCTTTTAAATTAAAGGAATGTATTGTTCTTTCGCATTACATAAAGTATTTTTAAGCAATTGGCTCCATAATGATAAGTGTTGACATTCTTGTGGTGGAAGTGTGATATTACATTGGTATTTTTAAGCAATTGGCTCCATATTGTTCTATATGTGATTAATCTCTTTCAAGTATGCTGTCAAGTTCTTGAGATTAATTGAATATCAAAGGGAGTCATGTAATGTCATTTGTTGGCAAGACTCAAAGCTTGAATCAGGTTATCATAATTTTGTCACTTACAACTAATTAATCCATGTGACGTTTGTAATTGTCTCAGACTAGAGTTGATCAATGTCTTATCAACTAAGCAAGCCGTAGCGGCTTAGTTGATGCTGGGACTGTGGTTTTAAGTTACTTAAGTTAGTTCGATCAACATTGCATCTTAATTAGAATAAAAGCAATAATCTTCTTGCCCATATGTGTGGATCGTTTCTTTTGTATTAATTAAGATGACATAGTATGAGTTTTGTTTCACAGGAGTTTGTGAAAACTTCATCTTGCCCATAGGTGTTGAAGTTTTTTCATGAAGGAAACTCTTGTGACATATAATCCAGTACTAGAAACTAATTAATTTGCTTGCTCATAGGTGTAAATTAATCTAGTTTCATGAAGTTTATTGGGGATAAAGTTCCATGCCATCAGTTACAAATATTTCCACTATAAGCCCAATAATAGGTTGAAGTTTTAAGGCATGGAAGTCAGTTGCATCAAGACGTATTTTGGTGTCTCTTTATGAGACTTGTTGATGCAAAGTATTGGACCCATGAAGGTTAATCAAGGATTGCTAAGGTACGCATTGTTTAAGTATAATGCTTGTAAATATTTTTCAATTTGAACTATGATGTCTATTTAGAGGATGAAATTTGATTACTTGAGTTTCCTTTGGACACTGGAATTGAAATAATATGAAATTGAATTTGTTATGGATGTATTTATTCATAAAATATGCACATATTTTTTTTGGAAGATTGCGTATCTTAATTAAAATCTGCTGAATGACATGTCTAATGATCACCAAATGACCTGAATTTTTGATATGTTCAACATATATATATGTCTACTATGTGTCTACAAATTTTCGTAATTTTTTGCCATGTATTAATTATGGTGAATTTACTAGTGACCCATGCTCGTATAGACAGTTTTACTGGCAGATTGTGCTGGTCTTTTGAGACGTCACTTTAGAGTACTATTTTGACACAAACGGTTTCATATTTTTATTTTAAGAAGTTAAGTAGGTGTGGGCGCAATTTGGTTTGGTGCGGTTTTGAGTGAAACCAAAACCAAAACCGCAAGTTTTTGCAGTTTGGTTCGGTTCGGTTTGGTTTTAAATGGTTTTGGTTTGATTTCATTGTTCATCCAATTCAATAAAAAAGTTTTGTTGTTTCAATCTAATTATATGACATCTCTATCTCTACTATACTAACAAATATCCACCTTGATGAAACAAGTAAAAGAACTGACTCACGCTTGAATGATCTCTTTCAGCAAGCAATGCAATCGACTCAGTAGTCCAACTCTCATATTTTCTATGCATACTCCCTAAAAAACCAAGCTTTAAGCATGTATGTTGACTAATTTGTTGATGCTGCTATCAGCAAACAACAAATGAGTAACTCATAAGGATTTCTCAATTCTCACTGTTTTTAGGCCTAAACCCGATAAATCACACAAGAAACAGATATAAGAGCCAATGGGGTGAGAATAACTACTAATCTGTATTGCCATTTGCCAAGATTCAAAAACTTATTATTTGGCTTGCTATAAAATGAATCCACTCAAATGAGCATCAAAATCATTCCAAATTTCACAAACAACTGATGTGATATAAACTAACACACAAATTAAACCCTCTTTTTGATAGTTGTTGTATGTGAAAGTAGGGATCGTTCTAGGCCGGGGATTAGAAAGGATGCTAATCTACACTAATTAGACTCAAAAACATAAAACTAAGCTAAACTAACTCAAATAACACAAAACTAAGTTAAATTGACTCAAAACATGAACTAGAAAGAAGTTTGGACGAAAATTAAACTAAAAAGACTCAAAATACTAAATGGGGCTTGTTTAGACGAAAATTGACTTAAAACTAATAAGTTGCAGAACTAAACTAAGGGTTGTACGAAATTGGGTGAATTAAAGGGTGAAAGGCTAGCTAGAGGATTCTTCTCCACACATAAACCATATGCATACAAATCGATTTCCAATTATTATTCCTATAAACCATGAATGACAATGCCCCAAATTAATTGTGAACAACACTAATTAACTCTTAGATTTTCCTAATTTCATTGAATTGGACTCAGCGATGCAATCAAATTATTCTTATCAAGTTCCCTATATGAACTGTATGATAGAGATACATATCAAAGATCATTAAGTTCTATGAAAATCATAAGCATTGACAAGGCATTCGTAACTATGAACTGTATGATACTCCTGCCATGGATTTACTTAACGCGATTGTGACTAACAACCTCCATTACTTATAAATATAAGATCATAACAATTAGGTGAAATTCCCTTATATTTTAGCATCAGATTCATGCATGCAAACTAAGTATGCATCCTTAATCAACATACAAGAATAAGTTATCAAGCAAACAGATAAGTAAATTGCATTCATGTTTTACGAAACAATAACTAGAGGAAATCAATTCGTATAAAACATATGTCCATGGCTTCGAATTCACCTCTAGCTAAAAAGAAATTAGTTCCACATGTTCATCATAATTGAAAACCAAATTAAAACAAACATTGGACTAAAACTAAGGATAGAATACACCTAGAAACGCTCCAGCAATCCCAAAGGTCTTGAATGGCAGGCACAGCTCCAAGCTTCTTCTCCTTCCTTCCTTGCAAAGCTGTGGCACTAGTGTTTTTCTTTGAATTTCTCTCTAAGGCCCCCTCTATTATGCGGCAGATGTGGGTATTTATAGGGCTAGGGGGCACGGCACCAATCCTTGGAGGAAAAGAATTACATTGTTTGCATGATTTCAGGACTTCTAGAATCAGATATGCATTGTTAAAACATGATAAGGACTCTTAAATTTAGATGGGAAGGATTTAGAATAGGATAAGGACTCTTTTTGCAGCTGGAGATGAGTTTAGATAATGTTGGATTAAATAGGATAATGTTTGGATAATATGGGATAAGATAAGATAAGGTTGGATAAGATCTCCTTGTTTTCAGCTGATTCCTTATCTTCAATGTCTTGAATTAATTCTTCCAGATGTTAAGCACATTCCTAGCCTCTTTTGATCTTCAAAAACGTCCATCCACCTTACTCCATGTATATGTTATCCATTCCAAGCCCAAAACTGCTCCAAATTGCCTTTTCTTGCCAACTTTGCCATTTGGACCTACAAACACACGAAAATGGCTTAAAACACTCTAATAAATAGAAACTAACTCACTAAATGCAAAGTTACAAGCTAACAAAGTCGCATAAATATGCTCCTATCAACAACGCATTCATCAAATCTAATTAGATAAATTCTCAACAATCCATTAACACACCACTCAAAACTTACATTTTACTCAACATCTAAACATAAAGCATTAAAACCAAAACTTCAATTCATCATATTTCCTTCAATTTTCTCACCAACCAAACAGACAATACCAAAAAATGCCTCCAAAAAAGATTCTTGGTCGCAGACCACACTATCTTCAACATCAAGAACGTAGGAAGCAGGAACATGACCTGGGTTGGTGAGAACATAGCAAAAAAAGGAGAAAATGCAGAGAGATACCAGGAAAGAGATTATGTAGCCATGTTATGATGTGGTTGAGTCCATACTAAATGTATGGACTCAATGAAATAAATAATTAGAATTTAACATTTAATAAGTTATGCGGTTTCGATTCAGTTTCTGAGGGTCGAAACCGAAACCAAACCGTTTTTTCCCTATTCAGTTCAATTTGAAACTGAAATCGTTTTGAAACTGCAAAACCAAACCGTTCGGTGCGGTTCAATTTGGTTTGTGTTTCGGTTTCGGTTTTCGGGTTCAAGTGCCCACCCCTAAAGTTAAGTATGTCTATTTTGATCTATATGATTTTGGTAGTAATCAAGCTTATGAATCAATTATGATAAATTCTAAAGTAAGTGTAACTCATTGGTGAAATTATGTTTGACAACTTTATGTTGGTTGTGATGTTATTTTATAATGTCTAAAATATAAAGCAATTTTGTTTAGGTACATCTTTGAAAGAATATATTAATGAGTGTTTTCCCAAGTGGGAGAATTTGTGAAAGAAAATTGGGCTTCACACTCATTAACCTATTTGCAATAATTGTATAAACTCTAAAAGCTTAGTGGGAGTTGTCAAAGTTCTAAAAGACGCTAGGCGCTAGTCGGGCGGTAAGCTAAGGCCTAGCGCCTAGGTGGATTTAACTAAATCCATTATATTTCATGTAAATAAGTGTATGTTTATAATTAAAATATATATAATTTCATCGTAAACTACAAAATAGAATGACACATATATTATGAAGTATTGGAACATAATGAAAACATGGGGAATAAGCATATAATGTGTGCTCATTTAAGTGTTCAACAAGTCTCTTATAATTTATTGAAAAAAATAAAATGCAAATTGAAGGTTATCTATTTTTTGCCTAAGTGAGTCGCAACCTAGGTGGGTCTGGGAAGCCCAGGCGTTCTAAGTAGCGCCTCAGCAGGTGTAGGCGTCCTTTCTTAATTTTCAAACGTCTAGGCATTAATTGGGACAATGGTCAGCCTAGGCAAGGCCTAGGCGGGGATTTTTAGAATGGTGTGAGTTGTTCTAAAGTTTTAAGCATTAAGTGGACTTGCATGAATCGATTAAAGTGTTATTAGAATTACGCCATGACTCAAATGACAATAATATGTTTAAGTTGCAGAATAAGTACTTGGCGTATGTGTATATTTTTACTTGCAATCATTTGAATGCCTTGATTGATTATTTGTTAATCTTTAGAAAGAATTTAAAGGCTCATGGGGACTTAGCACAAATATGGAATTATTAATGCAAATAAGATGGTTGTTGGATCCATGATTTTGTATAAACAGCAATGGATGTCTTAGTGTTACCTTTCATTGAGATTATGCTATTTAATGTGTTAAGGAAATGTTAAAGAAAGATAATTTTGTAGTGATATGCATTCATTGCCTAAGTAAGGTGTTCCCACAAGCATATTGTTGTCATTCGAGTCATGCAACTCATATTGTTGTGATTCGAGTCATGGCGTAATTCCAAATTTCATCAATCAAAACAGATATCCATGGAAGATAGAATAACACTTTAATAGATTCAGCAAGTCCACTCAATGCAATAAACTTTAGAACAACTCCCACTAAGCTTTTAGAGTTTATACACTTTTTGCAAATAAGTTAACGAGTGTGAAGCCCAATTTTCTTTCACTAATTATCTCACTTGGGCAAACACTCATTAGTATTTAATGTACATTATTTCAAAGATATACCAAAATAAAAATGCTTCATATTTTAGACATAATAAAATAGACATCACAACCAACATAAAGTTGTCAAACATAATTTCATAAATGAATTACACTTACTTTAGAATTTACCATAATTAATTTATAAGCTTGATTGCTACCAAAATTATACAGATCAAAATAGACATACTAAACTGACTTCTCAAAAGAGCAACACAATTTGCCAACAAAACTGTCTATATGAGCATGACTTACTAGTAAATTCACCAAAATCACAATACATGCCAAAAAATTACGAACATTTGCAGAAACTTAGTAGATATGCATGTGTAGAACATATCCAAAATTTAGGTCACCATTAGACTTGTCATTTATCCGATTTTAGTCAAGTGTATATTAATGAGTGGTTGACAACAAATTATTTTCTTCCAAAAGAAACATCTCCAATATGTGCCATACATTAGCATTAAGTGGACTTGCATGAATTTATTGAAGTGTTATTATATCTTCCATGAATAAGTGCTTTGGTTGATGAAATTTGGAATTACACCATGACTCGAATGACAACAATATGAGTTGCATGAATGAGTACTTGGTGTA
This sequence comes from Pyrus communis, assembly GCF_963583255.1. Classification (NCBI taxonomy): domain Eukaryota; kingdom Viridiplantae; phylum Streptophyta; class Magnoliopsida; order Rosales; family Rosaceae; genus Pyrus; species Pyrus communis. The sequence goes on from NC_084811.1 coordinate 18,876,715, forward strand.
TGTGTATATTTTTACTTGCAACCATTTGGATGCCTTGATTGATTATTTGTTATTCTTTATAAAGAATTTTGAGGTTCATGGGGACTTAGCATAAATATGGAATTATTAATACAAACAAGATGGTTGTTGGATGCATGATTTTGTATAAACAGTGGTGAATGTCTTAGTTTTACCTTTCATTGAGATTGTGCTATTTACTATGTTAAGGAAAGGTTAAAGAAAGACAATTTTGTAGTGGCATGCATTCATTGACTAAGGGTGTTCCAAAAGCATATTTCAAAAGTATGATATATTTAAGATTGATTTGCAAATAAGTGACAATGTTGTAGATCAATGGGAGCTTGAGTTTCATTTTAGTAATGCCTTACTTTTGCAGATGACCTATAAGGTCTGTATGGTTTTTTGAATCCACAAATTCAGTTTAATCTCCAGTTGGAGTCATTAATTCCATTAGATGACTATATATCTAATATCAAGTTAATCAAATTGTGTTTTAAATCATAAAGGAAGGGTTAATCTTCTTGCTCATAGATGTGGATTAATTCTTTTGATTCGACTTAAAATGACATGACATGATTTATATGTTGTATTAGTTGTGAGAGTCTTCCATCTTGTTCATAAGTGTTGAAAATTTTCTCACAAAAGTAACTGATATGGTTATGAATCAGTGTCAAAAACATGTTAATTCATCTTGCTCGTAGGTGTTGAATTAATTATGTTTTATGAAGTTTTGATTGCAGTTGTAGTAGAAGTTTCCATTAAAGATGACCTGTGATGATAAAAGTTGAGACACATTCAGGTAATTAAAGTTCATATCTGTAATCATAATTTGATGGTGTTTCATGTGAATGAGGACTTTAGCATGTGAGATTATGAAGGTTTCTGGGTTGTGTCAACCTTACAACCTTGTTAATTCCATGTTGAAAGACTTATTTGACAGAAACTTGTATCAATGATAGGATGTTATCACAACTACATGGCCACTAAAGTAACATTAATTTCCAATCTCAAGTATAAATATAAATATTATATATTTGTAGACCAATGGGAAAATGTTTGATTTGTTCCGATGTAAATCAACCTTAAATGGTCTACAACATATATTTAATAGGAATGTAATATTGGAGATTAATATAGATATTGTGATTTGATCACCTAAAGATATCAATTTTATCATAGGTGTCTTGTAATACAAGTAAGATTGATGGAGTTGTAATACAAGTAAGATTGATGAAGTCCTTGATTTTATGTGATTATGATATTTAATTGATAGGCTAAAAAGGTGGGATTTGGAATTCCTTTATGGACGGAACCTTAATGCCTTAGCCAATATAAATACTAAGGTCCATACAAACCCTAGATATACAACAAATGTTTCCCATAAAAATAGTTGTATCCGGCTAGGTACTTTGTAGAAGACTTTGGTGTTGCTACAACTTTCATCATCTCCGCTTGTTCTCCAATGGATATCGTTTCGTGATTAGGTCAGCCAACTCTTTCGTTGTGTTTTAGTTATATAACCACATAAAGTTTACACCCACCTCCACCTAAACGAAGCATTGGAAAAAGAGTAGTCAAGGTCGCTTCTCAACGAGGGATCCGACGAACGTGCGAATTACAGTCAACAAATCTGTGTAGGAATTTCTTCTTGTAGGGACTTTCACTCCAACAATTACCTATCAGGCAAATAAAGCTCTAATATACTTTATGAACGTGCTAAAAACCTCCCAATTGTTCTAGTTTTGAAATCAAACAATTTTTCAATGATTTAACTTCTCTGTGTTAACTAATTTCTGCAGCGCTTTGAGATCATAACTAATTTCAGTTAAAATCTCTCCTCAAAACTTGATTAATAAATGCTAACCAGCCATTCATAGGAGATGTCAGTTAACAAATAGTTTACAATTTATGTTCTTTTATCTTACCAGTAATAAGAGTATCATCTCGCCCTTTGTACCCCCTAAATCCTAAACGAAGAGATCTAACCTTAATAAATTGAACTATATGAAACAAAAATGATGCTTGCTTCTATGCACACACAACAAGCTTACGGATGAGAGTTCTCTTCATTCCTAATCTCCCCCCCCCCCTTTTTTCTCCTTTCCTACTTGAACGGTTACGAACACGCTACGTCAATATCTTATATTAATTTTTTTTATAAAGATAAAAAAAAAACAAAGGGAATTGTTATTAAAAATCTTAGTTCGCACTCCAAACCTTTATAATTAGAAAGAAAAATACATTTGTGAGGAGTGTAGAATGAGATTTTTGGAGTGCTAATAACAATTCCAAAAACAAAATGTGAGAAGAGGGGAGGGAAGGGGATGAGAATAAGATGAGAAAAAATCCTACTCCTAAGATTATAGTGTCATATATTTAAAAACTGATATATTTAAAGCCATTTATATCCGTAAGAGTTTTTTTAAGTGCTAAGGCCTTTCACATTGGTTTAGATGAGTGTGATACTTATACGTAGGAATCAAATACCGTGAGTTTGATTCGTATTACACTATTGTCACAATGATGTGAGTTTCATATGGATGAGTTTTATATAATAAATGGGACCCATCTACTTTTTATTTTTCTCTATTTTATGAATGGCTACCTATTTTCTCTCTCTAGTTATTTATTCTACAGGTATCACACCCATAAGTTTTATACACTGAACTCAAAAATAAGAACCACTATCATAGCACTCAAATTTTCCGGCCTATTCTAGGAGTTTAATTCCAATGCTAATGGTATCACACTTAATTTTACGGTCTACTGTAGAAGACCTAAAGATTACACGTAACGATAACAACATTAGGTTTATTTTCTGAAGAGTTGCTAATTCATAACAATTTGGTGCCAACTAGGCTAACAATAAGTATCTTTATTATGCAAATTCACCAACATAATTTTCATATTACAAATAGTATCGATCATCTTAATCTCTATCTTGTATCAAGTTATTGATCACCTTTACCAAAGGAGGAGTCCCCTTGGCCATAATTTCTATTCTACTAGCATTAGAAGCACGAGAAAACAGTGAAAGCCCAAAAAATAGAAGATCGGGAAGAAACAGTCAAGATGACAAGAACCCATGCCAATAACGAGGTTCTAGATCAAAAAAAAAGCATTGAAAAATCTCCGAGTACCTTTCAAATCAAGCAAAGCAGAACAGCCATATCGAAACAGAAGAATTCCCTTTGTCTCCTCCTTTGTAAGGGCCATAAATCTTTCCAAACTTTTGCAAACACTTCGCTTCCTAAAGAGTTCTATCAAAACCAAGGTACTGAACTATTGCATTTGCAACAATAGGAGCCGATGCCAGAGTCCGTGCAACCATATACCTAGTTGAAGGGTGCACCAAAAAAAATTTCAAAATAGTAAACTGAGATTAACTCAATATTTATTGTTATTGTACGTGAACACTATCGTTTGTAGGTGAGATATGCATGACACACACGCATGTTTTCACTTGAATCAACATGACTTATGAACGACTATTGCATCAAGGACAATATTGCATCAAGGATTTGCTTCTCTCGTTATGTACTAGTTGGTGGAAAGTACACGCTGGTGAGCGACTATTAACAATATTCACGATCAACAAGAAGAATTAGAAAACCAAATACATAATTGTTTATATATGTAGTAAACAAATGTCAATATTATGTTTATAGATTGAACTGGAATTTTATGAAGCAATTGTAGACATAAACACAGTAATGCACTATTTATAAATGAAAGAATGAGAATGAGGAGGAATTTATGTAGTCTCTTGTTGGCCACATGCACTTTAGTTTGTTATATTCTTTTATATTGAACAAAGGTAAAGGAGAACTAGTAGGCATAAACAATATGACGATGCTGAAAATCATTACCCTAAGCAAATTACAATTTTAGACTGTGAATTAATATGTCAATTATCATTAGTAATTGATGTAACAAGTGGATTTCATTTTGTAGAGATAAGCGTAGTTCAGTTTGATTCGGTTCAAGTCTTAAACAATTCACCAATCAATGTAGCATCATCGTTCAAATTGGTTTTGGTTTTAGCAGTTTCCAAATATGCCAAACCGAACCAAACCAAGGCAAGCTAATTATAATTTGAATTGGTTCAATCTAAAATTGCATTTTGTCATTATAAAAGTCAAACCAAACTGCTTGGATTGGGTTTTGTAGAAGATATACTTACACGAGGGGTAGGGGTATAAATTTTATCGAACTTGTCATTTGTGAAATTCAAACTTAAGACTTTCCATTTATAAATGAAAAAAAATATCACTAGATTATAATATTAAGTGACAACCCCTTGAAATGGTTTAGTTTGAACAGTTTAGACGATTTTTCCCCACTCCTGCGTACTTGTTGCATAAGTGAAGTTTCATGTCGAACTGGATCATCTTATAGCCATTTGGCCGTAACGGGCCAGTTCACACTTTTGGCCCACCCAACGTATTGACCTTTAAGGCTACATGTGGGCGTTAATTTTGGGCCATTGGCCCTCATTCTCACAAAAGAGGAACCAATACGTCTTACAAGACCTATTTGGGACTGTACCGTACATTTTCTGTATTCTATTGCAAAATTCAAAAAACCCCAAATTAAACAACGCTACAAACAAGCGCTAAAAAATGGAGGGGAGTTCTAGCGCTGCTTCCGACGCTGCAATCGAAACCTAAGAACGAGAGAGTGGTGCTTCGGCGACATCAAACAAGTGAAGGGGATGATCCTGATCCACTCCACCTTGTCCGACGACATGGGTATGGTGGCGTTTTCAATGGAAATCAAGCTCACCAACATCAACCTCAAATCCCAATTTTTTAACGAAAATTGTTGAACTCAAGCGCATAGTTTTCTAACGAAATAAGAGGCCAAAGAATCCCAATTTTTTTAAAGGAAAACTAATGAAAATGACTTGAAAACTTTGAGTTTTAATGATAAGGACAAAATAAAGGGTAAAGTGAATAGTACCAGAATTGACTTTTTAGTGTAAAAATGTGGTTTTTTGTTAAAGTGAATAATATCGTGGGTTTTTCGTTAAAACTCCCTTTTTTTAATGGCTCCATAGTTGCCAAATTTTTTTATTACAACAATTGTAACAGGGAATCAATTTTTGGCGGTGATGAGCAAAATTGTGGTTTAGTTAAAAGCATTTTCACCGCTAAAAAACTCCACAAGTAATAGGCAATTCAATCTCCTTAAGGGCCTAAGTGATTAGTAACTATCTTTAGTGAACAGTAATTGCTCAAGTGTATCTTCATTCCTAAACTGAATAGCCCAGACAATTTGTATTAAAATATTATTAATTTTTTTTATAAAATAACGAAAGATAACTTTATTTTTAATTTCAAATGATAATATAAGTTTGGTTGAAAGTATTTGAAAATATTGAAATGTGATGTAAAGCGGAAGAACATAGTTAGTGTTGCAGTCATATATAAATTATGAATGTGATCGTGTAAATCCAATCATATATGGTATATCTCTTAAACTAGATATTATCTTATTAGAGTTGTAATCATATTGGGGTAAGAAATTTATCTTCCATACTACTATAAATAAAGGCACAATGATGTGGAATAACACACACATCGTAATTACACATCTCTCTCTATGTGTCGCATCCCCTCTTCTTGTCCTCGATAATTGTTCAGTAAATTATGTCTACAACACGTTATTAGCACACTTTTGACGTTGTGCTAAAGAGAGTTTGAATTTCAATCAATGGAGTATTATGTTTTAGTCATTCTTTTTATGATTAATTTATTGTTATATTGAATTGATCTACATGCTATTGATTCATTTGATTTTTCTTTGTTGAACGTAATACCGTATTTGAGATGAAAGTTCAACTTTCAAAGAATGATCTTTTACAACTTCAAAGCCTCAGTTGTTTTCTATCAATCAGGTTCTTTTAAAATAAATTAAGATATTTGAAACCATGAAACATGAAAACATTCCCCATAATGCATAAACTCTTATATTTATATTTTCCTTACGATATATATATATATATATATATATATTCATGCATTACACAATTATAATTTCGCTACGTGGAATTTGTGAGTAAAAAAATCTAAATGAAATAGAAGCTTTTTTTTTTTATTATTTAACTTTATGGGTTCTGAAAACCCTAAATAATAAAAATCTCGAAAAAGAAAAAAAGAGAAAAATATGGCTGAGTCGCAACCTGAAGCCGTGCCATTTGAGCTAAGCCTCTACTGCTCAGCAACAGACCTCCAGAACGACGACTTTGTTATCGTCTTCCCAAAACAAAGTTAGTCCGCAGTCTGCGAAGCTCAAAGTCCAATTCTACCGCCATTTGCACCGTCTTGCAGACCATCGACGGCCTGCAGCCGTCATCTTCAGTGATGTCAGTACTTTCGACTACAAAATCACGAGATTCAAGTTGCGATCTCATCGGGAATTTTGAAGATTCAATTTGAATCTTCGAGTTCTTGGACACCCATGGCGCTATCGCTATGATCTTTGCTGATAGCTCCCTTCCTTTACGACGCCTCCGACCTCCTTTGACAGCTGCCATGCACCAGCAGCTACACACACAGCCGTCTCTACCATGTTTTCCAACAAAACCTAGCCTTGCTGGGGTTGTTTTCAGAACAAGCTTGCATCAGTTGGGCCCTATGACAGCCCAACCCGCCGACCCTTTTTCTCTTTCGGCCTGCATACCAGCTCACCCAGGGTTACACAGCCAACAGCCTAATGCTGCTGGGCTGCTTATTTTCTCGGCTTGTGACACTGCAGCAAGCATACAGCTTGCTTTGCATGTCAGCCTATTTGGGCCTGATTTCTTATGTGGCCTGCAGCTAACATTAAATAATAAATGGGCCTAGACAAATATTATTTTTTGCTTCTATGATCAACTATGAATGGTCCAATTTATTGAATTAATTAAAAGTGACTAGTAGTCCATTAATCTAACAAGCACCCAAAATTATTGGCTTGAAGCCCACTTTTAGACATTAATGATTCAATATTTTATTTTATTTTATTTGAACCGCTGAGTTCTTGAAGCAATCCAAATCCACTACACTTAGTTGTATATTGTATTATGTGTTCTTGTAGGTACCTTCTTTTATGAACAGGAAGTTCATAACTAAACTTGAACCTGTAGTTTCAAATTTAGTGCATTTGAAACCCGAAGTTTTCGTGAAACAATACACCCATGATAACCCGATGCTCTTCACATAAACCATGTCTTCGAACCCGAATGTTCTAAATTTGATGCTTATGGATATCTTATTTTCATAGCACCAATCATAATCTTGTTCCTTCCATTCAGTGGATTGTCGAACCGTAACAAGTTTGATTTCATCGATTTGGACATTTCTTGACCAAAACCACTTTATGTGAGTACAAGATGTGAATCTCCACTTGACTATCAAGAAGCTGAGAAACCATTGAAGCCAACAATGGCATGGAAAAGCTGAATAAGTCTCCGCCATGCTCTTCACTCGAAGACTTATGCTTAAAGCATTACCCTTTCGAACTAGGATTTCATGGCTCTTTGGCTCGCTCATACGGACCATTTAATCATGACAGATTTTGCCTTAAGCACACCATAGTTATGTCTATAAATGAGTATGATTCTTAAGTTTATAAATCTGATCGAATTTTGACTAGAGAACACTTTTCTCATCCTTCCATGTTTCTAACTCACTCTTGAAGCAGTAATGTAGAGAGCGTAAGTTTACCGAATTCTCGGATCTGATTACTACCACAAATGTGAGAGAATGGAATAGACTCAGCTTCAGCTGAAGTCTACCGAATCGTGATACCCAGTTTCAGCTAGGGCCTACCAAGATATATGCTATGAACAGACCTCTCCAGCTTTAGTTATAACTTTTCAAACCTAAGTCTAGGTCTATCTCTCACACAATCCAATTTCAAGTTTGTTTTTACAACAAATGGTAGAATCAGAGCCTACCAAGGTGTGGCATCATGCTCGAAGTGTGATCCTTGGCACCTAAGACCTAAACCTCCAAGAATAAGGGATATTGGTCTGTTCCCGAACCTCAACCCTGTGGAATCTACTTTCATCTCGGTGGAATAGATCATTGGTCACGCATCTGCTCGTACCCTTACCAATGTCCTTGAGGAGTACCATTCTCATAGTCAATATGTGAGTCTAATTTTGCTCCACCGAACACGTTGGAAGAGCAAAATTTCAACATGGATGGCCCTGTTGGTTGAATCCCCTTAGTAAATTTTGGTTTAATTTGTGAACATTTTTCCATGTTCTTGGATTCAAGTTTGGTGTTTGTTTTAGTTGTGGATAATCTTATCAATATTATCCTCGAATATGAGTTAATTGAATCATGTTTCTTGTATACATGTGACTGAATTCAATTAAGCACGTCTTAAGGTACGAATGTGGGAAAGTTAGTTGTCTCGATGAATGTGATACTACACATACTAAATTTATACCTAAACCACATATCTAGCAACGACTTCAGGTTTATCCAACTTAATTAAGAGCATGGCACGCTTCTTGTTGTATGAATGGTACTAAATTACCATCTAAAAGACCTTATATTCTCCCCGTTTCGGAAAAACGTCGTTGAGTTTTAAGGATATTCGAGAGAACAATGATCATGAATGAAACCATAGAAGAAAATAAAGTAATATATCTTTGAACCACCTCAAAAAATGAGCTTGAAACTTCATTTTAGGGCCACTGCGCTACCTCCTAACTAGGACACGCCACATATGGACGGCCTAAAGCTGGGTGATTCAAACAGTTTACTTGCTTTGGCATGACCTTTTGGGGCACTTAGGTTGAACAATGGTGCTACGACGTATCTCCTTACCTAAAGTAAGGATCATGTGCTTACAAGCACACTTTTCCAAGCCCGCTCATTTGGGAAATTTGATTTCTATATCATCCTTAGCAAAGACATAAAATCACCCTCTTTTCACAGTAGATTCAAGGGAATATATGTGGACTAATCCAACGAAAATGCGGTTATATAAATATTTTATGATTTTGGTTGATGAATCGACAAACTGGTCACATGTTTGTCCATATATATTGTTGCTAAACCTCCTAGCAAATTTTAAGGGATCACCACCCTAATTATCCCATAAAGTCTGGAAGACTGGATAATTCTTGAGAGTTTATATTGAATTTTTTTTTCATAAGTATTGTATGTTTTTTGAGTTTATAATTGAACATTGAATTCCCATGTTCACCTCCAAAAACAGCCTCGCAGAGTGATCATAAAGCATAATTTCAATGATTGCTCGGACCTTAGGGAACACACCAAGCTTTCAGTTTCTACATAAGGCTATGCATTCTTGTATGCAGCTATGTTTGTCCGGCTTAAGGCTCATTGTCACCCATTCATTTTCGATGTTACAGTTGGTTACTGGGTACAAACCCAACGTTTCATACTTACATGTTTTGGGTGTGCATTCCATGTGCCAAGTTACACTGCCACAACATACCAATATGGATCCTTAAAGAAGGATGTCAATCTTTGTCGATTGCAATTCTCTTTCGCACTAGCTCATTAGAGCCCTTGGACGTGATCTCTTTAATGCTCACTTTGTGGATTGTCACTTCAATGAGATAGTCTTTCCGTCGTTAAGGGGAGATAAGAACAACAACGTTTGTGTAGAACGACGCAAATTTGCGTAGACATTGCCAACTATGTCTCATCTCGATTCTCGTACTGCATAAGTGTGATAAGCAAGTGCGATGAATTCTTGCTTTCAAAATGTTGCTCCAGATGCATTCCTCTAATCTAGCTAAAGTGACGAGATCATATACTAGCTGCAAACATGCCTCCAAGGATCAACGTACATAACAGACGTTGAGTCAACATCCCCGAAGGGTGTGCCACCCCTGTTAGATAGCTTGGCCGCCTATGTTGGACGACTCAGTACATCGGTGGATAGCCAATCAATTTGTCTCGGCCTGAAACATGATAAATCACTCGATTCATAGGATTCACTTCCCTAGAAAAGGAAGATCACAACACAGTATGAATGCATACTCGATCGCTGTCTCAAATCATTTCTATCTCATAAGATGAATCCGGATTACTCCCAAGACTCGAAGTTCTTGGTCCAGTATACTAGTTTGGATGAGATAATGGAATTGGAATGAGATTATCATCGATGATGTTTTCACTTATATGGTAGCTACCGATGTAAATGAAAAGTAATGATATCGAACCATGTTTCGTTAATTAGTGACAATGTAAAACTGATTGGACAACCGAAATCACAATCCAGGTTTAATTCCTTACCAAAGTGTGTTTTGGACCCGTAGTTCCTACACTGCCCAAGGTAACCTTATTGTGTTATAAGTGGGAAATGAAGCGTAATGAGATGAATGAAATAGTGCAATATGACTAGTTCAAATAATTCCAAACCACAGAACACCTTCTCAACTTGTTAGAAGCATTCACTTACGAATTAAAGCAATTCGGCAGATGTGGTATACCCATTTAAGTGATTATTTGATCGGTCGTGGATATGAATGAATGCCTTTGTGTGTTAAACTATAAAGTCTTATTCTGAATTGCTAGAGTTATAGTTTATGTCCATGACATGAATCTCACTAAGATTCTGGAAGAGCTTGAGAAAAATTTCTCACATCTAAAGATGGAATTTGAGATGAAGGATCTTAGGAAAACTCGTTTATTCCTTGACCTGAAATTCAAGCGTTGTTTTGACGATACAGGTGTTACCTTTGAGTATACCTATGATCTTCCATACGCTATATGCAAATGAGACCCTTGAAGAGGTTATGGAATCCAAAGTTCCATATCTGAGTTTAACTTTGCGCATTGTTGTACTTAACTCATTGCATTAGATAAGACATCTCTTTTGCTATTGATCTATTAGTAAAGATGTAGCACTGCGTCTACACGCTTCCACTGAATTGGTATTAAAGACGTATTTCTGCTACCCTTAAGGTACTACGAATTTGGGCTAATCCAAATGCATCCTGAGTGGATCTGATCCCCTTGATCCTTGAAATGATGCTTGCCTTGTTGTTATGTTGATGCATGTTACTTATCAAACCCGTATGAGGCACATCCCCGAATGGTTATATCTTTACCGTTAGGGCTATAGCAATATCTTGGAGGTCTAAGATATGACCTTAGTTGCGAAATCTTCCAATTATTCCAAGACTCACTTTACTTCACTACGTCACATATGAGACATGGTTGAGAGCTCTTGTTAAACATATTCAAAGTACTTGATATTTTCATCCATCGTTGAGTCCCGACGACAATGTATGAAGACTATGTCACGACCAAGACATGATACATCAACAAAGTCAACGCCAAGACATATTGTGTCTACATCACATTAAAGTCATGCAAGCCAATCTCATACAACCTGGGCGACCTCTACACGACGTCATTGCCGAAGTCAACCTTCCAAAAGCTTGTCTGAGGAATTGGTATGCCTAACTATTCATATACAATGCTTGCAGTTCTCATTTGGAAGTTTTGTCAAACTTAGGGGGCATATCCAGAAGTATACTTACTTGATCTTAATGTACTATTTTTCCCTACGATTAGGAGCATTTTTCTCACTGGGTTTTTGCTACCTAACTAGATTTTGACGAGGCACTCATCTTAGGCTAGTCATACTCTTGTGAGCTCTTCTACTTGTATCCAAAATACGTATAGTTTTGACTTAATGCAACTTCTCACTTTTCTCCTTAGTTTATGGTTTTTATCCTACCTTGGGTTTTACCATAGCTAGGTTTTGTAAGTTTTACCATTTATGCATTCTTCCGTTGATTTAAGACTCGCGTTTGCTCATTGTGCAGACAACTTCATCAATTGTACTTACTTCATGGCTGAAGATCTGATGCGCCATTTGTTTGAGTATTTACACATTCAAGGGGGAGTGTTGTAGGCCTATTAGATTAAGAATGTGATCGTGTAAATCCTATCATATTTGGGATATCTTTTAGACTATATATTATCCTATTAGAGTTGTAATCCTATTGGGGTAAGAAATTTGCCTTCCCTTCTACTATAAATAAAGGCACAATGGGGTGGAATAACACACACCTCACAATTACACATCTCTCTCTTCTCTCTCTATGTGTCGCACCCCCTCTTTCTTTTTCCTCTATAATTGTTCAGTAAATTATGCCTACAACAGTGAGGTATTTATAGAAAAAAAATTATTATCTTTTTATATTTTTTTTGTATTTTTAATTAATTTTTATGATTTTTTTTATAATTTTTTGGTATTTTTAATTAATTTTTTAATTGTAGCTGACGTCAGTCTTGCGTCACATGACCTAAGGGTTAGGTTAGTCGATTTTAGCCTAGGTGAGCAACTAGGCTCCCCCAAGAGCCCAGTGGATTGGAATGGGGTGGAGGAGTTTTGGGGGAGAAAGATGATTTAATCCATTATCCCCTACGGGATTTGAGAGTGAACGTGTCCTTAAGAATCTGCAATGTGAGGTTCATAGGTTAATGAAATTGTCAATTACTGGTGTATAAATTTTTTTATCAAAAGTTTTTTTTTTTTTTTTTTTTCACTTTTTGGTTTAGTCTTCTCTAATAAATGTGAGATAATTCTTCACATTGTGCTAATTGTATTGATTTTTCTTTTTTGTTTTTTTTTTTATTAATTGAAATCTTACAAAGATATCTAAAGCTATATTTAATGATTTCATGCTTTTGTAATTGTATGACATCTTAATTTGATGGTGTTTACAGAAGAACACAACATGTAATGTAGCAAATGTGTTTTGTAAGGGCCCAAGAAAGATGTAAAACAGAGATCAAATCTGAAAACTTAGTGAGATTCTGAGGCTATATTGTTGTTGTAGAACAATATTGGTTGCAAAGAAGGTTGAATATGTCTTCTCCAGAAGATCCTCTTCGGTCAAGTCCTCGTTACATAACTTGAGAAGTGATCGGGTTCAAAAAACTTCATGATTATATTCATTCACAGACTTAAAGTCTTGGAAGCGTAAATATTGTCAGTCGAGTCTTGCTTTAATCAAGAAGATGTCCCTTTGGTGATTGAAATGATCAGCCAAAATGATCCATAAAGCTCGTGGATCTTCCTCAGCAATGTACTCAGTTTGCAGTGCATCATGAAGGTGTCTTCGGATAAAGATCATGGTAGTAGCTTTCTCAGCTTCGCAAACCGGGTTATCCGTCTTAGCTTCATTGGATGCTCGCAAATTCTTTGCGGTAAGGTGAAGCTTCACATCTTAAACCCACTTGAGATAGTTTCTTTTGGAGACTTCTAAAACGGTAAAATTGAGTTTGTTCAAATTCAACATGTACCTGTCACAAAATAATGGACAAGAATGTGGTTAGTGCAATGGAGACAAATCAATCCATTCACATAGGAGTAGAACATTTGGGTTCTAATATACATGTATTGGGTTGAATTTACATGAAAAGCTTTGGGTTTTCAAAGGCATATTTTTCGAAAACTTCAGGTTTTCGAAAGATATATGAACTTCGGGTTCATGTGTACCTACAAACAAACACAAATATATATAGAAATATGCAATATATGCAAGTAGGTCTTCAAGGCCTATGATTGTAATAAAATTAAATATTGGACTTCGGGCCAAATTAAGGTTAGGCAAAAAATTATTAAGCCCAAAAGGCCTAAAAAATAGATGATTTAAAGGTCAGTGGGCCAACAAATTGGACCAAAGCCTACATGTGGGCTGAGCAAATAGATGTTGTAAGGCCCATGCCTAAAAAAGGGGTTGCAATAGGCACAGGCCCAGCTACACAAGAGATGGGCTGCATACGGAGGCCAAACTAGGTGCACTTTGATGCTACGTGGACACGAATGCACCAGCGTATAGCTGGGATCTAGTGCAACACAGTGCATGGAGAGCCGTAGCCACAATGGGGCATATTTGGTGCGTTGCAGTGCAGGATATACTAGAGGTCCAGTGAGGGGCACGATCCAGTGCAACGCACCAATAAGGCTTCGGGTTTTGGTGTCTAGACACCTCAGCGTAAGCTGGGTGATCTCGCCAAAGAAGAAGATTGGCTCCACAGCTTCAGGCGGTCGAGTCTTGGCACAAAAATAACGATGAAGAGCTGTGGGTTCGAGGACAACCCATAAATATAAACGGAGAATGGGAAAATCTCAAAGTTAAAACTCTAGAAATTTCTGATCGGATTTTTGAAGAAATCCAATGAATTCTTGTCAAAGAACATGTCGGCAACGACAACAGGTTGTCAGGGGTTGTAGCCTCGGTGGTTGGGCATGGCTGCAAGCCATGCTTCACGACAGTCAATGATCACGACGCCATCTAGGCATCTGGTTATGGGTTCAGGCTTTTAGCCGTGACAAAAATATCAAGATAAAAACTGGTGTTTTGGAAAAACCTGATTAGGTGATGATATTGATGAACTGGTTTGGTGCAAAAAATTCTTTCTTCAATTTCAGCTTTCCATCTCCAAGGCTTGTATCACGTTGAGCACAAGAAAAAAATTGAAAATTTAATCAAATAATAATTGAAACGTAATACTCCCCTTATTGAAGACGAATAATTTCCACATCAGATTCCTTAACGCAACGGATGAGAGTACTGATAACGTGTTGTGACCAATTTATTTGATAAGGAGAGAGAAAGGGCGCAACTGAGAGAGAAAGTGGAGAAATATGTGATATTCTAAGGGTGTGTTATTCCCCCTACACAATGCCTTTATTTATAGTAATAAGGAGGAGATGAATCATTGTCCTCCAAGGAAATATAATCATAATAGGGAGAAAATAACTAATCAAACCTATCTAGGATTTATACAATCACACTTTAATATAATATCTATAACATTTGTAATATAAACTAAAATTTTAACTGATTTGTCATATCAACTTTCCAAAATCATTAATTTGGCATCTCACCCTAACAGGCTAACAATAGTAAGTTTTCTAGTTAAAATAAGTGATGTGCCTAGCACATGATTTGTGTTCAAGATTAGTTTGGACTTTTGACCTCATTTTTATAAGTTCTTTACTTCTGTTTAGTACAAACATTTAAATATTTTTTAGTTAAAAAACTTTATGTGTTCATTTGAAAAACTTATGATGAATTACTAAAAAATACATTAGTTCATTGCCTAATCATGTTCAAAATCAAGGCACTAAGTAAGGAAAAGTATTGTTTCTAATTCAAAACATTTTTAACTAACTTCCTTCAAATTCTACCATTTACCAAGAGAACTTAATGACGTTAGGGAATATGACAAATTAATCATGAACTTAACGGAATAACAAGTTGTTGAAATGCATATTTATCTTTAGTATAAATCCAGACTTATTTTAAATCAAAACTTAAGATGATAAATTAATAATTTCAAAAAAACTAATATCGACAAATCGTTGAATTCGACGTGTATAAAGAAAATAAAGTTGGTTGGTGGTTATCCTGCGCGCCCAAATCCACGTGATCCCGGTTACAGCTTCAACCCCGAATGCCTCTCCTTCCTGCCAGCGCTCACGATCTTCCATCAGCTGTAAAAAGTTTCTTGAATCACCTTATCACATCACGCCACGTGTCCAATCTCACCGAGGAGGTTCCACACAGAAGCGCAAACAGAAAGAGAAATAAAATGCGAGAAAAGAGAGAGTGCGAGAAAGAGAGAGAAAACCGTGAAGAATCTCTTCTGATATGGGTAGTTCAGCCGACGGAGAGGATTTCTCAGTGGTAGTTCTGGCGTCCGATCTGGGCGTAGACGCGCGGCCCTTTTTGGCGAACCAAGACAGAGAGATTGAAGAGCAAGAGAATTGGTACGACTGCCCTCAGAACCTTATCTCCGACGAGGACTTTTCCGATCTCGAGCTTTTGCAGTTCTTTCGTGTCCAGGGCCATGACAAGTCTGGAAATCGTATTTTCCGCATCGTCGGAAAATATTTTCCCGGTAAACAAACAGATCCTTACACTCCTTATTTGCTATTAATAGTATGTGAATTGTTATTGTTTGGTTAAATTAGTTGATTAAATGAGAACTGATTTCTTAGCTGAAATGCAAAATTTTAGCTCTCCGTATCTGATTAAACTGCTAATTGGCATATCCTAGTTTATTTGGCATCTGGGTTTGGTTTTCGAAAATTTTCTGGGTTTGTTTGGGTAAATTGTAAATTGTAATTGGTAATTTTGGTTTGTTCTTTCAAGTTAAACCTTTGGCCTCGTTTTGTGTTTAGGATTGGATCGGAATGGATAACCGGCCGTATTAAAGATACGTTGAAGGAATAAATGAAAAATAGTGCCCAGCTTGGAGGTTGGGGGTGGATTAATTCTTAAGGGAACTTATCCTTCCAATCCACCCAAAATGGTGGGATTAGAAGGAATAAGCTTCCTTTATGTGCAATCCCCTTCTAATCACCCTCCAAATAAAAAGTCATTCATCGCTTCCGTCCTTCAATATACCATAATATTGTGGGTGTCGATTCCAATCCAATCCTAGAGGCCAAATGAGACCTTTACTTTTATATATCTTGTTCGGTCTACCAGTTTAGTTTCATTGTTATACTTTTTTTCTCTTTGTATTTCTTCTGTTTGTTTGTAAGGGGCATCCTGTAAGAAATGGTTTAGTATTGAATTGTTTTGTGTATGCCGAGAGGAAGGTAACTGTGATCATTAAGCTTGGGTAAAGAACAATGCGGGTTAAAATGACTGTATGTTCTTGAAATATGTAAAATCTAAACACGAAATGGTTATCAAATGGGCCCTTCAGCTTACTAAAATTGTGCAGTGTCGAATGGTGAAATTCTTATGTTTTGAATAGCCTGTATAGCATAAACCACCATTCCCCATAATTCAAGCAGAACAAAGTGGGTTTGAGTTTTTACATTAGTGGGAAATTGAAGAGAGATGACTAGATGATTTCTAAAGGCTAGGTCTCCCATCTTGTACTCTACCTATAAGTGCTTACTTTTGGGATTTTTGCAAACAGTTAATTCAAGGTGTGGGGCTAAGCTAAGTGGCTGGTATTGGACACATACACTGTTGTTAGTTGAGTAACTCAAGCTTTAGATTCTGAGAGTATTTCAAGATCAGGTCTGGGAGGAGCAAATTGAGTTAAATTATCCTACATCCTGCATACATTTGCAATTGCATCCCTTTGTTGACGACGTTGTAGCACCTTGTGTTTTCTTCCAACGTGACTTTTTTCGGATCAATTGCTTTTGAATTTTGTATTGGCAGGAAAATAATTAATTCACAATCTTTTGGTTTATTTGCCTTATTCTACTTTTGGTGCCGCACGTGACAATTGTTTAATTATCCGATTATCTGTCTGCAGCTCCAGTTGTTAGTGCAGACCGGCTGAAGAGGTATATATTCCACAAATTATGCAGTGAGGTCCCAGAAGGGCTATACTCCATTGTTTACATGCATAGTACTGTGCAAAAGGAAGATAACTCCCCTGGCATAACTATCTTGCGGTGGCTTTATGAAGACCTTCCATCATACTTGAAGGACAGGCTTCAAGTTGTGTACTTTGTTCACCCTGGGCTCCGATCAAGACTTGTCTTTGCCACTCTTGGCCGATTTTTCTTAACTGGAGGGTGAGTATTTCATAAATTTTGGATATAATTTAACAATAATAATGTCTTATTAATATAAGAATAGATTAACTAAATGAATGAAAATGAGAGATAGTGGATTAGACTGATTAGTATTTTATTACGATGACAGGTCTCCTGACTTTGCTAATTAGTAAATACTGTCTTGAAACCTGGTGACTATTTAGTTCAGTGAACTGAAAATTTAGACATTTCTGGCTTTGATATGTGTAAGATAGAATCATTTTGGCGTCTGATGTTAATCTTCTTTGAGTGACTGCCGTTATTTTGGTTTTCTTAGTGGGAAAAGGCTTTGTTGTTGTTGGTGTCGGTTCACAAGACCTTGAGGCTTGAAGTAACGCTCTAGTTTGTAGTCATGTAGATTAAACCCCAGTTTTCCTCAAAGGTTTTACTTCCTAAATATATAATTTCTCAAGTGAATTTGTGTCAATAAGTGAGTTTATCTTTGGAAATTGAGAGGCATGATGCTGAACTTGATACACTGTTCTTAAAAAATTATTTATGTGCAGCCTATATTGGAAAATCAAGTATGTAAGCCGGCTGCAGTACCTATGGGATGATATAAAGAAAGGAGAGGTCGAGATTCCTGAATTTGTCAAAAATCATGACGATGTTCTTGAGCATAGACCACTAACAGATTATGGCATCGAACCGGACCCTCTTCACATGCTTGAGGCTCCATCAACAGCCTACTCATTTGGAAGGTATGAGGAGAGATGGACGTCAAGAGAGTATATGTCGTAATTTGGTACTTTGTAAACTGCCCTTCCCTAGTAATTTGGGTTCAGGCATCAATAAGCTTGGTTTGAGAAGTAGCTATCATATATATGCATATGCTTTGTACAGAAGAATACTCTGATGTTGTGTTGAGTTAACTTATATTTGCTTGTTGCTTCTAGGCCTTGTTTCGTTTTTTTCCTTTTTCTCTCCTAGATAGCTTATCCTTGTTTTGTTTTGTTTTATTTATGCCAATGTGTTCGGTAGGTTCTTTTAGATAGTGTTCCTTTTCTTGATATCAAGTACGATATTCCCTACAAATTTTGAAATGAACCCGGGTCGGATTTGGTAAACTCAGGTTGGATCTGGGTCCGAGTTGGTTTGCGGATCCAGGTTTGGATCCAAATTTTGGTTATCGGGTCGGGTTGACCCCGTCCCAGTCGCGGGGCCAATCGTCGGTTTCTGGGGATTTAGGCCGGGATATTTCCCGAGCTCCAATTTGGGTTCAAATCTTAACCGTTTTCTACATACTATATATGGATTTGAAGCTATGGAAATGTAAATTAGGAATATACCAATATGGGGTCAAGTTGTGGCCGGAAACTGCTGAAAAATGGCCTGCAACCCTGCTGACTCTCGCCAGAATCTGGGAAAATAGTTTCCCAGAGTTAATTTCATATTAATCCTTCACCAAAACAAGTATCTATCATTTGAAATTTACTCTAGACCACAAGGAAGGAAAACTAAGGAATTCTCGTGGCTTACCTTCACCGAAGTCGTCGAGAATTCACCGTGAGTCGTCGGAAGAAAAGTGAATAATGGCCTCTCCCACTGTTGGGATTGGCTTGGTTCGACACGGGGAAGAAAATGACGATGATGGTGCTGGCCTTGGTTGGGGTAGTGCAGCTTGCCAGAGTTGGTGAGGCAAGGTGGTGGTGTCGGTGTTGTTGTAGAGAAGGACGAGAGAGAGTTAGAGTGAGAGAAAAGGAGGGTCCTGAGAGATGGGGGTAAAGAGACGCGGCAAAAGAGGATATGGGAGTTTGAGTGTGGGTCCCACAGGCCACAAAAAATGGATTTGGATCCTAGCCGGATCCTCTCCTTGGGGATCATAAGAATCAACAAACATGGACCGTTGATAAAAAATTGTGAGGCCATAATTTTTTTCTTTTTTATATTTTTCACGCAAAACGATGATACTTCACTTTTAAAAATATAAAAAACATTTAATTGGGACTGTACGATTTTTTATCAACGGTCCGTGTTCGTTGATTTCTAGAATCTCCAGAGAGAGGATCTGGCGAGGATCCAAATCCACAAAAAATCCCACGAGAAATTATTAAATTAATCAAGGACCAAAACTCTAAAATGCAAAAATACTAAAGTAGCCTCATGCTCGTAATTTCGTAAAATTTTAACCATAACTTCGATTTCAATTCTGCTTGCACCCACACGTTTATAGCAACGAGTACTACAGAAATACAGTAAAATAGTAGCTCATACGCGTCACGAAATGATGGTCAACAAAAGTCAACAATCTTGCCTCTCGGGGCATTTTGTTCACTTAACTCTTTCAGAATTAAAATATTGTAAAATCAGGGATGGGTCCTAACAGAAATTCTGGTCTAAATTTGCCCTGGAAATGAGTTTTGAGTTAAAACTCATATTTACCCCAAGGGTTGGAGTAAGTTGGGGTAAGTTTAGAACCTAAACTTTAAGTTTTACTCTAAGGGTTGGAGTAGGTCTTAAGCTTATTGTATTTTGTCAGAACTTTTTTGTTGGGGGGGGGGGGGGGGGGGTGGGGTGGGAATCAAGTATGCCACCAACACCTTATTATGGTGATCATTAGAAGTGACACTAAACCATTGTTACCACCTTAACCATTATTGTCACAACCATTACCTCCCACCACTATCACCGTCACCACGACCATGAATATAATATTATAAAGTAATATAAAATGAAGCCTATGACAATATTTTATATTAAACAAGATTAAATCTACTTTAATCTAAATCTAAATTATGAACTATCAAATTAAATATCTCGATTCATATTTTATCGATTACATTGAATTCGAATTGAAATAAATGAAAATGAGATGGGCAAGAATTAAAAGTTATGGACGTGGGTGCATAACTAGAAATTTTGGTCTAATAAAAGATCCAAATCCAAAAGAAAAACCCATATCTTATTGACCTACCGCATTCACTCGGAGGAAGATAATGTAGCAATAATCTCTTAATTTTAACTTAATTTGAGTAATGGTTTCTTTACTAAAAATTCATGATCATTGGTTCTTTAACTCATAAAATGTGCATATATAGTCATTTTCCTCAACTCTGTTAGAACTTTCGTCAAAATAAGTCACGTGTCACGCATGAGGCTAAATCAAGGGGCAAGTATGGAAAACCAAATAAAAAAAATTGTAACAATTGTCCCTCAACTTTAACCTAATTGATGAAATGGTCCCTCAATGTCAACTTATTTGGAGCAATGATTCCTCAACATTAACTGAATTATAGCAATGATCTTTTAATTTTAATCAAATTGTTGTAATGGTCATTCTAACATGATTCATTTTGACGGAATTCTAATGGAATTGACAAAAAATGACTATAACTGCATATTTTGATAAGTTAAGGAATCAAAGTTATAAAATTTTAATTAAAAAACTATTACTCTCATTGAGTTAAAAATTGATATCCTATTGCTACAATGACGTACCCCAAAAAAGAAATATAAATATTGTTTGAAAAAACGAAAATAAAGAAAGAAACACAGAAGAAGCAAAAAACGAAACGAAAAAAAATGCTGAGAGCTCTCAGTCTCAGACGCTCTGTCCAGTCCCTCCACGACCACAACCATCTGAGAGCATTCGCTTCCACCACCGTCCCGCAAAACCCACTGACCCAAGTAAGCTCCACACGCGCATTATCCACTCTCTCATCGCCGTCACCGCCGGCACCGCCGGCACCATCTTCCTCAGCCTCCGAGCTCCGCAAGTACTTGGGCTACACCGCCCTCGTCCTGTTCAGCGCCGCCGCCACCTACTACTCCTTCCCTTTTCCCGAAAACGCCAAGCACAAAAAAGCCCAGATTTTCCGGTATGCTCCGCTGCCGGAGGATCTCCACACCGTCTCCAACTGGAGCGGGACCCACGAGGTCCAGACCCGGGTTTTCCACCAGCCCGAAACGCTTGAGGAGCTGGAAAAGGTTGTTAAGGATGCCCACGAGAAGAAATCCCGGATTCGGCCTGTTGGGTCGGGATTGTCGCCGAATGGGATTGGATTGTCCAGGGCTGGTATGGTCAATCTGGCGCTGATGGATAAGGTTTTGGAGGTGGATAAGGAGAAGAAGAGGGTGAGAGTGCAGGCTGGGATAAGAGTGCAGCAGTTGGTGGATGGGATTAAGGAACATGGGATTACTCTGCAGAACTTTGCCTCCATTAGGGAGCAGCAGATTGGTGGCATTTTGCAGGTGGGTTTTGCTTTCATATTGGGATTTATCTGTAAACTTATTTTTTATTTTTTATTTTTTGAGTCGAAACGATAGCGGTTTTATCTGTAGTTTGCTCCTACATTAATCAGTAAAGTTAGATGGATATGAACTTAGGTCTGTTTCAGCTTTGTATTTTGATGATTTAAAAAAGAGAGGATCAGTTATCTAGTTAATATACAGAGAGGTATTAGGGGATTTTGAATCTTTCTAAATAGTTATGAGTCGATGTTGCTCATATGTTTGTAGGTTGGTGCACATGGCACGGGTGCAAGATTGCCTCCGATGGATGAGCAGGTGATCAGCATGAAACTGGTCACACCTGCTAAGGGAACAATAGAAGTTTCTAAAGAGAAAGATCCAGAGCTGTTTTATTTAGCCCGCTGTGGCCTTGGTGGCCTTGGAGTGGTTGCTGAAGTCACCATCCAATGTGTTGATAGACAGGAGCTTGTGGAGCACACTACTGTTTCAACCATGGCAGAGATCAAGAAAAATCATAAGTAACTCTTTATTGCTTTCATTGGTAGAATTATCAATTTGTATTCCACTCAGAAAAATAAGTACATAAATATCTCCTGAGTAACACTTACAAATTGCAACTAGTTGATGGGAAGCTGAAAAGTATTGAGTGAGCCAACAATCTAATAAAATTTGATAATAGGGGTTTACACATTTTTTATGGATGGCGAAAACAATTGGGATTAAGTGCTGGAAGATAATTGAATTGTTTTCTCAAAGTTGTTTGATTGTATTGGTTGGTAATGTGATACCTTGACTGGATTTCATCTTTTAAACTCGAGCAATACGATGTGGTGAAAACTAGAAACTGTTGATCACTGCACACACCAAAATTGCTTGTGGCTCTTAAATCTCAGAAGTCATTGATAAGTGAGGCTTAGCTGCAATACTCTCTCTCTCTCTTGATTGGTATAGGATCTGTTTGTTTACGGAATCTTTTTCTTTCCATCCCCAGGAAATTGCTATCCGAGAATAAACATGTGAAGTACCTTTACATTCCATATACCGACACTGTTGTGGTTGTGAAATGTAACCCTGTATCAAAATGGAAGGGTCCCCCGAAGTTCACACCCAAATATAGCAGTGCTGAAGCCATACAGCACGTTCGAGATCTCTACAGGGAATGCCTCCAGAAGTACAGGTAAATTGTTCTCTGTTCTTGATCGATCATCTAATCTAGAAATATACTCTCTTGTGGAGCTGAAGGACAATAAAGTGATGATACTAGTTCTGTTCAGCCCCTTATAAGCATACATGCCAAATGTCTATCCTTCCTTTTATCAATTTTATCTTTCCTTAATCCTCATATTCTATTGGCTTGGAAAACGTTGCAAGTGCGATCAAATAAAGACATCAAAGTACTACTAGAGCTATATAGCATAATAGGGAACAAATTTTTTTTCATCATGTTCTTAAATGACTGCTCACTTTTGCTTTCTTTCTCTGTTTCAATTTCATTGACTTTGCAATTCTGTTTTCTTATTACTGGGTTTTGAGAGACTGCTTATAAACTAGTAAGAACATTCTCATAGTAACTAATATAGACACATAAACTTGTACCCCAGTAAGCATGGTTAAACTTGGTTGGGATTTGTTTAACCAAGATATACCGAGGTCATGAAATCCCATCTAATGGAACATTGTATGCTGGTTGGTGGGAACCTTTAACTTAAGGTTCATTAGTAAAATGAAGAACTACGAATATCAGAGCTCAAGTATTTGATTCAATGAGAGCGTCTGTTTACAGGATGCACGCATATTATAGTAGGCAACTGTATCATTCTAAACCACAACTGACCCTCCAGTTGGCTAATGAAAAACTTCTAACAATCCTTGTCTACTAGGTCAACACTAGCATTCTACTTGTCATTCTAATTCGAAACTGACCCGCAATTGGCTATTACATAATTAATGAAACCCCCTTCACCATACATAGACATATAAATGAACCCTCCCTCCTATATTTAGATAAAAGAACTCAACTATACTTTTTCCAAAACCTACACCAATTTACTTGGGGATCATTTTTGTGAGGAAACCTTAGAAGTGATAGTTTTAAGTTTTCAAAGATTGAGAGGATGATAGGAGATTGGATGGTTGGAAGAATGATTTTGTTTTATTTTACTTTCTTTCCATAAGAAAGGAGGAGGCTAATTTAGTAGAATCATTTCTGGAAAGAATTTCCATTTATTATTCGTCTTTGTTTTGAGTCCCAAGGAAAGTGGTGGATTAGTTATGAGAGATTTTATTGGGAAGAGTAGTAGGCTTGCTTGGTTAGTTGGAACTCCGTTTCTCAACCTCAATCACAACGGGTTTGACCTTGGAGAATATTTGATGTGAGGAATATTTCTTTCTAGTCAGTTGGTTTTTGGGATTTCTTTCATAGCAGAACTCTTTGTGGCAAAATCAGACAAAAAGGTTATATGAATTGCATGAAAACAGTTAGACTTATTCAGGGTCTGATGTGGTGACTTCTAAGACCATCTCCAACCGAAGGGTACAGAGGGCCGAAAATAGCTTGAAAACTGTCTCCAACCGAGGGCCAGGCCAAAGGGCTTATGGGCCCCACTGGACAAGAAAGGGCCAAAGGGCCAACCGGCCGGCCCAAAGCAGCCAGCTAGCCAACCCCCGGGCCAGACTAGAATTCAAATTGCAACGTCTAGCTAGCTGATGTCAGCTAGCCGTTACTTTTTAATTTTTTTTTTTTACAAAATTTTTAAATTTTTTTTTTTCCTTCCTAAGCCATTAAACAACATTAAATTAAATTAAGTAACATGAAACAACATTAAATAACATTAAGTTGTTGTAGTTTTTAAATATAAGTTGTAGTTTTTAAATTTAAGTTGTTATAGTTTTTAAATTTAAATAATAAATTATGTTTGGCCCTATGGCCCTTTGGCCCTTGGTTGGAGACAGGTTTTTGTGACAGGGCTAAAACGAGCCCTATGGCCCTTTGGCCCTCGGTTGGAGATGGTAAGAAAATGGCCCTGCACTGTTCATTAAAATATTAATTTCTTGGAGGGCCAGACCCTCCTTCAGTTGGAGATGGTCTAAGTGTCCTTGGGAGGCTTTTTCTTGAGAATATCATGACCGCATCTTTCATTAAAATTTGATGGTGGATTCCCTTTGATTCAATCCTTAATCTTGTTTTCTTACCTTGGAAAAGATAAAAGGTCTTGGTTCTTGAATTCTTTGGGTTTTCTAGTAAAAGCACTTCTTTGAGAATTTGATTGATGGCTCATTTTGTTTCCTATCAGGGAAACAATATAGAATTTTATTGACAGTTTCATTATTTCATTATCAGATTTTAGGGTTTATGGTTCATTGTTTCATATAAAAAAGCACCTCTGTGCTGTTATGTTGATTCATCTGTGCATTGCAGTTAACTATTTACACGTTACTTGCAGGGTAGTTCCAGATAAGAGTGAAGTAGACATGAATGAGCTCTCATTTACTGAGTTAAGAGATAAACTACTTGCCCTAGATCCTCTTGACAAAGATCACGTTGCAAAGGTTAACCAAGCTGAGGCTGAGTTCTGGAAGAAGTCGGAGGGATACAGAGTGGGATGGAGTGATGAAATTTTGGGCTTTGATTGTGGTGGTCAACAGTGGGTCTCAGAGACTTGTTTTCCAGCAGGAACCCTTGCCAAACCAAGCATGAAAGACCTTGAATACATAGAAGGTGTAAAGCAGCTCATCGAGAAGAATGAGATACCTGCACCTGCTCCAATAGAGCAGCGCTGGACCGCCTGCACTAAGAGCCCCATGAGTCCAGCTTCAAGCACAAGAGAGGATGATATATTTTCATGGGTAATTTCATGAACCAATTTTTCCCATATATCTCTTGAGTTAATTCTTCCACTTAGTGGGAAAAGGCTTTGTTGTTGTTGTTGTTGTTGTATCTCTTGAGTTAATTCTTATCCATCTTTGAATCGGAAAGCTGTAAGAAAGTAGTATTAAAAGATGAATCAGTTGTCGAGCCTGCATACAAGAATTTTTTAAGTGATACCTGAGGCTTTGGATTTTTTTTATTTTTTACATGATTAAGCAAAGCTTGATATATTAATTGGTGGGAAAAATCTTGCGGGGTTTAGCATTAGGATATCCCCTTTAGGTTTAACTGAGAGTTAGTGACGATGTTTGTGCTGATTACTGGTGTTTGTGTCATGGTCCTAAGAGGAACTTGACATGTTTATTGAATAGGTAACACAACACGACTTGTGTAAGCTGTTAATAAAGGGATTTTAACCAGAACCCATTTACCCGTATAATCAGCCGATATCATCATCTCATTGATGACATGACATGATGCAACCCACTATATAGGTCACCATAACATGTTTACATGAATTCAACCTACTTGACTTGTATGTCGAGTTTGTATAAGAAACCAAAGTTTATCAGTAAATATAAAACTAAAAGAAAATACAAGTAAGGTGAACACGATGCTTAACTAATTCGATAACCTCAAAGAGAAATGCAGAATACACTGAATACAACACTCCTCCACCAGTCCCCAATCAAGAAAATTGTAGTTAAATATTAAACATCAAACAAGAGCATGACTCAACATGCGTACCAAGATATAAGTCATTACTCCCTGTTACACTGAGGTTCTGACACTTTTGCCTTAGATATTTAGTACTGCTTAATGAATTTTTTTTTTTTTGTCAAGTACTGGTATAAATTATAATGATTTGATGTTCATATTTTAGATCTCAATCTGGTATGGGCGACAAATAATTTGTAAAACTTTTGAGGACCATGATTCAGTATTGAGGTTACTTGACCAAAATTGAAACCCGCATCAAGTTTCAATCACATTCAGTTGCGTATGGCTTCCTTCTTTCAGCACTTTCTAATCTGCTTTAGATGCAGCCCTTGGATAGAGTTATGTTGTGGGCTTAATGGTATACATGTTCGGATAATTATTTACCTCGCTTATCAAAATGCTTTTACTGACTGCAATGCTCATATGTCAAAGCTGTTTTTAATTTTGCAACAGGTTGGTATAATCATGTACCTTCCTACAACAGATCCCCGCCAAAGGAAGGAAATTACAGAAGAGTTTTTTCACTACAGGCGACTGACCCAGACACAATTGTGGGATAAGTATTCCGCTTATGAACACTGGGCTAAGATTGAGGTACTAAATTCATCTTACGTTATTATCTTCTTAATCTCTTTATAAAAGATGTTGCCACCGTGATATTACCAAGTGCCAAATACTTTTTTTAGTTTCTGCTTTTCTTTACCCACAAAGTCAATACGTTTGAAAAGGGTCATTCAAATGCACCCTGAACAATCAATCTTTCTATGGGAACAACTAGAGTAGCATATGTGGGTTAAAATTGTGTTGACTATCAACCTCCTCTAAGGAATTCACCCATTTATCTCTGTAAATTGGCTCAATACAAGATGTTATATTTATCAAGCATTTACACGTTTGTCATGTGCAGGTTCCGAAGGACAAGGATGAACTTGCCGCTCTCCAGGACAGACTAAGAAAGCGATTTCCAGTTGATGCATACAACAAAGCTCGAAGGGAGTTGGACCCTAACAGGATCCTTTCAAATAACAAGCTGGAAAAGCTTTTCCCGTTATCAGATACCATCTGACAGCCATCCTTCATTGGTTAGTTATTCATTAGTGCTTTCTTCTACTAAAATTTGAATGCATTTTATCTCCAAACTTTTTGCCAAACCTGCCTTGAGCATCTATAACCTCAAGAATATGACTGTAAATGTAACAGGAATCTTGAGATATGGTGTGGTGTATTATTAAGATTATAGATTATGGTACAAAGCTGAAGCCTTTTTGACACAGCCTTTGTTTTCGGGTCTAGATGGCCATTGGAGAGAAGTATTGTTTCTGGAGCTTGCCTGAAAAGGTAAAATTAGGTTTCTGCACTCTTCTAATAAGCAGTACAGTATGAGTTTGCTTGATAGCAGTTGCATGTTTGTTTGAAATGTTGGAGACTGTCAAATTTTTTGAATTAGGTTTTTACATACAATCTTGAAGGCTGGTCCATCAGGATTGTGTTTATAATTTGTATGTAGCATTTTTTTAGCCAAGTAACAGTGGACAAATATGGTGTGAAGAATAAGTTTAATCATTCAAAAAGGGCCTATCTCAAATGTTGTTATCTTGCTATGTTGTAGCTTTAACAAGTTGCTTATATGTGGTGCATGTTTGAAAGCCTCTCCTAACTAATAAGGAGAATAGATGAACGGATAGTCCTTTTCGCACTATCTAACCGCAAACAATTGAGAAAAAGTTGATGAACCTAATTTCTTAGGGAACAAAAAAACGATGGCATATTATTAGAGTGATGTGAATGTGCAGTTACAAATAGCAAAGAGCTGGGTAAACCACCCGAAGATAAAAAGAGATGCAAAACGAGTAAGCTCTTATGTTAAGCATGTCCATAAGGACTTCAGAAGCATTCCTCACATAGCCAGCAGCAGCATAAGGCGAAGAGGCTGCACCAATAGAAAACATAAAAGAAACAAAGTGTTAGCTTGAAATTGCCATAAGTTTTTGTACTAGTTCACCGTGTGATATAGTTTGAGTGTTGGCTTTTGAGGTAGGTGACAGAAGAGGCTCTAAGATCATGAAACTTTCTACAAAGGTGATCGAAAGTAGAAATTGATGGACAAGATGTAAACTTACCATCCCTCAATGAAGCCTCTGTCTCCTTTCTTTTTAGTCCACGGTCTAAACTTCTTCCCAGTTGGGGGATTCTCGGTTTCGGTTGGGTATCCTTCAGAAAACAAAGCAGCGTAAAGGGTGAGCCATAGCATATCCTACGGAAAAAGAGATTTTATCACAGAGAAAGACAGGATGTGTTATGGGGGAACCTGATGGAGGTTGGGGTTCTTGTGTCCCTGTCTTGGCCATCTTGAAGAAGAAACAGGCAACGCTATCGGCTAACTTGTCTTGGTGACTAGTATTAATCTGTATGTGGAAGTAATGGTGTTTGATCTGTAAATGCAGGTATATAGAGAGGCCCTTTATATACTGGAGTAGAGATTATGGTAAAAGGGTCTGCTACCAGTAGTGTAATGCCTAAAGGTGCTTTTTCTAAAGGTGGTGAACTGGTTTTAGTTGGTCCATGTGTTTGAAGAGCATATTGTGATTCATATAGTTTTGGTTTTGAACCTGCTCAGCTGACATGTGGATCTAATTCTCGAGAAAGGGTTTCAAGAAGTGCTAGGGTCAATCGTTCATGCTTAGGCAACTCTATATAGCATATCCTTTAGCTACTATCTTTCTTTGTAAACGTTGAGAGTATGAATCTTACATAGGAGAAAGGAGGGACTTTGTGTTATCCACGTGCTCCAAAGTTTGGTTGTCTAACGTGTTAAGTCTAATGGCCACACGTGCTCCACGTCACTCTTTTTGTGTTATTCACATGCTAGGCTAGGGGGCGTTTTGAAAGTACGAATCCCACATTGGAAAAAGAAGAGATCTTGCATGTGTTTATAAATAATCGAGTTACTCTCAATATTGCTAATTGATTTTGAGGTGTAATATAAATTTTTTTTTTTTTTTTTTTTTTTTTTTTTTTTTTTTTTTAACACCTTTCGGTGGAAGCCAGATTGGTGACCCAAAAAATTGCATTAGAAAAACTGTAAAAGATATGCGGGGGTTGCTTTAGATTTGGATTCTTTACTTGTTGAAGAGGAGAATAAAAAGTAGTGTGAAACATGAAAAAGGTGGAAAATTGTATTAAAACATGACATTTCTACACTAATGTATCTAATCAGTGAAGGTTCTACATAATTTTTGTACTTAGTTTTACAAAGAATATATGCTTCCAGTATTGTCAAAAAGAAACGTGTTAAGGACACGGTTTCGACAATGTTGTGTGTTACAACATGGGGTAGGGCTAAATCACACTTGGTGCCACTTAAAATCTTCAACTAAAAGAAAATATCAGTAAACCGTAATGCTAGTGACATTAATGAGCATGACATCAAGCTTAGACGAGCTAGTGGGCCTCAAAGGCTTAGCACAGCCCAAAGTGGTTCCTTAGACCTAGTGAGGCATGATAGGCAAACAACTAATTGACTTGATGATGCAAGGTAGCAAGTCTTAAATCCTCCAATCACAGTGCGTCATGTGTACCCTAATGAGTTGCTTTTGTGCTCATCTAACCAATATATAAGGACATGGCCTTCAACTGTGAGAGGTAATTGTTTAGTTACCAAGAAACTTTAAGCTCTTTAATTTGATTTACCTTTTAAATCTAACTTTTGCATTAGAGAACCCTTGGTTCACACTACACTAGAATACAAGATTTAACTTGTTTTTTCATTTTTGGTTACAGTGATTCAAAAATGAAACACTTGGCATTATAATTAATAGTAAAGATAAATTGCAAATACCCTTTCAAATTTATATTAACAACTGTAAGACTTTTTGTTTGAGCCTCTGTGATGCGTCGATTTTATACTATATATTATTCCTTATTCTTGGTATATATTTATTATTATTTTAGTGAGATTTTGATGCTTTGCAAGGTGTTTTTAATGTAGGACATGTGAACTTGTTCTGAGCATAAAGTAACCAAATGTTGGAATTTTTGAGTGATTCCAATTGAAGTGGGTTCGTGAATTTGTCAAGAAGGTTGTATTAAAATTTAATAATTTTATCCTGAAGCATCTGATCATGGTGAAGTAATTTATGTGCAGCGCGCAGTGCTGGCAGATTGGGCTACAGAGCTTATTTGCAACTTTTGGGCTGGAAGATGATGGATTTTGGACTTGGGCTCTTCTTGGAACTTGAAGAGGAGGTCCTAATCTTTATTTAAAGTCATTTTGTGCCTGTTTTGGAGACCTAAAGGTCTAGAAACATGGCTATTCCTTTGATGGGCAAATTTCCTAGTTAGAATAGGAATGTAATTCCTAGTTATCCTTTTATTATTTAATTTCCTAATTTTTAGAAAACCTTTTCTAGAAGGGTTTTAATTTAGAGTAGTATAAATAAGGCTTTTTAGCCATTAGGGTCTTGGGGGACACAACATTGATAGAACTTAGCAAAGCTTTGGAGAATTTCAGTCTTTTTATCTACAATGTGTTTCCATCCCTTTTCTAGTTAATGATATTTTATTTTATTTTTATTATGAGTATACGTAACTAATTTCTTTTGCTAGGGTTAGGTCATGGGCCTTAGCATGAATATGTGATTTTATTAATTTGCTTATGAATGAATGCATGCGTGCTTTGAATTATTAATCACCATGATTTAAACTATCTATATATTTTAATGATTGATCACTATTAGGATATTTAGACAAGTAATTTGATGCAATTTTTGTTGGAACATAACCCTGAAATTGAGGAGGGCTTCTTGTGATTAGTAATTGTAAGTTCACTTAAGGTGAACATCATGCTCTTAAAGGTTGCATGGTTTTTCAAAGGGTTTTCACAAAGCTTAATCAATCTTGCATGTTTATATTTGATATGAACATCACAAGTGGATTGCATGCTAGATATACGTTTTCGTTTGAACATCACAAGGAAAATATGCATTAGGAAAACCTAACCTTCAAAGTATGTATGTGGAAATTCATAAGTAATTGATAAAATTATATAGGATTGTTAACGGTGACGGCTAAACCCTAGTATTTCCCTTAATTGATTTTAATTTAAAAACGTTTTTCTTCTTTGCTGTTATTATTTTCAAATTTTCAAATTTCTTTTATTGTTAATTTAATCTTTTCAAATTCAAAAATCTCAAATCTTTAAAAAAAAATTGTTTTAATAATTAATTAAGAGTTAATTTAATTACAAATTAGTCAAACAATCTTTAGGGACAACGACCTTGCATGAGCAATTATACTACTATTACCTTGTATTATTGCAAGTATTTTTAATGATTTTAACCCTATTTCTGCAGGTACTAAAAATCATATCACTCTGCTGCCCTTCATTATCTCTTCCAGCTAAAATGCTTTTGTGGCAGGGAGGCAAATTCAGGACAACATCCTCATTACACATGAGGTGTTCCATTTTTTGAAGTTGAGAAAAGCAAAGGGTAAATTCGAGCTAGCCATGAAAATTGATATGAACAATGCTTATGATCAGGTGGAATGAGATTTTCTGGAGGCGTTATGGTAAAAATGGGGTTCGTTGCAATCTGGATCAAGCGGGTTGTGGGTTGTGTAACCACTGTTGATTTCTCGGTCTTTATCAACAGACAACCATGAAAGAAATTCTCACCGTCAAGGGGCTTGAAGCAGGAGGACCCAATCTTGCCTTATCTTTTCCTCATTATCAGTGAGGTTCTCTCTTGGTTTATTCAGTGTGCATGCGATTCTGGCTTCCTTGAGGGTATACAACTTAGTTTGAATGGTCCGATTTTCTCTCATTTCCTCTTCGTGGACGATACCCTTATTTTCTTAAAAGCCTCATCCATAAATTGTCAGAACATTGTTCAAATCCTTGACTCATTTTGTCAAGCTTCTGGGCAAGAGTTGAGTTTGCAAAAATCTACGATGTTCTTCCGGAATAACACACCAGAGAGATTAAAAAGTGAGCTGGCCTAGTATCTTGGAATGCCTTTAGTGGAGGATCCAGGCAACTACCTTGGTATTCCTACCATTTGGGGGAGATCGAAGTGGACAACCCTGACATATGTAAAGGAAGTGTTGGCTAAGGTCCAAGGTTGGAAACATCGGTTTCTCTATCTTAAGCAGGATTTGAGGTTTTTATCAAATCCGTCACCCACGCCATCCACGCATATCCTATGAACGTCTTCCTTTTCCGGATACGTTGTGCAGGGATATTGATCTGGCAATTGCTAGATTCTGGTGGGGCCAAAAGTCGGGTGAGCGTCAGATTCATTGGGTAAGTTAGGAAGTTATGGGGGTCGTGAAAGAGAATAGGGGGCTGGGCTTTTGAAATTGGAATTTAACCTGGCCCTTCTTGCCAAACAGTGTTGGAGACTTCTACATAAGCCTAACTCCTTCTGGACCCGGGTGTTCAAGGACTGGTACTTCATTTCGATGTAGCTGGGTGATGCTAAACATAGAAGGGTAGGGCCTTTTGGGCTTGGTCGAGGATCCTGGTAGGTAAGGATATGTTGTTTCAAGGTTCTCATTGGAAAATCATGAATAGGGCTCAAACTCAGATGTAGGTGGACTGATGGGTTCCCTCCATCCCCTAAGGGCATCCTATCTCTGTTTTGGGCTCCTCACTGGATGACTTTGCCATTGTGTCTTTTATTTTGGACCACAACAATGTTTCCTGGAATTTGGATCCTATCAGAGAGATGTTGTTGATGGAGGACCAAGGTGCTATTATGGATACCCCCATTGGTGATCCTTTGAGGTGTGATCGACTAGTGTGGGCAGCTTATCGCAGGGTAGGTACTCTGTCAAATCTCGATATAGGTGGTTACATGATCAGAGTATAAAAGCTAGAATCCATCGCCCCTCTGTCTTGGATTCTATCTGGACAAAGGTTTGGAAGTGTATTTGGAGTCTGGAAATCCCTCCAAAAATTAAAAACTTCATGTAGAAGGCCCTCGGGAAGCTATTGCCATGAATCTCAGGCTTTTGTCAGGAGATGTGCCCTTCCCCCTTATGCCCGATCTGTAATTCTCATAAGGAGTTGGTGGAGCACGTCTTGTTTATTTGCCTGTGGGTGGACTGGGTCTGGTTTGGTGGTCTTCTGAGTTATGGGTGGATCGCGAGTCCATTATGTTTAAGCACACGTGGCTCGAGAAAATCATTATGGAGGATAATGGCTCCTTAGAGGAGAGGAAGAGGTCATTGACAATTCTTGCCTCTACCTGCTTGTCTATCTGGAAAGCTCGTTACAAAGCAGTGTTCAATAACAAAATTCCCATCTCCTACCTAAACACTCCATGCAATTAATTGTGCCTTCTCCTTTTACATGGCTGCTTGTTCCAGGAGACCCACCAATCACTTCACAAGAAGCAGGACCCTGCGGTTGTCCTTATATTGGACCCCTTATCCTCCTTACTTGGTTAAGTTAAATGTTGATGCCAGCTGGAAAAGGAGCCCCACTGGTGGTTCAATTGGTGGCTTCGCTGGTATTGTGGTGAGGAATTCGGATGATAGGCCTATTGCGATCAGGCGAAGACAGATTTAGGCAACCAATGTGTGGTAGGCGGTTCTAGAAAGGTGCCTTATGGCTTTTCAACGGGGGTTTCAAATATTATCGTTGAATTTGATTCCTTGGAGGTTATCTTGTGCCTCAAGGGAAAGATTAATATAACGGTTAGGACGTGTTTCCCATAATTTCCTGTATCTATGCATTGAGGAACTCCTTTCAAGCTTGCGACTAGTCTTAAGTCTCAAGATCAGCTAACTCTGCGATGAACTATGTGGCGTCTCATTAGGGCGTGGAGATGTGCGATGTCTAGGTCGAAAGACCCCCTTCTTCGCTTGTTGGTATCTTGAACAAGAACGGCCTACTTTGTCCCCTGAATTAGTGTTTTTGTAGTGGGTTTGGGTTGATGAAAGGGGCTTGGGCACGTCAGTTGTATTCCCTCTCTCATTTTGTATTGTTTTTCTCAGCTTGTTTGCCCCCGTTGACTTTCCACCCTTCATGGCTCGACCCTAGTTTAATACATTAATCAGTTTCCAAAAAAAAAAAAAAAAAACAAAAAAAAAAACAAAAACAACAAACGAAGACAAAGGGAATTCTTTTGTTTTATTTTTTATTCTCCCCAATCCACCGAACCCAATTCATATATCGATCGTCTAAGTACTTCACAAACAAATGTATTTATGCCTTGTTACCTAATCGTAATCGGAATGAAAATGTAGAATTAAATTCTAATTACTATAAACTTTAGTTTTTATTAAATATTGGAAAACAAAAAATGTGATTGGCTCACATGAATTTTGAAATCAATACCTTTCTTACTCCGATTCCAAAAAAATTTAGTAAATAACTTCATTAAGAATCCAATAGTGATTTCCCCCAAATTCAACTCCTCAATTAAAATTTCTCATTACGATTACAGATAAAGTGAGCTCTACCTAATACTCTCAGTTATGTTTTAGTCACTCCATATAAAAAATGATTAATGTAAAAGCTATAGGAACATGGATAGCAGATGTCCTGACATTGCAGATTGAACAGTGGGAATGGGTTAGTAAATGTTGGGCTAAACATAGACAATCTAAGCTGGGTGCTCAACACTTAATTAATACGGGATTTTCAATTTAAATTTTGATGGTTCTAATTTCCAAGCAACCGCAGCAGAGGTCAGCCGCTGCACATAGTCCCCTCTCTTTCTCTCCCTTTCTTTTAGTTTATGCTACGAGGAAAGGATTTCAGTAGAAGCAGGTCAAGATACTTGACATACGATTATAGGAAAACCAATTGTATTATATGAGCATAATACACATATGTATTGCACTATACTCTACATAATTAAAGGACCAGTACATGACTATATACTAACCCTCGGATGGCATGCGTGAGCTAAAACTCTTATGCAATCCGGTAGTACGAAATTTTCGAACTATATATTCAGTTTTGTTGATATTCTCCAACTATATTATCTCATTTTAGTCTGCATGAAAGGACTCTTTGATTTGACAAGAAGAAGGGAAAAAAAACTCTTTACACGTGCACTAATAAATAGGCATGGCTTTAACTATGCTCCTTGTACTCTACACAAAACTTCCCTACGTACACTCTATTTTGTCTCAAGGGATGAGCTCTTTGGTCTTTAAACAATAAATAAATATATATCTATATAGGTTAAAGAAATTAAGATTTTTAATACAATAATCTGGGAAAATTTAACCAGGGTTGCTAAGGAGGGAGTTTTGGTAATTTTTGGAGGGGGTTTTGGAGTTTTGATTTCCGTGCCACGGTGATTTTTGTGGTTTCAGATGTTCCAAAATTGAAATTTGAAAATGAGTTGAAAAGACCAAAAAGTCATTGCCATGTCAATAAAACTAACGCTCCTTCAACCATTTAATGAAATGTAGTAAAGTAGGACACAAAAACAAATTACATGAGGTAAAGTAAGACATAATAGAGTCTAGAAGGGTAAAGTGATGTTTTGTATAATGTACATGGGACATAGCTAAAAATAAGCCCATAAATTTAGGATAGTGCTATTCACACACCCGTTTTTACTTTCCACATCCTTGTTAAATTTTGGCTATTGATATCCGACTAGAAATTTAGAGAAGTGTGTGAGAAATAAAAATAGACGTGTGAATATCACTATTTTAAATTTAATGTCATGGTTTTTTTTCTTTCTTCTCTTGTCTTTGCTAATTAGGTAACTATGTTACGTGTGCTAGCTAGGTTAATTAACTGGTAGATGATTACATTTTCATGTTCTGGGTTCTTTTTTCCTTCATGAAAACTCAAGAAAAAGTTACAATGACACTGATCATCCCGAGAAATCTTTTCAATACAGATCACTTATGGATTATGGTAATCAGTTGCAGAGAAGTGCGGCAAGTTGTGGGGATTGCCAACTGCCGATGGTGCAACGATTTCGAAATACAGTATCAGTTAAGAGATCCGTACCATTTTCTCGGACAGATCAAGGAAAGTATTTATATTCACACACCTCAAATTATTTCTTCCACATCTTTTTAATTTTTTTAATATTTTCTACACACAACTAACACTTGATAGAAAAATATTAAAAAATTAAAAAGGTGTAAAAGAAGTAATTTGGGATGTGTGAATATAATATCTCAACTATTAATATGCGCCTTATATCTGTATCATACAAATGTACTTCATTTTGATCCACATCTTAAAGAATTGAAATAAGCAAAGCAATATACCAAAATATATGCGAGTTTTCTTCATATAATGTTTGAAAAGTTTTCGCAATATTGACACCGTTTTGACCACCGTATCTACGTCCAGAAAAATCAGTAACATTATGACTTCAACAAGAAACCAACGGGTTCGTTTGGTACGACAGATTATATTGAAAAGAATCTCTCTAGGATAGGAGTGAGCGATTTTTTTCTATTTGGTGGAGATATAAGTTTTCCAAATGATTGGAACATATAAGTTTTCTTCATGAGTAATCCATCTTCTAGTCTCTAATTAGCAAAATTTTAAAAGATGCTAGGCGCTAGTTGGGCGGCGGGCTGGGGCCTAGCGCTTAGGCAGCTAGGCGGATTTAATTAAATCTATTATATTTTGTGTAAATAAGTATACGTTTATGCCTAAAATATATATGATTTCATCATAAACTACAAAATAGAATGACATATCTATTATGAGCTATTGGAACATAATGAAAACGTGCAGAATAATCATATAATGTGTGTTCATTTAAGTATTCAATAAGTCTCTTACAATTTATTGAAAAAAAATAAAATGCAAAATCAAAGTTATCTATTTTCTGTTTAAGTGAGTCGTAATGTAGGTGGGTGCCTAGGTGGGTCTAGGCAGGCTAGGCGGGTGCCTAGGCAGTCTAGACGGGTGCCTCAGTAGGTCTAGGCGTCATTTCTTAATTTTCAAATGCTTATGCATTAATTGGGATAGTGGCTAGCCGCCTAGCGCCTAGGCGGCGCTAGGGGGATTTTTAGAACAATGCTAATTAGACATAATTAATTTTTCATTTCTCTCCTAAAAATGCGTTGAAATTTTGGAGTTATCCATTCCAATGCAATCTTACATACCAAATGAGGCCAACAATTAATGATTCTTCAATACTGTTTTATTATGTTATTTGACCAAAAGAAAAGTTTTATGTTACATAGAATACCTCTCAGTTTCTTAGTTATCGCTTTGAATCCTAGTTAGAGTGAGTAGAAAGGGTGACACTTATAACAACAATTTAAGGAGATAAATAGAAACATTTTCATTGACAAACAAATGAGCAAGGAGAGACAAACAATATATTCACATATGCCTCAAGGCTCGGAAAATATAATCATAAAAATGTATATATGCATCTTGATGCCCGAAATCTTCAGCTCAAATGACAATTAGTATATCAATGTATGCACTTATTTGGTCGTAGTTTGTTTGGCATCCTTCTCGGATCCAATGTTTTGTTTTTAAAAATGCTGAATGTAACTAAATTACTTAACACTCATTAGCTTAAAGAAAAACTAAAAATTTGATCCAAGAAGGATACCAAACAAGACCTAATTGATTGATACCAAGTCTTGAAGAAATATATCTATCAACCAATAAATAAAGGACGTCAAGAATGTTTTGATCCAAAAACTGCTTGAGCTTGAACAACATGCAACCTCAACCCAAAGATGAATACGTAAACTAAAACTAGATTAATGCATGTGTTTTCTCTTCCTTGTTCTACTTACCATATATCTAATTAGATTTTACTGAGTGCAGGAAACAATGTTTGTTCTTTCTATATCGCTTGTTTCTTTTAGTTCGAAGTTGATGAAATACAGAAAATTAACCCAAAATAAATCCAAAAAGAATAAAACAAAGAATCCTGCGCATGCAGGAGAGGGGACTGCAGATAAATAATTAAGGGTTCTACGTGTACATCTACAAATAGATCAGCCACCGCCATTTATACGCTTTAAGTCTGGACAAGTAGTACATTAGAAATATTAAAAAAAAAAAAAAAAAAAAAAACTAGGGTTTCATCTGTAACCTTTGTGAAAGCTATGTAATAATTCTGCATATATAAGAAAACCAGCAAGGTATTGGGAGACAAAAAAGAGGATTAGAAAATTTAGGTTTTACAAAAGAGGCAATCGGGACAGATTTTGATGAAATCCAATATATATATTATATTAATTTTTTTTTTATCTAATTAAGTAGTCTTTAGTAGTCTGTAGGGGTGCTGTCACACTCAATTGTTGCATTCATGCAAGACAACCACTCAACTTGTCCACAACCATGAGTTCTCGTACGTCCTTTTTAAAAATAATTTAATTAGCCAAAATCACAGCCAAACAATACTTTCTTTGAAATGGAATGAGATGAGACAGCTCATTTCCCTATAATTCCCTGTGTCAAGTGGCTCTCTAACAAAGTGAAGAGAAGTGTTACCTTTACACAACGACGTGAATTTTAATTTCTGTAACTTCATAATCTAATTCTAATATGTAATCTAACAAATTTATCATTTGACAAAAACAAAAAAAAAAGTCAAGTAACCCACGTCCAAACAAAGCCTTATAAATTAATAATTTTTTAGAACAAAAAAACTTGCAAGATAGATACCCCTACCATATGATGCCCAATTCATATTATAAACGTAATTAAGTTAAAAAATAATATCTCAATCATTTAATCAGATACGAAACATTTTATAATGAAATAGCAATTGAAATATTTATTTTTTAGCTTATAATATATAATAATCCCAATATAATATGTATAGAGGGATGATATGAGGTGGGTGGGGGACAAGAAAATATAAGGAGCATAATAAATACGCGATGAATTATATATCAATAAATTCAAAGGAGATGACAGGCCAAACCAAAGAGGTTGAAAAGAAAGATTGACCTGCGTCTCCAATCTCCTTCTCATGCGTTGCATTAGCAAAAATCTCAGATTCTCCAATTGTCTCATCAACAATCACCCCAATGCGTCCAATTCTTATGAAGATCAACAAAAACCCTACAAAAAAACTGATAAACAGCCATACAAAACAGAGAAAAAAGAAAGAAACAAAGAGAAGAAATCAAAATATGTAATTAACCCACTACTGATTAATTAATCTCCTTAGACTAAGTGAGATCATATTTCATAAATTTTGACGACTCTTTCTCCTTCGCTATCCAAGAGGGGATGCATATAATTAAAAAGATAAATAATAAATTATTATAAGTGATGATCACGAGTCTCAATTAACTAATAATATAGCTCGGAGTTCTAGTAGTCGTGAGAGTGGTGGTACATTGTTGATGGGTCACAACCACTTTGCACCCTATTATGATGATCGTGGCCCTCCATATTTCTAGACCCCATTTGATGAGTTACTCCAAGATTCAAATACACCAATCTAGAATCCAAGTTAAGATTCCCAATGTTGCTGCCACTGCTATGGTGAACATTGCTAATCGGCGGATAAATCGCCGTGGAATTCGAAGAATTGGGATTGTTTGCATTGTTGTTGCCTTCCTCGCGCGAAAGAACGAGAGCGGCAGACTGGACCAGCTCAAGGCAGAGTCTGAGCTTGTTAGGTTCGATGTGGGTTAGTCCGGGGACAGCCCCTTTGAATAGAAATTCTGACGTTAGGGTTCGGAGTACGTCCAGAGAAGTAACCCCATCGACTGTTCGGACATTTGGGTCGGCGTGGTGGTCGAGTAGGACTGCTACCATGTCCGGAGACACCATTTCGGAAGCAATGTGAAGCGGGGTTTTTCCGGCTGGCCCTGCCGGGTAGTTCACATCACCTGCTCCAAGTTCTAGTAACGCTTTCACAACTTCCCGGCTGCAATTTTCGACTGCGTAGTGTAATGCCAATGCCTCGTCGAGATTGAGGCCTTCCCCCATTACCATGAGCTTGACGAGTTCGACATCTGACGAGTCCAATGCCCGCCTCATTCGACGGATTTTCTGATCCTCGAGATCCGCAGCTGCCCCGAGGTCATGGTCATGATGGTGGTGGTGGTGATGGGGCATCATTGAACGGCGAGCGATGGAGGATTTGAGGCGAAGCTCTTCGATTTTGGCCACGACGTCAATGGGCAGGTGCTTGGCGAGGACTTCCGGTGGGAGGCCGGATTTGGCAACAAGATGAGAGCACATTGTCCAAAGCTGCTGCATGTCTTGTTTTCTTGAAGCTAACAGGACTTTCATCACATCGTCAATGGAGGCCTTTTCCACCATGCTTGCCAATTGCTTCTGTAAAACCAAAACATAGGAGGACATTGTATATAATGATGTTAATGGTTCTACTAGTTGAGATATTTATATTAGATATATGCACTTTTGGGATTTTTTTTTTTTTCACATTAACAAGTTTTGTTTTGATAAAGTGATGGGATGTTTTAGTCCTTTTCTTAAATTTTGTAATCGTTTTTCCAGTTAAACCAAATGAGGAAAGTGAATGTCTGGGATAGATTTGTAGCGTTTACTGTGGAAAAACGACTGGATATGAAGATCTAAATTTAGAAAGTCATGATGTGCATTTAAAAGAAAGGAAAAGAAAAACAATTCAAGAAAATTGAAATGGTACATGAAATCAAGAAGAAGAAAGAAAAACCATCTGTTTGACTTGGAATCTTTTTGTTTCGAGAAACCTCCTGATATTATTCGAAATGTTTTTATTGAAGATTGTAATAATTCTCCTTAATCATGAATAAAATCCTATCATTTCTCTTTGAGAAAGGAGGATATTTTGTTGTTGTTAATATATATATATATATATGTATGTATGTATCTTCAACTTCAACATAACATTTGCTTTATTAGGAAGAAGAAGAGGAAGAGGGAATGAGGAAGAAGAGATATACATATGGATTATAAACACACTACTATATTGAAGAAAAAGTAGTATGGTTGGATCAAATACTTGAAAAGAATAACTATATTAATTAAACCTTTGCTACTTTAAATGGAGGAAATAAAAACACAAATTGAGAAGAAATAAAAGATTTGAGATTGGACAGGAGAAGATCCCAACTTCAATTATGACTGGACAAGAACAAATGAAGTGAAAGAAATAAAAAACCCAGTACCCCAAAGAAAATGAAAAAAAAAAAATAGAAAAAGAAGGAAAATCATTTACTTCACAAATACAAAATCAAAACCCAAGAATTGTAGAAATTCCCAAAACCCACCGAACATAAGACTGCACACACACACGAACCGAGAGATAAAAAGAGAAAGAGGGAGAAAGAGGGAGAGAGAGAGAGAGAGAGAGAGTAGTTAGAGAGACAAGTACCTGAGTGAGCAATGCAAGTTGTTCAACACCAAAGGATCTAGCGGCAGCAAGAGTGTCAAGGGCAAGATCAACGGCAGAAGTGCAATGCGTGTGCCAACACCCTCTCTCTCCACAATTAGGCCTCGGCTCATGTTTCTGAGGCACTATCGAGACTTGTCCACTGTACAAGAACTGCAACAGCAACAAGAACACCTCGTACCCCACCGAGTTCACCGGTATCACCTGCTGCTGCTGTGTTGAACTACCTGAGCCCCGGTAACACGATGATGACGTGCGACGAGGGCTCATCCTGGACCCCGAGGGATCCAGACCCGACGGTGGCTCCGGCCCACAAAAGAATTTCCGGAAAAAGAGGCTCCGGGCTGCCAGGATGCACCTGTGGGCGTGGACGAGACGGCCCTCGACGCTGAAGGTGACGTCACTGAAGGCTTGGCCATTGATGAGCAGATTCAAGTAGTCTAGGGACAGAGATCTTAGAGACTCGTCAAGGCTGCTCATGATTTGATGCTTTTTGGATGGTGGTAATTATTCGAAAACTGTTTTAGGGTTGAGAGAGAAAGGTAGGGATTGTTGAACAGAGGGGCTATTACAGTAATGGGTTCATTTTTCTCTGTAATTTTCTTTTACTTTCAGGATCGATTGGTCTTGCTGTTGAAGGATGAAGAAGAAGATGACCTCTCTCTCTCTACTGTTATTGTTTTTTGACAGATTCTTTTGTCGCAAAGGAGTAATACTGTGTTTGTGTGTTGGTAGATATTTTGTAAGAGAGGGAGAGAGAGGGGGAGAAAGAGAGAGAGAGCGAGCAAATTGGGTGGCTGTTCTGGGCGGCTGGGGTATTTTAAAAAGAAATCTTTAATAGAATAAATTGTTGATTAGTTAAAAAAGTTGTTTTATTAACATGCATTGTCAAATACATTTCACATACTTAATACTTTTCACTTTTGCAATTCTCAATTGAAATTTAACCTAATAAACTCTACATACTTTCTTATAATACTCTCACACTTACACTCTCAACATGCACCTAATATATTCCATATACAGTATACACCCCATATTTTAATTTATTTTTTACTTATGTGTATTCCCAACATAAACTCATGAAAACATATTCTCCAGCTCCAATTTCCAAACATGGCGTAGTTTTAGAGAATATTCAAGGGGAGAAACAAGGAGAGGATACATAGTTAAAATATCCTTAGAAGTGTCTTTCGAATATCGGAATTCGATAAGGATGAGATTAGTCAAGGAATATTATGGTTCTACAAGGAGTTGTATGCATTAATTAAGTTTGGCTTGAAAATTTTCCACACGTAAGGAGGTGTGAGGATGTGAAGATAAAAAGAGTCCTACTTATGTGAAATGAGAAGCCTAGCAAGGGCTTATAAGGCCATCTCCAACCGAATGAGGGCTAGAGGCCTCTCTTTGGCCCTATAGCCCTCCATATTGTCAATTGATTTTATAATGGAATCCCAACTTTTTTCAGGTATCAAAGCAGTCGCCATACGTGAGCGGGCATGTGAGAATGTGAAGGTAAAAGGAGAAATTAATCTAGCAATGACTTATAAAGAGTTGAGCTACTCTCTCTATTATCAATTGATTTTCTAATGGAATCCCAACATTTTCAGTTCTTCATGTAACGAGGAGAAATAGAGCGTGTCAAGATAGGCTTATGAAGAGGAAGATTGTGTTGGCAGGGAGTAATGGAAATAAAGCCATGGATGAAGATGATTTTGTTACAAAAATCTTATACAATATATGAATGTCAGTTATGAATGATGGTTACTGATACCAGATTATTATACTTTTGCTTCGTCGGTCAAAGATAAATTTATATTCAAAAAATATTATTAGGTTTGAAATTGTTATTACATATTAAGGTATATAAATTATTTCATTATACATTTTATATGGACTGTATTCAATAATATATAGAGTGCTAATAAAAAAATCTTTAAAAAATGATGGTAACGGGAGAAATGATGGGGAGGGGTCAGGGGTAGAGAGGAATGCAAGAACTGGAAATCAGGAAAAGGTTTATTATATAGTTATATGGATGATTAACCGCATGTTTAACTATCAATAACCCTAGTTAAAGTAATTACCTCATTATACAAATGAGTTGTCAGAAAAATGAGTTATAGAAGTGGGGGAGATAGGATAATAGGATATCATATTTTTCTGATTTGTGTTGACTGCAGCTAGATGGTTAATGGATTAATGTGGCCGGATCAGAATCCTCTCCTGATCTAAGGATAAGGATCCTCCTGATTAAGGAGTGTGGGCCGTTGGATGAAAATCTAACGGCTACAAACAGGGGGTCCCTTTAAAGTTATAATAATTATAACTGTTAGATTTTCATCCAACGGTCCACATTCCTTGGTCAGGAGGATCCTCATCCTTAGATTAGGAGAGGATCCTGATCCAATGCGGCCCAAACCACTTTTAGCCTCAATTATCTCTGGATGTTCAACTTTCTCAATTATATAGGGCAAGGTTAGACCGCCCTTTATAGAAGTTACTTCTTTGATTGTTCATAGTAGGACAATAACTTGATGTAGCCAGTGACTTTATGGTTGCTTTCATGCACTACAACATAAGCAAAAGAATAGTGACACATCTATTTTTGATCTCTCTTACACTTTTGTTAATTTTTTTACTATTTTTTTTCTTCAATTCATTCGAAATGATGACAAAAAATTAAGAGCGGTGTGTAAAAAGTAAAAATAGGCATGTAGATAGCACTACCTTAAAGGAAATTG
Source organism: Pyrus communis (assembly GCF_963583255.1). Lineage (NCBI taxonomy): Eukaryota > Viridiplantae > Streptophyta > Magnoliopsida > Rosales > Rosaceae > Pyrus > Pyrus communis. Next base: position 18,921,129 of record NC_084811.1, read on the forward strand.
CACTTTCAAATCGAAGGTAATCTTTAGTCGTATTATTTCGAATATTGTTTCTTTTTTAATTTTAGTTTTTGTGTGTTTTATAATATGAGGAAAATACATGGGAGATGTGAGAGATATAATAGAGCGGAAGAAAGATTTGTTTTCATTCTTTCTTTTTATTTCTTCCCTCTTCCACCCTTCTTCATTCTTTCTTTACTTCATATATTTTATTCATATCTTAAGCACAAAAAATAAAGGGAACCGTTATTAGCACTCCATAAATCTCATTCTACATTCCTCATAAGTGTATTTTTATTTCTAATTATAGAAAGTTTAAAATGACTCATTTGATAATCAATTAAGCTTTAATAATTAGTTTTTATTTTAGAAATTATTATTAACACTCTAAAAAATAAATTAATTCATCCCAAATAATTAAGGTCATATCTAACCATGTAAGTCTAATAAAGCCATGTGCACGATTTTAAACCTTAAAAATGTAATTCTTTAAGGAATAGTAGTGCGGTAATTTTTTCCATTTTCCACTATGGAAGGCTAATTCCCGCGAGTGCATGAGAAGTCATGCTCCGCGATGTGCCGCATCACCTCTTGACCAAGTCATCAAGTGGTGAGCTCCATAAAAAAAAAATGCCCCAAAGCTTGTGGGTTGACACTTTTTAGCCCTTTTGGTGCCCAAAAATATGACCATTTGCAAAATGTCCTTTGATTAGACATTGTGTTGTTCAATTTTAGGGCTCATATTCGCAAAATGTCTGGTAGGTGATGGCCTAAACAAATTAGGTGTTTTGATTTCCAAAGCTTTTACTATTTCGTTTTTACTCAATCAATGGAAAATGTGGGCTAGGGAGACTTTTACAACTATTCAAGCAGTTTGAAGTATCTTTCCATGGAATTGGATTCCTTTCGGATTCATTTGTAGGAATCTTAAGGATCTTCACATCTTTATTATTCATCGTGTATTGTACGATCATAAATCATTTGACGTTTTTAATTTAAAATTAAACACAAATAATATTTGATAAAAACTGACCGCACGATGTACGATGAACAGTTAGAATATGAAGATTCCTAAAATCCCCACAAAGTGAATTCGAGAGGATCCTCTTCCTCTTTCCATGTGTCCTTTCTACATATGTGATTTAGATACATCATCATCCCTTAGGAACCTGAATACAAATATGCAGCTATTGCAACGTCAGATAAATTTTTTTCGGTTCCTGCAATATTTGGAATTCCACCAAATGTTTAAGGTTTGAAAATAGTGATCAACAAAGTAATCATTTGGACAACTTCATGCGTGAACATAACTTGACTAAACTTACATAACAAATGAACAGATTACAAAAGCATTAAATTTTATGTATTTTTGGTGAAAGAAATAAACATTGAATGTTTGTAATAAAGATATCTTAATCTTTTTATTCTCAAGCAATGCAACTACTACACACATCAAATATCTTTGAACAACTTTTATTCACACAAATAATGTGTATTTCTCTCATTTATTTTTAACCTGGAATGCTGTGGACGTAATCTGTTTTTCACAAGACCATAAAATGTGTCATTTGGTTAATAGACTTGATTGATTAAGTTAGTGCTTATAGTATTATTGTTTATTATATGAATTCAAATCTAATATACAATAATTGTTGAATAAATAAAAAATCATGTGGTTAACTATATCCTACAGTTGTCTCAAGATCATCCATGAAGTTAAATTGTCACACTTCAATTCTTCTGTCTGGCCATAAATGTCTTCTTTTTTTATTGCATTATGAGAAGTACGTTTTATGTCCCTCCGGACTAAATGTCAAATTTTTTCTTCATTAATTAAATTTTTTTTGTACTGTCAAGGTTTCATGAAATAAATAAATTAAGAAAAAAGTACTAGCTTGGTATGTTAAAATAAAGGGGAAAAAAAAAACTTTAATACAAAATAAGACTGAGACATTGTTTCCTTTACCTTCTTTCGTAAGTATGGTAGGCTGTAAATGGGTCTTAAACTTAAAACGAATGCTAACGGCTCAATTTCAAGGCATAAAACTCGTTTGATAGCCAAATGATATCACAAGTGGAAGCCTTTGATAATGATGAGACTTTCAATCTAGTGGTCAAGCTAAGAATTCTAATAATCGCATTCATATTATCTTTAGTGAGAAAGTGCATAAATGACTCACCACATTGACAATATAATCAAATATCTTGCTAGGTATGTGAAAGCCAAATCAATAACCTTCCAACTAACATTGGTAACACTCCTTTTTTGTTTGGAGATCAGGATATTCTTGTTAAGAATCCCACATCGGTGGGGATAAAGTTCCACAATGGGTTTAAATAGAATTATCCTACTCTAACTAATACCAAGATCTTTTATGGTAAAACCTCACACCTGACGGATTGGGCAGGTGGTTAAGTTGGGGACAATATCGGTGTCGTTAGAGTGGGGCGGGCCCGACGATCCAAAAATCCAACATGGTATCAGAGACCACGGTGCGGCCATGTGCAAGCCAATGAGCTTGTCACCCATAAGGAAACAAGTCTAAACTCTTAATATAGAGATGACCGCTGAGTTCCATTGAAAACAAGTGGGCCCAATGGGAGCCGACCTCTGAGTTTCAATTACCGATGTGGATCTCAGTGAACCACTAAATGGGGTTACACATGAGGGGGCCAATGAGCTTGTCACCCATAAGGAAACAAGTCTAAACTCTTAATATAGAGATAACCGTTGTGGGCCCAATGGGAGCCGACCTCTGAGTTTCAATTACCGATGTGGATCTCAGTGAACCACTAAATGGGGTTACACATGAGGGGGACAATGAGCTTGTCACCCATAAGGAAACAAGTCTAAACTCTTAATATAGAGATGACCGCTGAGTTCCATTGAAAACAAGTGGGCCCAATGGGAGCCGACCTCTGAGTTTCAATTACCGATGTGGATCTCAGTGAACCACTAAATGGGGTTACACATGAGGGGGACAATGAGCTTGTCACCCATAAGGAAACAAGTCTAAACTCTTAATATAGAGATGACCGCTGAGTTCCATTGAAAATAAGTGGGCCCAATGGGAGCCGACCTCTGAGTTTCAATTACCGATGTGGATCTCAGTGAACCACTAAATGGGGTTACACATGAGGGGGACAATGAGCTTGTCACCCATAAGGAAACAAGTCTAAACTCTTAATATAGAGATGACCGCTGAGTTCCATTGAAAATAAGTGGGCCCAATGGGAGCCAACCTCTGAGTTTCAATTACCAATGTGGATCTCAGTGAACCACTAAATGGGGTTACACATGAGGGGGACTGTTAAGAATCCCACATCAGTAGGGATAAAGTCCCACAATGGGTTTAAATAGAATTACCTTACTCTAACTAATACCAAGGCCTTTTATGGTAAAACCTTACCCTACTCTAACTAATACCAAGGCCTTTTATGGTAAAACCCCACACCTGACGGATTGTGCAGGTGGTTAAGTTGGGGACAATAGGAGAATCAACATGTTCACAATCATGCATTCTTGTCTTTAGGTAGAAGGCTCGGATATATATCTTCAATACCTGCATGCAACTTGTCAATTGTATATAAAGGTCTTAGATATCAATTGGTTAGAGGTTCAATTATGATCGTCCAAGTCGAATCTTAACACCTTGTCTTCCCTTGAAAAGGAGAATTGGACACCAAATTAGCAAAATACATCCAGACTTCTTCACATCCATGGTCACTTTGGAGGATAATAGTAACAATATCTCTTCTCTTGCACAACATATTCTAGAAAACACAACATACTACACAAGGGTCAAGCTTGGTATGTTGATGTTTATAGAGAAGAACATAGAGTAATAATCAAAACATAAGGCAAGGGGCCATATGAAAAACAATAGTAAACAACATCATACCAATAACCCCGAAGAGCATGTGATTCAATAAGTCAAGCATGGGCAGTTTTGAGGTTATATCCGTATTTCCTCTTCGTAACACCATTTTTGGTGGTGTTTAAGAATAAGTCGTCTCATGTAGAATGTCATGTGTCTCAAAGTGTTGTCGAAAGTCATGATTTACATACTATCTAACTATGTTGTGCCATACTCTCTAACAAGGCAAGATTAAATAATTCTTGAGTTTGACTTTATATTGTAGAGATAATATGCGATGAATGACTTCAAATAATTTAAGGTATGGAAACAACATCTAAAGTTGTTAACACAACGAGACTTGTATTCCATGGTTACATAGTCCTTAAACAAAGTTCCTAGCCATTTTGAAAGTCAATTGGACATAGCCTATCTTGAAAGACTACTCTAATAGGAGAACGACAAGTGGACTTTTAGTTTAATATGACGAATTTACCCTTGACATAGTGAGAAAACCACACTAGACTTCGAAGGGCCAAGCACCTGCATGCCCTATAAGTCTTGAGCCTTCGGACCCGCTCATATATTAAGGTGTCCTTTAGATCCATAATATCCCACTTCTTTTATTGTGCCTTTCCTAGCTCAAGGAGGTAGGGGTCGACTCTTTTGAGTCTCCCTCAGGTGTTCCCTGCTATGACGTCACTACTTGCTAGAGACCTCCCAAGGACTTCATGTAGATGTCTGTGGAGATTGGTCTACATCACACTAGCTGAACATAGTGGTCTGCTCAGTATGGCTTGTGACCTATCCTATCAGTTGCCTACAAGGAGTCCCTTTTATAAATAGCCAAGTCCAACAAAAAAAAAAAAAAAAAAAAATCAGTAATGGTCACTTACTACTCAAAATTCACTCTGTTCTAGTTTCTCTCAAACTATTCTCTGACTTAGGCATCATGATATCGATTTTACCACTTGTAAAATAAGGGTTAAACCATAGAAATTCTTGCAAGAGAATTAGTGTTTGTAGTATAGAATGGCTCAAGTAAGGTCGATCTTCTTAGGAACTGATATAAACAATTTACGAGTTTTTGTGTATTTAACTTAGTCAACCCTAAGAACTACACTAATTCGACGAAACTAAATACTACTGTACCAGACTTAAACAAATATCTAAAATGGGAATTGGCTTATAGGAATAATGATCGAACTAAACAAAACAAGTCAATATAGAAACTCAAGATAATACAAATAATTGAAGAAAATTAGATTGACAAGGCACTAGAGTTCAACCTTTACCAACAACACTCCTACATAGCTCTTCCAATTGCCTAAGTAATCGAAAACACACATGCTTTGAAGGTTGGGTTTTCCTTGTGTATGTTTTACTTGTGACATTCAAGGTAAAATGCATACCACTACATGCAATTTATCCATGACATTTGGATTAAATATAAACATGAGTGATTCATTAATCTTGGTGAAAATCCTTTTGTTAAACCATGTAATCCCTAAAAGTATGATATTTATCTTAGGAGAAATTACAATCTTCAATCACAAGAAGCATAACCAATTTTAACATGACATTCATTCAAAATTCCATCCGATGACTTTTCTAAGCATCCTAATGGTGATCAAGCATCAAGGCACATAGATAGTTTAACTCAGTGATTGAAAATATCAAAGCAAGCATGTAACAACACTTAAGCAATTGAAAGATAAATCTACGTAATCATGTTGAGGCTTATGGCCTCACTCTAGCAAAAGAAAATTTGTTACACATACTTGTTTTAATTCATAAGGAATTATCCATTAAAAATCAAAGAAAGAAAATAACCCCTTTTTACAAGATGAGCTCTCTGATCATCTTCTTCTCAAAGAGAGGAGCATGCTTATTCTTCTCTTCAAATTTTGAGTTGTGGCACCCATTCCCCTTTCTTGCTCTATGTTTTCTCCTCTCTGCCGTATTCTGCACTCTCTGCAGAAAACTCCAATCAATCTATTCCTCTTCTGCCCTGCTCTCTGTTGTCGTGTGTTGCCTTATTTTATTAGTCAATGGAGTGCGTAGTTGTGATCTCCACTTTCTCCTCTTGGCTTTTCTTTTGCTCCAAAGGCCAATGAGTGGAATTAAAACCCAATTTTTTGCCGAGTGTTGATGACAAAACAAAACACAAGGTGCATTTACTTTGTTATTTTATTAGCTAGAGTGAGCATAATTGGCCATAACGTTTGGTAGACCAAAAGTCCTTAGATTTCAATGCATGACATGTCCTTAGAAAGCTTGAAACGTCTGCTTTCTTCATTCTTAAACTGGGAACAATTGGTTGGGAATTTTTGAGCTAAAAACTTCTCTTATAAATCAACTCTAACTGGAATTACTCAAAAATTTCACCGTTTGCATACTTTTCCACCAAACTCGATCCTGCTGCTCTTAGAAACACAAAATGGCAAAACCATCACTTAAACTTAAAACTTCCAACTAAACTAGCCAAGAAAAGAAATATAAAAGGGGGAAATATATAGTATAAATATTGGTTCATCACATCAAAAGCATTTTGGGGGACACCTCCCCCTTTTTTCTCGGATGTTTGTCAATTAGGCTAACCTCGTTTCTTGTTTTATAGGTGGGATTTCGTCAGTTCAACTTTGGACGAAATTTGCATCCACAAATGTTGCACCAACGTTAGGATGGTCACATACAACGTGTGTTGGACTAGTGGAATGTACATATGCTTGTATAATGAACAAATCACTAAATGTTAACCATCAAAGAAGATTAAAAGTACGGATGCTTAACACATGCCAAACATTAGAAAGATTTAGATTTTAGTATGCAAATAGTTCTTAGACATGAGGCGTTATTGGATATCTTACGCCTGTGGATGTGAACTTTAGTTTCACCTCAAGGCCATTACTAACTTACACAGCTCGAGAATATGTTGCTTGGGTTTATATGTATATGTATGGAGATATATGAATGCACAATAAGCACTCACATTCCAATAATTGTTCAATAGATGGAGATATCTTTGGAAGTTACTTGAAGATTTATCTTACAAATCTCTGGCTAAAGTAATTGTTGATCATGTTATGATGTATAAGAATCATTTGAAATGTATCATGGTGGTCAAGACATTCACTTTTGACTTGACATTATTCTGTATCAAATTAAATCTTGATCGAGATATGGATGATAGAAGAACCCAATGTCATTGTAACTACAATCAAGGTTTGAAACTTCGAGAGTTTCATAACTGTATCACGTATACTTCTATCTAATGCGGATAGCGACATGCTACTAGGTATCACTTATGACTTGTCAAGTTCAATAATTTATTAATTAGCTTTACTTCCAGCTTTAGTTAGAACCTAAAAGATCACACCTATGATAGTATAATGATATTATAGGGATGATAATAATATATAATTAATCAATTATATAAATTAAATATTTGAGCATATTGAACTTGGTTTTTATTATAATAAGTTTTGTTATTTAGTTAAGGTCCTGATTTAACAAACCTCATGTCACATCCCCGTCCAGGTCCCCACTACATCTCGGGGTCGACTCCACCGTAGCATGATATTGTCCGCTTTGGGCCCCAACAACTCCTTCACGGTTTTGTTTCTGGGAACTCACATGAGAACTTCCCAATGGGTCACCTATCCTAGGATAACTCTCGCATGAACTCGCTTAACTTTGGAGTTGCGATGAACTTCGAAGCTAGTGAGCTCCCAAAAGGCCTTGTGCTAGGTAGAGATGGGAATATACATATAAGGCTTGCAAGATCCTCACCCTTGGGCGATGTGGGATCTTACATCCACCCCTCTTAGGGGCCCAACGTCCTCATCGACACACTTCCGGCCAAGGATTGGCTCTGATACCAAATTGTCATTTCTCGGCCCGAGCCCCGACCATATCCTCGAGCTTGACTCCACCATAGCACGATATTGACCGCTTTGGGCCCCGACCATGCCCTCACAGTTTTGTTTCTGGGAACTCACATGAGAACTTCCCATTGGGTCACCCATCTTGGGATTGCTCTCGCGCGAACTCACTTAACTTTGGAGTTCTGATGAACTCCGAAGCCAGTGAGCTCCCAAAAGGCCTCGTGCTAGGTAGAGATGGGAATATACATATAAGGCTTGCAAGATTCTCCCCCCTGGACGATGTGGGATCTTACACCTCAAATGGCTTCTTGCACACCCCTTCTATACTTTAATTCTTTTTCAGCTTTTTAGTATGTAAATTTCCACGTATTCTCCAGTTTCCTTTTGATTTCATAGTATTTATATTTTTTTACTTTTACAGTTTTTGACACATGCTTCTAACTTAAAATCTTTCTTCTACTTTCCCCTGTTTTTTTCTTCATAATTCTTTTTCCAGGATGTTAAAGAACGGAAAGTTCATCATTTTGTTTTGACACATGCTTCTAACTTCAACTTTTTTCAGGATGTTGATTGAAAAGCATAAACCTTACTCAAGGCTTATGTTAAAGAACTGGACTTTAAATTAAGAAATATAAAATTGGTAATCACTTTTCAATATATATAACCCATAAAAATAAAAGGGAGATGCTAATGTTGCCAAAAGGAAATGAACCAAGTCATTCACTCCAAAAATAAAACCTACAAGAAAATGAAAACCAAATCAATAAAAGGAAAATAAATGATATGAATCCACTCATTCACTCCAAAAGAAATAAAAATTAAAAGCAACCATGAGCTAGTACTCACAAAATGTTTTAACACTAAGTCAATAAAAATGTACCTTCATATGCTCTTTTACACATAAGCCAGTACTCACAATAGGTTTCAGCACTATGTCATTTTGATCCTCATCCCACCTATAAAACATGTAACATTAATTGAAGAAAGCATACATAGTGGATATTGTTTAAAGAATGATAAGGAAAAGATGACGTATCTATCCATCACAACCATAAGAAAAACGACTACTACAACTACGTTGTTGAGCCTCCTCCACTATCTTAAAGTTTGAAGGTTCATGCTTTGTAGAGCTACGCTTTACAAAGCTTCATATGGTAAACAAAATGATCATCGCATAGAGGAGCTTGTTCTTCCTAATGAGCATGGGGAATTAGTTGGATACCTTAGTAGTAATAAGGCTTAAGCCACATTCTGTTGACTGGGTCTGTTAGCATGCCATCCCTGACTAATGTCAAGTGATAGTAACTGTTTCCATAGGTTCCTTGATTACACAGTGTCATTCCCACTATGGGGCAAACTTGGAAGGCTCGAAAATTTGTCTCCTTGTGTGCTCAGCCGTCTTTAGTATGAGATTTTATTATTATTATTTTTTTTTGATACTTCATGGCTTGACAGTTCTATGATAGGCTTTGGCGACTTATTGATGGTACAATGCTGTTCTTCTTGCATCTTCTATCCTTCTTTCCTCCAGCATCTCAAGGTCATTCCATGACCAATCTATGCAAGTTGTTGCATCCCATTCCACATCGTTAACTGTTGAAACCCTTGCCGTAGGAACTATCATCTCAACAGAGGCAATGGCTTCAGATCCGTACAATAGATAGTAAGGGAAGAATCTCGTAGCATTCCTTAGAGAGGTGCGGTAGGCCCACATTATGTCTAGAAGATGCACGCCCTAGCCCCCCATATAGTTGTACACCATCTTGCTGAAGATCCTCAGTAGTGTCCTGTTTGTAGCTTCGGCTTGACCATTTACGTAGGGGTAGTATGATGTGGAGCGGCAATGCTTGATTCCATAGTCATCGAATGTCGTGCGAACTTGCTTGTTTGCAAAAGGTGTGCCATTGTCGCTCACGATCTTGTATGGTATCCCAAACCTACGCATAATGTATTTCTTGATGAAGTTAGACACTGCAGCTCTTGTGGCTTTCCAAAAGGGGAATTGCTCTAACCCATTTTGTGAAGTACTTAGTGGCTATGATAATTCATATGTGGCCGTCGAATGCGGGATTAATCGTTTCTTTTTGGTGTAACATTGAAGAATGTTGCTAGCCTAGTGATGACTGGGCTGAGCACACTGCCCAGAGTGCCTTCTTCCTTGGTCAATTTCCATAGACTTCTCTTTTGGCAACGCTCTTCTTTGTTTTTTTGAGTAAGCTTGAAAGAGAAAGCTCTCTTCTCTCCTCATTATTGGAGCGCGTTGCAATATGTTTGAAGGTGATCTTCAGCTTGGAGTTTTGGTTTATTCCTAAGTATCTTAGTTGGTTTGTAAGGGAATGAGAAACTTGGTATGTTTTCTCTCAAACTTACGCATGTGAAACAAAAAACTATTGGCTTGGACTTTGGTGCCCCCACACTAGAAGAAAAAGCTCATCTATCACGGTGGATGCTTGTGATAAATTACAAACTACCACGGGCATTGTGCCTGTTAGTATTTTGAATGTGATAAAAAGTCCTTGTTTCTACCACGGAATATGCACGTTGTTAAATGCAATGTAACCACGGATTGTGCCCGTACTATATTGGGATCTAATACTACGTGATATGGCCATTGTGGATTACAAATTGATCACAGCTAATGCTCGTTATAAAAAAAATTCCAAAAGTAAAAAAAATTAAAAATGATTTAATAAATTAAATATATATATATATATATATATATATATATATATAAAGATATTTATATACAAAATTGTGACAGCCCGTTCCGGAATTTTCAAACCGTAAGTGTGAAATGATGATTTTGCCCCTAGTGTGAATTTTCGTTGTGTGGTTGTTTTTGAACTTGATGTTGGCTAGTTGTGGACCACACACATTTCCACACACACACCTTCACCTTTCCCTACCCTGCACCCTGTCCTGAGCCATTTCCCTCTCCCATTTCCTATCCCATTTGTACGGACACACCCCAAAACTCTCCAAAACTTCACAGATCGAAGAAACAAAGTATATATTCTTGCTTGTGAGGTCCGTAGAAGTTCAACCATACCCATTTCAGGTAAGGATACCTTCGTTTTCACGTCGAACTCGGGATACCTGATTTTTGTCACTGTTCATGCACACATTAATTCTTGTGTTTTTGGGAATTTCAAGCTTGTAGGAAGCTTGGTGAGGTCCTTAGGAGGCTCGGGGTGGTTCGTTTGAAGGTTTTGGACGTTAGGATCGTGAGTTACAAGGTTGGCCGAAGTTGGTGGTGTTTTCCCGGTGAGATTCCATGGATTTTAGCACTTGAAAGTGGTATGGATTTGTTCCTTTCGTTGTAAGCTTCATTTTGGTACCAATTTTGTGAAATTTGGTTGAAAAATGAAGAAGATATGAAGGTTTGAAGTTTTCCCGATTTTCCAGCGCCGGCGACGGCGCCGGAGCCTTGCCGGAGAAGACGACGGAATATTTCGTCAGTTTGGACGGAATATTCCTAACGGCGTTGACAGAATCCGTTAAAGTTAATGGAATATTTCTGACGGCGTTAACGGACGCCGTCAGCGTGCCTGCGCATGGTTGGCGTGTGGGGGCGCGTGCGATGGTGAAATTTTTTTCTAAAAATATGGGGATGTTTCTGAGGTTGAGTAGATCACGTTGGTGTATTCATACACCCCATTTGAGCATTGTATGAGAAGTTATTTCTTAATGTTGGTTATGTACTTTAAAATTTACGTTTTTATAGTTGTTTCGCATATAGGTGATACCTATCCCGAGGACGAGCGTGGTCACTCGAGGCAAGGGGGTTATGACCCTTCTACATACCAGTGAATGGGCTTTTGGTTTTCCGTATATACCTATATACTTATGTTTTTCCCAAAAATTGATTTGAAACATTATACGTTTATATGCCATGCTTATAGTTTGTCGTTTATTTACGCATTATGAGTCGCATATGTTTATATATGTTTGGTGTTGCGGACGCACATGTAAGTGTCAGGTGAGTTATGATTTATGTTTACGTTCAGTAGTGATTTGAGATGCTTAGAGAGCTCATAACCGGCACCCCCGATGTTAGTGCTCCCGCCCAGAGTTGGGCACAGTCCTTCACGTGATGTTCACCTCCCGCACCACACGCTCATCTTGGATCCAAGTTAGGTGCACAGTCTTGTCGTACAGACCACTTTAGGTGGTTCCGACTCGTAGGTGACCCGCGATTATTCGCCCAGCCTTCACGTGATCGTAGCACTTGAGCGTACTTATATTACACCTAGGCTTGTCGTATAGACCACTTTAGGTGGTTCTGACTCGTGTGCAGGTATAGTTAGTGAGATGGAGATTTGAGCTCTAGATTCAGCCGTACAGGTCACGTTAGGTGACTCCGGCTGACAGCTTATATGGCATTGACTTGATATTCCTGAGCACTTGCATTATATTTAGAGATATGTGACATGGCATATTTCAGAGAATGATTTATATATATATGTATATCCTATTTTTCTGGGAAGTATATAGGTTTTACGGCAAGGGGTTAGAATCTTGTTTATGAAATGGTTTTTGAAAAGCTTTGTTTTTGCCCACTCACACTTTCTGTTTTGCGCCCCTCCAGGTTCTAGTTGGCTAGCATTCTTGGTGGCTCCCCAGAGGATTTCCTGGCATATCTGACAGATTATCACCAGTGTAGGACCACCTTTGGGTATGCTTGTGTTGTGTCGTTTTCTCCTGGACTGCATTAGGTCTTCGTGCTCTGAACCTTGTGTTCACACTTACGCTTGCACATCTTTGTTATTACTTTGTGTAAAGCTAGTTTTTATTTATTCGTACTATTTTTATTATTATTTTATTAGCTTTCGCACTGTGCACATGGTTACGTCACTTCCACGTGACGGCCAGCATGCCTTGATCTTGATCGGGGTGTGTCAGTTTGGTATCAGAGCCAGGTTTGGCAGTCCTGTACTTTTATGAGTATTCTAATGATTTTGGTGTCTTTTGTCAGAATTATGCCGCCTCGTCGGGAACCACGTCGCTCTGCTGAGCCTAGTTTCCCCGATATTGCTCAGCTGGGGGAAGTTATTACTACAGCTATTCATTCGGCGATCCGCCCTCCCCAGAGGACTCCTCTAGAGACTATGTATAATTTGAAGTTGGATAAGTTCGAATGCAACGAGGGTTATGAGGGTGCGGAACGGTGGCTAGAATATATTGAGAAGACTTTTCGTGTTTTGCATAATCAGGGGAATCTTCTTGTCGAGAAATGGGTAGAGACGACATCGTGGTTTTTGGGTAAAGATTCTGCGTCCTGGTGGGAGCAGGAACTTCGTCGTTTGACTCCAGCTGAGAAGACTGATTGGGATGTATTCCGAGAGTTGTTTAGGAGAAGGTTTGTGCCTCCTGAGTATATTGACCGCAAGAAGCAGGAATTCATTGAGTTAAGACAGGGGAAGTTGACAGCAAATGAGTACTACCGGAGGTTCACTAATTTGTCTCGCTATCATCCAGATGTTGCTGGCAATCCAGCGGAGATGCTTCGTCTTTTCCGTTTAGGCACTAAGAAGAAGTGACGTTCGATGGCGACCACTAGTGATACTTACCAGGAGTTTTATGAGATTCTGCTAAAAATTGAGGATTCAGAAAATATGCCGAGCTAGAGTGAGGAGGAAGAGAAAGACTGTAATCAGAGGAAGGATGATAAGGGCAAAGGTCAGGCGTTGCTCGGACCTCGTAGGACACAGAACTTCAAGAGGGGTGGCACTAGTTCTAGCTCTTCTAGCGGTGGTTTTAGCGCCACTGGTTAGGGTCGTGGAGGTAGGTTTGCTGGTGGGGCTAGAGGCCAGAGACAGAGTGATGCTGGTAGAGGTTGGGCCCCAGTTTGCCGCAGGTGCAATAATCGGCATTTTGGTGAGTGTAGGCAAGGTAGCAGTGGTTGCTTTACTTGTGGGCAGATGGGACATCAGGTTGCAAATTGTCCCCAGAGTCAGCAGAAGCCTCAGCAGACTTTCTTGCCACCACCTGTACCGATTCAGCAAATTCCTAGTCCTGGTAGTTATGGGCAGACAGGTCGAGATGGTGCCTATTACTATCAGGGCGATGCTGTTCCTTATGCCCCAGGACAGTATCAATATCCCCAGGACCCATATTCTCAGGGTGGTTATCCCCAGTATTCTAGTGGCTATATGTCGTATCCTCCAATTCCAGCAGACGGGTCTCAGTGGTTTCAAGGAGGACAGTTTCAGCAGGGGGAGATTGCTACGAGTAGTGCGGGATCTTCGAGGCAGTCTGGTCAGCCCAGTCAGGGGCGTGGCACTTAGAGTCGTGGTGGCCAGACGAGCAGAGGTCGAGGTAGACGGCAGCAGACCCAGGGGCGTATTCATAATATTTCTCTGCAGGACGCTCAAAACAATCCAGATTTGATCATGGGTATGTTAAATATCCTTGGTTATTTTGCTAGAGTATTAATTGATTATGGTGCTACACATTTTGTGATTTCTCATACATTTGCTCAAGTGACGCAACCTCGCCCCACACCTTTAGGGTATGATTTAGAGTTCGCTATGCCTAGAGGGGAGAGATGTATTGTAGATCGTGTGTACCCAGGATGTCCAGTGATAGTGGAGGATGTTGTTATGCCAGCTGATTTTATCCTATTGGATATTGTTGACTTTGATGTGATTCTGGGCACGGATTGGTTGCATTTCAATTGTGCCAATATTGATTGTTACGGGAAAATAGTTACGTTCCATCGTCCTGGATTACCTGTGGTTACTTTTGTGGGCGAGCAGAGTGGGGTGAGACATGGCGTTATTTCGGCCGTGCGAGCGAAAAGGTTGTTATCTAAAGGTTGTCAGGGGTACTTAGCTCATGTGGTGTTGGATGAGGCTGCTCCTAGTAGAGTAGAGGATGTGAGGGTAGTCAGACATTTTCCCGATGTTTTTCCTGAGGATTTACCTGGGTTACCGCCAGACCGAGATATGGAGTTCACCATTGAGTTGCTTCCAGGTGCTAATCCTATTTCCTTGACTTCTTATCGTATGGCTCCCGCTGAGTTAAGAGAATTGAAAGTTCAGTTGCAGGAATTAGTGGATAAGGGTTTTATTCAGCCTAGTACTTCACCCTGGGGAGCTCCAGTGTTGTTTGTGAGAAAGAAAGACGGAACTTTGAGGCTATGTATTGATTACCGGCAATTGAATCGGGTAACGATTAAAAACCTTTATCCATTGCCGCGTATTGATGATTTGTTTGATCAGCTTCGAGGTGCTTGTGTATTCTTCAAGATTGACTTGAGGTCTGGATATTATCAGCTGAACATTAGTAGGGATGATGTTCCTAAGACGGCGTTCAGGACTCGTTATGGTCATTATGAGTTTCTGGTTATGCCATTTGGATTGATGAACGCACTAACTGCTTTTATGGATTTGATGAACTGGGTGTTCCAGCCATATTTGGATAGGTTTGTTATTGTTTTCATCGACGACATTCTGGTGTACTCTAAATCTAAAGAAGAGCATGTTCGACATCTTACTTTGGTGTTGAAAAGGTTGAGGGAACACCAATTGTATGCTAAGTTTAGCAAGTGCCAGTTTTGGTTAGACCAAGTTGTGTTTTTGGGGCACGTCATTTCAGCTCAGGGTATCTTGGTGGATCCTTAAAAGGTGGCAGCTGTGGAGAAATGGGAACAACCGCAAACCGTCACTGAGGTGAGGAGTTTCCTTGGTTTAGCAGGGTATTATCGACGGTTTGTTAAGGATTTTTCTGTGACTGCTTTACCTCTGACGAGGTTAACGAGGAAAGACGTTAAATTTGAGTGGGATGATAAGTGTGAGCAGAGTTTCCAGCAGTTGAAGTATTGTCTCACTCATGCACCTGTCTTGGCGTTCCCGGACGATAGTGGTGATTTCGAAGTTTACAGTGATGCTTCTTTGAATGGTCTGGGATGTGTGTTGATGCAGCATGGTAGGGTGATTGCTTATGCTTCGCGACAACTGAAACCTCATAAGTTGAATTACCCTACACATGACTTGGAGTTAGCCGCCATTATTTTTGCGTTGAAGTTGTGGAGACATTACCTTTATGGAGAGAAATGTAAGATCTTTACAGATCATAAGAGTCTTCAGTATCTATTTACGCAGAAAGATCTTAATCTTCATCAGCGGAGGTGGATGAAGCTGCTCAGTGATTCTGACTGCACGATTGACTATCACCCTGGTCGTGCAAATGTAGTGGCTAATGCACTTAGCAGGAAGTCTCAGGGCCGTATCAATGCGTTGTACGCTAGTCACATTCCTCTTCTGGCAGATTTAAGATCTACGGGAGTGAGGTTGGAGGCAGCAAATCGAGAGGTGGCTTTACTTGCTAATTTTCAAGTTAAGCCAATGTTAGTTGATCGGGTGCTTGAAGCTCAGGTTGCTGATAGGGAAACCCAAGAATTGATTCAAGCTCGAGATCGAGGGAGGAGGAGAGACCTTAGAGTTCGTGATTCGGATGGCATGCTGATGCAGGAGGGTAAGATGTTTGTGCCTAATAATTTGGATTTAAAGAAAGCAATTCTCGATGAAGCACATATCTTAGCTTATGCTATGCATCCAGGAGCTACTAAAATGTATCATACCATTCGATTGTTTTATTATTGGCCAGGTATGAAGAGGGAGATAGCTGAGTATGTGAGTAGATGTGCTGTTTGTCAGCAAGTTAAGGCGGAAAGGAAGAAGCCGTTTGGGTTGTTGCAGCCGTTTCCCGTTCCAGAGTGGAAATGGGAAAATATTACTATAGATTTTGTGTACAAGCTTCCGCGTACACATAATGGTTTTGACGGCATTTGGGTGATTGTTGATCGGCTTACTAAGTCAGCACATTTCATTCCAGTAAGGGAGAAGTATTCTTTGGGCCGATTAGCTGAGTTGTTCATCTCGAAGATCATGAAGTACCATGGTGTCCCTGTGAGTATTGTCTCGGATCGTGATCCAAGATTTACATCTAAGTTTTGGGTGGCGTTTCAGAAAGCTTTGGGTGCGAGACTACTTCATAGTACGGCGTATCATCCTCAGACAGACGGACAGTCAAAGAGAACCATTTAGACTTTAGAGGATATGTTGCGAGCTTCGGTGTTACAGTTTGGTGATGCTTGGCACAAGCGGTTGGATTTAATGGAATTTGCCTACAACAATAGCTTTCATTCGAGTATCGGCATGGCACCATTTAAGGCATTGTATGGTAGATCTTGTCGCACACCGTTGTGTTGGTCAGAGGTCGGAGAAAGATTTTTGGTGGGCCCAGAGATTGTTGAGGAGACTACTCAAAATGTTCAGGTAATTAAGTCTAATTTGAAGGCAGCCTAGGATAGGCAGAAGAGTATAGCAGATCGGCATACTTCTGATAGAGTGTATGAGGTTGGTGATTGGGTATTTCTGAAGCTTTCAACATGGAGAGGCGTTGTACGGTTTGGAAAGAAAGGTAAGTTGAATCCCAGGTACATCGGACCGTACATGGTCACCGAGCGAGTTGGTGAGGTAGCTTACAGGCTGGAGTTGCCTCCGGAGTTGGCTAGAGTTCATAACGTTTTTCACGTGTCCATGCTTCGACATTATGTTGCTGATTCGTCTTATGTGATACCTCCTCAACCCTTGGAAATCAATCCGGATTTGACTTATGATGAGGAACCAATGACGATCCTAGATTGGAAAGAAAAGGTTCTGAGGAACAAGACAGTGAACTTGGTGAAAGTTTTGTGGATGAATCATTCTGTGGAGGAAGCTACTTGGGAAACTAAAGATCGGATGAGAGATTTGTATCCTCGATTGTTCTTTGATCACTAGGGGTTGTTTTGAATTTCGGGACGAAATTCTAATAAGGTGGGTAGGTTGTGACAGTCCGTTCCGGAATTTTCAAACCGTAAGTGTGAAATGACGATTTTGCCCCTAGTGTGAATTTTCGTTGTGTGGTTGTTTTTGAACTTGATGTTGGCTGGTTGTGGACCACACACATTTCCACACACACACCCTCACCTTTCCCTGCCCTGCACCCTGTCCCGAGCCATTTCCCTCTCCCATTTCCTATCCCATTTGTACGGACACACCCCAAAACTCTCCAAAACTTCACAGATCGAAGAAACAAAGTATATATTCTTGCTCGTGAGGTCCGTAAAAGTTCAACCATACCCATTTCAGGTAAGGATACCTTCGTTTTCACATCGAACTCGGGATACTCGATTTTTGTCATTGTTCATGCACACGTTAATTCTTGTGTTTTTGGGAATTTCAAGCTTGTAGGAAGCTTGGTGTCCTTAGGAGGCTCGGGATGGTTCGTTTGAAGGTTTTGGACGTCGGGATCGTGAGTTACAAGGTTGGCCGGAGTTGGTGGTGTTTTCCCGGCGAGATTCCGTGGATTTTAGCACTTGAAAGTAATGGGTATCATTCACTCCTGATAAATTGAGTAAGAAAAGAACTTGAACTGATGGAAAACTTTGTAGAACGTGGAGGTAATTTTGGATTTGAATCCCATGATCGGCGGTTATCTCTTTTTTGCAAAACACCATTCCCTTTACACGCTTAACCCACATGGTTTTAATCCATTTTATTTAGTCCTTTTTTTTTAAAAAAAAAAAGTTTTTTTTATTATTTTTTATGACAAAATTACCCATGAGAATTTGATTATATTATTTTCAGCCAGTTTTGGGTTTTTTTCATTTTAGGGGCTTTTCATTCCAATTATTGTTTGTGAAGCCTTGAGACACCAAAGTTGATTTATGGCTTTCTAATATTAAAGATTAGAGATAGAGATTAGAGATACTAGTTGATTAAAAAATAAAAAATTTAAATTACAAAGATAACAATTACAGTCCGTCGTAAAATTAAAAAGGCGCTGTTGTTAAAACTTTTTGCAACCACGGGCTTTCCTCGTGGTAATATTTAGCTAAATTACAATGGGCTTTAAACATGCGTTGTTATTTTAACCATTTCAACCACGGGTTTGTTTATGCCCGTTGTTATAATAATTATTTACCATGAACTTCAAATGTCCGTGGTTAAATTTGACTTTTTATAACGGACTTCATATGTTTGTGGTCAATTAGCTGTGGTAGATTTAGTGTTGTGGCGTAGTGCCAAGCAACCCAAAGTCTTCCATAACCTTAGCTTCATGTAGGCTCAATAAACTTTTGTAACTATCCACGGTATGACCCACTTGACAAGTCTTGATATGTGGCTTGGATCCACTTTAGCCTATGGCATGCTTGATGTGAGTGCCAAGAAACAAACAATTGGTAGGTCCTCTATAGAAGCTAAGTATAGATCTCTAGCTAACACTGTAGCTGAAATCACATGGATTTGTAAAGTGTTCTGTGATAGTGGCTTTCCATTGTCCAAGATTCTAACTCTATGGTGTGACAATATATCAGCTATTTCTCTTGCTTCCAATCCTGTTTTCCATGCCACGATTAAGCATGTAGAAATAGACTACCACTACATCAAGGAATTAGTCCTAGCCAATCTTATCAAGGTCCTTTATGTTTGCAGCCAAGATCAGTTGGTTGATATTTATACATAATCTATGTCAAAGCATCAATTTACTTTCCTTTAGTCCAAGCTTCCACTGGGTACTTTTTGCATTGAGCCAAATGTATCTTGTTCTACCAAGTTTAGCTTGAGGGGGTGTAATGAGCCAAATGTATCTTGTAAAATTGTTAAATAACTTGTTATAGTTGTCGTTGTTGTTAGTGTCACTATTGTAATTAGTTACAACTGTTAGGGTCATACTTGTAATTATATACACACACACACACTATTATGTATATTGAAGTTATTACATTGAATGAAAAAGAGGAAAATTTACAAGCTGGGATTTCTTCCAAGCTAAGTTTCTTTACCTTAGTGTCGTAACATGACTCGACATGATAAATGTGCATGAAGTGGGCTTGGCAAGGTTATACAAACGTTCAATTTATAAATTATTTTATTGGCATGGCATATGTCGTAAATTCACATATGACTCGATTTTGCACTTTAGCATGTAGTTAAGCTTAGCTTGTAGCATTTTTACAACGACCTAATTTTGTAATATAGTTGAACTTGTACGTTAGATTTTTAGACCCTAACAGCCATACTAAATTTTCTCGCAATCTGCATGCAACTTCGAATTCACCTCTTGGTAATTTAGTCTAATTATATTAAAATATATTAATTATGGAATTGAACTGTGCATCATTCAACATAAACAAAATATAAAATAGGGAAGAAAAATAAGGAAGGCTGTTTTTGTTTTTTTTTTTTTTTTTTCATAAAAAAAAAAAAAAAAAAAAAAAAAAAACAAAGGAAGCTGTTGTTTTGCCCCTAATAGAAAGAAGAGAAAATCAAATCCTTTGGATTGACAGCACAGCCCACTGACAGTCTTATGATGCGAAAGACCTCCGAATTGACATTGGACTTGTCTTTTCACTCCCCCCACCACTCCTTTTGTGCTCCTCTCCTCTCTCTCAGCACTCTTGTTAGTCCCATCGATTGTTGCGTAGTGCATACTACATGCATTCGTTAAAGCTAGAGGGTCATATGACCCTTCTCATAATTTAGAAAGAGATTCACGCTCTTATTCTATTTTTAACACGTCTTATTAAATTTTTTTTAATTTATTTAATTAGATAGTTGAAAATTAAAAGAAATATATAAGAGATAAAAATGGGTTGCAAATAGCATACACTTTCGAAATGCTGTATGCTATGTTGATGTAGCATAGCTTTTATATTTATAGTTGACTTTTTTCACAAATGTAATTTGCCCATAGTTGAGGTCCAACAGTTAAATTCATAATTTCATTCTTTACCTCTTAATCAAATAAAAATATTTTATGTCGTCATACTCATGTCCAATCACACCAAGGTGCATGGGATGATTGTTTTTCGTTGTCATTATAAAGCATCATCTGCTATAATGTAATTAATTAAATCATAATGATATCAAGGTTGGAAACCTATAATATATTTTTTTTATGCTAAATAAGTTGATACTTATGATCATAGTAGTTTTTATATATAAGCTCAATTTATCATAATTTTATTGGACATTTTCACACATAAAAAAAAAAAAAAAACATCAAAAGTCAAAACAAAACTCAATACTCAAACCGAACCTAATACTCAAAACTGAAATACTAGAATTGCAAAACCATTAAAGCAAAATTTGACATTAAGAGTGAGAATTGTGAGAGCATCAAATTAATGGAGAGAGAAGGAGCTGATGAAAAGGTCAAGTCACCATGTCTGTACCTGGTTGTGTTTTAAATTTTTGATCCCTGTAGAACAGTAGAAGGCAAAAGATAAAATCATAGTGGTGGGCAGCGACTTTGCATATATACGAATAAAACCAGAAAAATATGAAGACTTTGGAAATCCAAATCCGTTTTTCCGGTACGGTCTAATTTCACATGCATATCAAATCAGTTTTTCCAATTTCAGAAATCCAAATCCATCCAGAAACAATCAAACAAACCCCCATTTTGACAAACCCTAAAAATCAACCCAAAATAGAAACAAAACCCTGGATTTTGAATACAAATCTTAATTCGAAAGTAATTCAAAACAAAACCCTAGATTTTGAAACAAATACCTTGATTTTGGGGCTTGAGAGTCGCTCAATTGAGAAGGAGAGAGAATCTCGATTAAGCGACTTAGAGAGAGATATGACAGGTTATAAGAGACTGAAACCCTAAGTTAGATGGGACGGTTGAGATTAAATCTCAAGCAATCTGACAGTCCACATAATTCCTAAACCCTAATTTAAAATTAATAAACAATATGTTTTGTTTAGGTTAGGGATGACCAAACGAATGCATATGTTAGACAAAGCACGTATCGAGCTGTTTGGGATTAGTTCGGTTTTAGGTAGCAAACGGTTTGGTTTTCGATTGGGACTTTTTTCGGTTCAGTTTCGGTAGTGAATCAATAAGGTTTGGGAGTTTCAGTATTTATTTCCACCCCTGATTGTGAAAATTTAAGTGCCACCTATCTTTCAACTAATCCAGTCCATCATGCTCACATCACATTGAACTTGATTATCATTTTGTCTGTGCAAAACTTGCTAATGGTGTCATCGTGTTTGTTATATTCCCTGTGCTGATCAATCGGCTGATATTCTCATCAAAGCTCTTTATCAGCCTCGTCATGAACTCCTCTGCTCCAAACTTGTACAACCAGACTTGTCCAATTTGCAGGGGTGTTAGACTAGACTTAATAATTCGGAATCCTCTTTGTAATTGTAGCATGTATTATAGGTTGTAATTTCCAATTGTAATTAGATTAAAATTCGTACCTGAGTAGAATTAATATAGGGAATTTTAACGAAAAGCTCCCGGTACTGTTCACTTTAACGAAAAACCATATTTTTACACAAAAAAGTCAATCTTGATACTATTCACTTTACCCTTTCTTTTGTCATTAAAACTTAAAGTTTTTAAGCTATTTTCATTAGTTTCCTATTAATATAACCCTTATATATTATAATATTTTTTGCACATCAACATAAGGAGTGATAATTCTACACCCCATAAAGAGAACACAAGCATTAGCCGTTTATTAGTAAGACGAGTTCGCTTACCAAGAATAAAGCTCCAGTCAAAGTACCCTAACTTTTCTGCAACCTGAACATCATGACATTTAGTTAATCCAAAGGGCCATAAGACAGCGAATTCAATTCTGTGTTTGATTAAAACAGCTTCCGAACCTTGAATCTTGGACTTTGATCCCACATCTTGAACAGATATCAAATCCATGACCGTCAAATCTTCTTCATGATAGAAACATCTTCCAAACTCTAAGGCCCCATATTTCATTTATGGCTAAAATCAAACCTCATCACATGGTTTCTAGTCCGTTCATTTGATCATGATAATAATTTTGGCGCATTAGCTGAATGCCAAACTTATTTATCTGAACGCGGCAGGTGTAAGAGGTAACTTTAGTTTAAGGTAAGTTTGAAGATATCAATATTCCATGAGACAAGTATACTATTAAGGTAACATTTTGTGTCTATAATAATGTCATGTCAAGTTAAATTTATACGTGACGGTGTATAAATAATATATAACGCCCTAATGGTGATGTATCCGTATATTTTATTTTTAGGTCTCGTTTGGTATGAAGGATAGGGTTGGAATAGATAAACAACTATTCTTAGATATGTTAAAAGAACAAATTCCTTTTCGTGGTTAAGTTAAAGGTAGGAGATGAATTATTCAAAAAAAAAAAAAGGTAGTTTATTCCAGTCCTCTCCAAAATGGGAGATTAGAAGGGAGAAATTTTTTTTCACGTATGGTCCTCTTGTAATCCTCTCGAAATGAAAAATTCTACCTTTAAAATACTTAGAATTTAGAGAGTTACTCATTGCAGTCTAATCCTCTATACTAAACAAGATTTCAGAGTTTTTGATCGTAGGGGATGCATTTAAACTCCGCAGACAAGCGTGTATTATTTGCAGTCGCTTTCCCAAAATTGGATGGTATTGCCTACTTTCTATCTACGTGTTCCTTTTGCAGGTGCTCTATAATTAGGGTATAAAAATCCGTAGGCATCACAAAAGAAGATATTACATGGTCCTTTTTGTCTACTGAAGAGTCTTTTCAACCTTTTATATTACTTCACTTTATCCCTTGCTTAACTAACTTAATTTGTATAAAAAACCATTCTCCTAATTTTTTTATATGTTAGTAAAAGATGGCGTTGCAGCAATATTTTCGATTGCTATCACTATATTAGTATTCATGCACGTACTTACGCACGTACGAAAGATATATTTTGAATCATGACATGTTACGCACAATTTACATATTTTAAATACATTTATATGTATGAATTGCTTAAATATCTTTTTTTATGACAAAAAGAAAGTCAAATATTTGGACTAAATGAATAATATTAGACCATACTAAAAGAAACCCGTTATAAATCAATCACATTTGCTGAATCCACATAATAAAATTGGTCTTTCAATTTTTATTTACATTCTATTAAATTTACATTAAAAATATATAAAATAATATTTAATAAATAACTGATTGAATCACATTATTGTTAGCCCATTGTGAGGCTAAACCCACCCCTCCCCCTTAATGTAGATAATATTGTTTGTTAAAAAAAAAAAACCCATCATTTGACAACTAATTGAATTACATTATTATGCGCGTGTGAAAGACTTTTTTTAACTAGCACTACGAGCCTCTTAAGATGCTTTGAACGTGTTTAAAAATAGAGAAAATAATATTTAATAAACAACTGATTGAATCAAATAATTGCTAGCCTATTATGAGGTACTAATTATAAAAAAATTAAAAAAAACTGTACAAAAAAAATTAATTATAAAAAAATACTGTTTATATGATGAAAATACCCTTGCATTATTTGATACATCTTTTGAATTTTATTTTATTTTATTTGGGGGCATTTTTTTTCCTAATTTTTTTGGTGAAATTGTGACCCCAAATGGGGAGAAAAACTTGTATGAGGCTTGGCTTGCCACTCGACTTCGCTGAATGGCACTACAATCCACTTAAAACTCGACACGTGGCAAGTCTTAAATATATTCTTTTATCATTCTTTTATATTTAAAATTTTTTAATTATTTTTTAACTAATTAATATATTATATATATATTAATGTTATGTTTCCTATTTTATTTCTTTACCCCTATTTTATTTTTTCCCAAATCTCCCCCCCCAACACTTTGTTTTGCCGTAGGTCTTAGGACTCCCTCCCCTTTCTTTCTTTCCCAGTTTCATTTCTTTCTTTCTTTAAAAAAAAAAAAAACAGTTATGCACCCACTCCAAGTTTATCATGGAAAGTAACCAAGAATCTGTAAGCTTCAGTGTATGTATGCACTACCATTCCGATTTTCAGATCTTCTTGAAACTCCATTGCCTCAGCAGCAACCTATCAATTGAAAAAAAAAAAAAAAAATCAAAGATTAGACTAATATATTAATTAAAGACTCATAATAAAGAAGGTAGCAAACATAGCAGATACCCTAATTCATATTATAAATATAAAAAAACCAAAAACCCCCAATTAAAAGAAAAGAAAATAACCGTAATACATCTATATATGTGGGTTATTCATGTCACATGATCAAAGTAACTATTGTATAAAGAAAGAAAAAAAACTTACAGATTCTTGATTGCTTTCCGTGATAAAATTGGAGTGGGTGTAGAACTTTTAAAAAAAAAAAAAAAAAAAGAAAGAATCAAAATTGGGAAAAAAAGAAAGGGGTGAGAGTACTGTAACCTAAGATCTACGGCAAAACAAAGTTGGCGGGGGGAGGGGGGTGTGGGGTGGATTTGGGAAGAAAAATTATAGGGGGAAAGAAATAAAAAAGGAAACATAATATATTAATCAGTTAAAAAAATAATTATAAAAATTTTAAATATAAAAGAATGATAAAAGAATATATTTAAGACTTGCCACGTGGCGAGTTTTGAGTCAATTGTAGTGCCACTCAACAAAATCCAATGGCAAGTTAAGCCTTACACAAGTTTTTCTCCAAAATGGAGCTGCTGGCTTTACATATAAAGATGTAGCAATAATTTATTTATTTTTCTTTCCTTTTTCTATTTTCTTGGCTTGGCATACAAAAACAGAACACTACGGCACTTGTAGTCTCTGCCTTCGTAAAGTTTAAAAATATTATATGCCGATTTGCATAATTTAGTATCTTTATATCCTTTTCATTTACTGCATCTTATTCTTGTATCGATGAACTGGACAATATATATATATATATGATTATTCATTTTTTTTACGTGGACTATCCAGTGTACTGTGAACTCAATTGGTTATCTGTAGTCTTCAAAGTATACCCTCATACAGACATGTTAGTTGGAATTGGATATTCGATATGTCACGTCTAGAAGACCAGAAAAACATGGAGATCCAAGATTGGCCACCTTCAAAAATAATTTTGTTACCGAGAGAGAGAGAGAGAGTTGATTCAAATGCGAACCAGTATATAGTCAAAAGTCAACCAAGTCGGATGATTGCAACCATAATTAAATGTGAGGTTGTGATCACGAAATATTTCACACCAAAAATTGAAGAAATTTTGCCAAAGTTGATAAGAAATGGCAACATTCTGCTTATTACTAATAAATTTAGAATAAAATCTTAACTTTTATCATAGTATAAAAAACGTTTGAAACCCCTCATGTTCCATCATTAAACTCTGCAATCTCTTTCCCTATACGTTGGTGATTAGATATTTTGTTACTCTGGGAAAATGACAATATTCCATAACTGGGAGGTGCGTGAGATCAATCACATTAGGCTTTTTTTGTGTGGAGGTTAAAAGGTCGAAAAATCACAATTATGTTTCCATATCTAGTGGTGGAATGTTATTGGAGTCAGCTCAAAGTGTTCCAATGCACATATTCCACCAATCAAATCGCCCCCTCTGCCAACCTTAGGGTTTCCCATAGAAGACATTTTTTTTAATTTTTTTATTTCTCAAATAGGTTTCCGAGAAGATATTTTCTTTCTGTACTGTTTTCTCCAATATTGGAAAGTTGGCCAGCTTTGACTTGGTGAGCTGATTGAGCTGAAGGTGACAAGCATTTGACAATATGCAGACAGCCGCATGTACATAAAAACTTCTGAAAGTGCAAATTAGCCCCATCGTCTTCAATAAAATCATTAGCCCTTGACACATTATTCAGATATTTAACAACCTTCCCATTTCTTTTCCCATTTCGATCATAAAAAGAAAAGAAAAAAAAAAACCAAAAATCCAAGGCTTTTTTACAACCATGCAGGACTTTCTACATCATGTCGAAATTATTTACCAAATTTGGGATACAAAGATTTGATCATGGCAAAAAGTTGGATAATGAACGCATATTAGAGAAGGTGACAGTATAGTATTTCAAGTTTTACCATTAACTTATGCAAATATGATATGGATTGGCCCCCAGTCCAACGAAAAACACAAATTTAAACTGTTTAGTTTGTAGGGTTTATCATAACATTTTAATTTGGTGTTCCCATAGAGTGCATATATATATGCATGTGATGTGGAAACGACGAAAATAGGGAAGAGGAGGACAAAAATGGTACTCAATTAGTGACATGAATCGTGGAGTTCGTGGAAGGGCCACCAAATGAAGTCCATTTGGAGGAGAAGTCACTTCACTTGTATAATAAACGACAATACAGGCACAGACTGAAAGTTGAACGAATATTGTCATTTCCCTAACCCTAATTTATTTTGATCGATCGGAATCCCATCCCTAATTTTTTGCACAGAGAGATACCTAAAGTACCTAATGCCAACGCGATTTTTGACAATCATAAACGTCTCTCTTCTTAGTTTTCTTTCTCTTCATAATATATTAACATCTAACACTAAGTAAAGATCACAATTTGTTTTAGCGGGTAATTTTATTGTGCTATTTTCGTATGTATCAAGTATAAATCTATCTCGCCGTATTATAGTTGTACAAAACTTTTGAAACATGTTATCTTCAAAACTTTATTTGCTCCTGTAGGATTTATGTTATGGGATAAATAAATATCAAATGATATTCCACCCACATGAGGATATTAACCTCCTAATTATCTATGTGATAATTAGATGAAAATCAAGAGATATTCAAATTAGAATATACTTGGGATTTTCATGGGCTTTTCAGTCTTTGTACATTCTTCCCAACCACTATATAGGGAGGCTTTGGGGAAGAGAGTAAACATAAGAAACACAAGCTTTTCCACAATTCAAATATTCTAGTTAGTCTTTAGAGCTATCACTTTTGGCTCTAGGTCTTGGGAGGCGGAAACCAAGGGGCAACTCGACATACCGTAGCCAGCCCGGCGGCCTGTGAGGTTCTAGACGTGCACGGAGGGTCAGAGCAATTGTTTGTGTTTGTAGGAGTGTGTTGAGATTCAAGCTTCCACATAAAAGGTACACACGTCCTTTCGAATTTATTTATAGTCTTCCAACGATGGTATCAGAGCCACTCACACACTAATTGCGTGAAAGATATATATGAATATGCCATGTATGAAAAGCTTGAAATCATGAGATATATATGAATATGCCATGTATGAAAACCTTGAAAGCATGAGATATATATATGAATATGCCATGAATGCTTGTCTTTAAAATTTTCGTTTTTGCCATGCTTATTTTTTTTCTGGGTTTTAATGCTTGGGTTATGTTCTTTACATTCATATGAGACAATGTTTAAAATTTGGTAAAAAAAACCAAGTGGTTAGAGAGATAATCGAAACCCTAGTTTTGTAATAGCATGAAAAACGAATTTTTTCAAGGTTTTCCTTTTTTCGTGCTGTTAGAGTTGTTTTTGGAATTTGCCAAAGAAGACTTAATTGTAGATGGTAATTTGATCTTTCTAACGACATAAAATATGCATATAATGGATGCATATTCGCTAAGTTATGGCCTCTGTAAACAGGCTGCATAAGAGTGAAAAATCTAGAAATTCCGAATTTTTTGGAAGAAGATGATGAACAATGGTTCATCTCTTCCACTCTCGGCCTAAGCAAGTACGAGTGCAATGCTAGGCTTTCGTGGATGTTAGCTGCACTATTGGATTCATCTCAAGAAGTTCAATCCAACAGAGGTAAAAAAAATGGCATCGGACAACCAGAAGGCGACGCGTGTGTCACACACCACCCACGGCGAGTGGGTTCACGCAATATTAAATTAATTATTAAAAAAATAATAATTTTGCACCGCCGCTTTGGGCCGCGCGTGGGCCGTGTTTTTGGGACATGGCTGTCAAGTGAATCATTGTGGTTCACTGACCTATGTAAGTGTATATTTAGGTTTGGTATTAGAGACGTTTTTAATTTACTAAAATTTAGGGAACATTCTTAATTAACCTTTAAAAAATATCCAACACATGCCAAGATTTTAGGAAAATAAAAAAGAGATAATGTCGATCAAATTTGCTCATGTTGATTGAACATTTTAAATTAGAAAGGAATATTCTTTAGGAGAATATTTAAAAAAGATTACCTAATTAATTAAAAAATGATGAAATTAGACTGGGGTTCACTAATGGTCACCTCTTATTTAATGTCGAGTCTAGGAAAAATCTTTAAGGAGGCACTTTAGGTGTCAAAAAGGTTCAGTTTTTAAAAGTTTTGCGTTGCCACCCTTCCCGGATTTGACTTGGCCGTACTTATGGAGGCCCACATGTTGAGCCCATTGTCTAAAAACCCTAATTGTTGTGCACTCAATTGGATGTTGCATGAAAAATGGATAAGCTTAAAACATAATAATGTTTAAATTAGACTTATTCCGAAAATAATTAGAAAATACGATCTTGACTCTTAGAATGAATGGTAATTACGAACGACTTGGCGGATTTTTCAATTTCAACCTAGGAGAAAAAGTGAAATATTTTCTACTGATTTTTTGAAATAAATAAATGTAAGATGTGTAATTAATAATGTTAAAATTATTTCACCCTTGTAGAAAGAAATGGTTGCCAAAAATGTTGTTGCTGATTTGACCAAAGGAGAAAAGTTGGTTGGAACCAACTTTGATATTTGGCATAGGAAGATCCAACCAACTATGATATTTGGTATAGAAAGATCCAATATCTTCTCAATGAGCAAGAGCTTTTGGAGCCTTTGGATGCTTCGGTGGATGAGCCTGATCTTGAGAGAGATGGAACTATTGTGGCTCAACATAGGGCTAGAGCAAGGTCTTATGATTCTTGGTTCAAGAAAGATATAAGTGCGCGCTTTATTATGTTAAGTAGCATGCATGATGATTTTATTGGTGAGTATGAAGGGTACTCGACCGCCGAGGAGATGTGGGACCAGCTGAAATTTGCTTTTGGTGGAACCTTAACTACTAGGCTGAGAAGTCTAGTATTGAAGTTTGAGGTTTACAGGATGGATCCTAAGCACTCTGTATCTGAACATCTTAGGAAGATGTCCAGCATGATTCGAGATTTGAAAGCTGCTGGGAGTATCCTCACCGATGAACAACAAGTCCAAGCTGTGATTAGGTCCTTCCCAAACTTGTGGGATGCCCTTACACAGATCATGACGCACAATGATCAAATTAAGAACTTTCATAACATCTCGTGTCATGTTGAACTAGAAGGTGAAGGCCTAGTGGCAACCCAGAGTACTGCCCTTTTGACTCAAGGTGGGTCCAAAAAGGGTAACCAGTTCAAAGGAAAGGGTAATACCAAGTCTAAGAAAAATGATGCAAAGCTGCTCCTAATTCTAATAAGATCAAGGCTCACAGAGGTAAACGTGGCAAGAAAGATGAATCCAAGTTAACGTGCTTTAACTGTAAAAAGAAGGGACATTTTGCTCGTAATTGCACAGAGCCGAATAGAAAGGTAATTCTTACCCTTAAATATGTCATTGTTTGTGTATGTTCGCATATAAATGTTGCTCACACGTCTGACAATTAGATTGTAGACACAAGAGAAACCAAGAATGTGACGCGAGATAAAAGGGGGTTCGAAAATTATCAACGCTTTCCAGCAAAGTCACACTGGGTGTACGTGGGTGAAGGAAGTCGTACAGAAGCTTTGGGAGTTGGTTTGTATTTAACTAAGCATTGAGTGTCAACTATTTTTGCATGATGTCTTGCACACCCTTGGAATGCAATTTAATTTACTTTCAGTTATTGCACTTTTATATGAAGGATATTGTTTTTACTTAAGCCCGTCTACACTTGTGATCTATTTGGATCAAGTTGAAATTGGATACGGTTTAATAAAGAACGCTTTTGTTTGCTTGGATTTGATTGATTCTTGTTTTTCTACTTTTTTACTAACTGTTATGAAACATATTAATTCTGAAACATGGCATGATAGACTAGGGCATATAGGGTAAGATAGAATGACAAAGTTAGTTAGAGAAGGCCTGTTGGGGTCACTCAATAATGTCAATCAGCCTGTATGTGAGCCTTGTTTAGCTGGCAAAACAGTTAGAAAGCCTTTTGAAAAGGCTATTCAAGCTACTTAATTGTTAGAGTTAATCCTCTCTGACATTTGTGGACTAATAAGTGTGAAGGCCCGTCATGGCGCCTTTTATTTTCTGACTTTGATTGATGATTACACAGGATATGGTTAAGTGTACTTGATTGCTCATTGCTATGAAGCTTTAGACTGCTTCAAATGCTTTATAGCTGAGGTTGAGAATTAAAAAGGGAAGACTGTAAAAGCTCTTTGCACTGATCGTGGACGTGAGTATTTGTTGGACCAATTCAAGGTTTTTTGTGAAAGTAAGGGGATACGCAGACAACTTTCTGTTCCTTACATGCCACAACAAAATGGTGTTGCTGAAAGAAGAAACAGAACTTTATTAGTCATGGTCAGGTCTATGATGGCGCAGGCAAATCTCCCCATATCTTTCTAGGGTGATGCATTATTGATTGCGACATATATACTTAACCATGTGCCTTCAAAAATGGTTCCCTCAGAACCCAATCTGGGTAATTTGCATCATTGGGCTTATGCTGGATTTGTTCATAATCAATCACATAAGTTTGGAAAGTTGGGTCCTTGAGCAAATAAACATATCTTTATAAGATGTTGTGAAAACTCGAAAGGTTATGTGATGTATAGTGAACATCCACATAGAGGGAGAATCGAGATTAATTCACGTTATGTGGAATTCATAGAGAATGACTTCCCAAAACTTGGCGATACTGTCAAAAACCTTGATCTCCATGAGTTGGAGAAAGATGAAGAACTCATAACATCTTCAAGCGAAGAAGGGGAATTAATTTCAATCCGATGGTCGTTGAATATGATGTAGGAGGACTTGATCCAAGTGGGAGTACACAACCTAGTGGGAGTAATGTATCCATAAACACTCAAGAGAATACACCCAATAATGGGAGTGTACCCTCTGAAGTTCAAGGTCACATAGTTCGAAGAAGCAAGAGAGGCCACATTCACAAACGTCATTTTGAGCTTAATGAGGGGGCCTACATTTGCATACCTTCAGAGGACAAACCTTCTTCTTACAAAGAAGCATTGTCTTCAACGGGCAAAGACAAGTTGATAACTGCAATGGAGGAAGAGAAGAGCTCTATGGACAAGGGAGTTAGTTAACCTTCTGCCTGGGTGTAAAACCATTGGAAACAAGTGGGTTTTAAAAATCAAACGCAAGGCGGATGGTTCAATTGACAATATAAGGCATTTCTTGTGGCGTAAGGATACACTTAGCAATTGGGGGTGTACACTATGAAGAGACATTCTCCCTTATGGTGATGTTTGCCTCTATTAGCCTCATTTTAGCTATTGTTGCTCAACTAGATTTGGAACTTTACTAAATGGATGTTAAGATATCATTTCTCAATGGTGAACTAGACGAGGAGATATACATGGATCAACCTCTAGGCTTTGAGGCCAAGGGACAAGAGCACAAAGTTTTCCACGTAAAACGTTCCAAATACGGCATCGAGCAAGCGTCTAGAAAGTGGAACATTAGATTCCGTAATTCAATCACTTTATTTGGTCTTGAGATGATTGAGGAAGACCACTGTGTGTATCTTAAGAAATCTGGGAAAAGTATTCTTATACTTTCTCTATATGTTGATGACATCCTAATAGCGGGAAATGACAAAACCTCCATAGAAACCACGAAAGCATGGTTGTCATCCCATTTTGAGATGACAGATATGGGTGAAGCACATTATGGGCTTAAAGTTAAGATTACGAGAGATTGCTCAAGGAAACTTCTAAGTTTGTCTTAAGAGACTTACATTAAAAAGGTACTTGAACGATTTAAGATGGAAAACTTCAAACCTATAGACACTCCTATGGAAAAATGAGCGATACTGTCCTTAGAATAGTGTCTAAAGACTAAGAAAGAGAAAGAACAAATGGCAAACGTCCCTTATGCCTCTGCAGTAGGAAGTTTGATGTGCGCGATGCTTTACACGCGTTCGGACATTTGCCATGTTATGGGCAGGATAAGCCGCTATCAAAGTAATCCGTCAAGCTCATCAGCAAGCCGTCAAGAAGATTATGAGATACCTGCAAGAACAAAAGATTTATCCCTATGTTACCAAAAAGGGGATATGAAGTTGAGAGGATATAGTGATGCCAACTAGGCAAACGATAAAGATGAACGCAAGTCCACCTCAGGTTTTGCTTTTGTCTTTAGAGGTGGAATTGTTTCTTGGTGTAGCAAGAACCAAACTTGTATTGCTTTGTCCACAATGAAGTTAGAATATGTTGTCCTTGGATCAGTTGTTTGGCTTAGAAGGTTTCTACGACAGATGGGAGTTACGTCTTATTCTCAAGAAGCTGTACTTGTCTACTGTGATAGTACTTTGGCCTTAGCATACACTAAAGATCCTAAATATCATGGAAAATCTAAGCACATAGATACACGATATCATTTCTTTAGGAACAAGGTTACCAAGGGGGAAGTAGTGTTGAAACATATCTCGACCAGCAATATGCTTGCTGATCCCATGATTAAACCCATAATTAGAAACTTGTTTCTGACGCATGTAAAGAATATGGGTTTATGTAGGGTTTGATGTGTTTTTCTTTGTATTTGACATTATTATTGAATAAAAAGGCATTGAAGTTTTTCATTTCATATTTATTTATTTTTGAAATGATTGTTTACACATCTTTACGAGTGTCACCAAGCTATAATTGATTTTTCACATGAACAATTCACCTTAGCGCTGAGATAGCGAGTAGGATGAGACATTTATGTCCTCAACACATTGGACTTTTAGACTGGACACCTGTATGTTGAATGTACCAATATGCACAAGGTAAACGTCGCCTTAGAAATGTTTAAGATGAGACTTAACAAAAGTCGAACATGAGATTTGTTTCATGCTGAAGCTTGTAAAGTCGGATATGAGTATCTAGGTGGGCATCTTAGGTTAAGCGCTTGTGTAGCAACTAGACTAAGATCTGTATGGTGCTACACTCATTGAAATGAGGATACACCATAGCATACAAATCATACTATATTTGCTATAACTGATTGATAGTGGGAGTGATAAATTGATCCATTTTTCAATCACTGTGTGAACCACAAGGAATCTATACGATTCCACCCTATGCCCTTTGAACTAAAAGTCTATGTTAGAAAGATGAGGTTTAATGATCACTACTTTAACATGTTTATCTAAGACGATCAAGTTAGCTACTGTACTAAAAGGCGTGTCTAGGCAAGTAGTTAAATCAAATTAAACTGACATGAGAGCTTAAGGAAGACAGTTCGAAGAAAACACCATGTCATGTGATTCATTAGCTGTGCAACATCTTTTGATATTTGTTATCAAACATAAGACATGGATACATGATACTTATGAGACATGACATTGTTTTTTTAATTATTTCATAACGAGGCATGACATTGTTTTTTTTATTATTTCATAACGAAGGATAAAGAATGTCAAGTTTGGTGTGTGACGAACAATCTAGGGCATGAAGCAATGAACTTCCGAGTGATGCACTATTGTTAGTTTAGTGATAGCTTAATGGTAGTGCTCCTAGTTATGTACGTTCTTTCTCACGAGGTCGTGCGTTCCATTTCCTATATGAGGAGATAGACTAGAATGGGTGTGAACTAAGAGTGCGTTTGTTGGACTAGACTATCTCGGGCTGAACTAGCTTCAGAGACTAAGCTGGATTAGCTTAGACTAGACTAAGCTGGACTGATTTAGTGACGCGTTTGGTGCAGTGTCAGACTAAGAAGCAGGACTATAATATTATATTATTTAATCTATATTTATTAATATTTTATTTTAAATTTAATATATCAATTAATATTTTGTATTACTTTATCTTTTTCCCTATTTTTCTACAACCATCTTCCTCTCCAATCTCTTCATTCATCTTTTTCTCTGCCTCTCCCTCCTTATTCCCTTTTTCTCCCATTTTTATCCCTCATTTTCTTTGTACCAGACTCCCTCCCCTCAATTTTTTCTCCAATTTTACTTCTGTACCAGTGTCCCCTCTCATTTCCCTCTATTTGTACGAAATTTTCCTAACTATATTTCCAACCTAACCCTTTGCACCCAAAACTTTTTAATTTCAAAATCCCAGGTCACAATCTCTGAGCAATGATGTTATCGATGGAAGAATCTGGGTCACTATGAGCAACGAGGCTGTTCTTTGTCCAGCCACCATGAACGTCTGAAGCTTCAAGCAAAGAGAAAGGAAATGCAGAAAGAAAGAGAGAAAACATAAGAAACACAAGCTTTTCCACAGTTCAAATATTCCAGTTTGGTCTTTAGAGCTATCACTTTCGGCTTTACGTCTTGGAAGGCAAAAACCAAGGGGCAACTTGACATACCATAGCCAAGTTGACGACCTGCGAGGTTCTAGAGATGCACGGAGGGTCAAAGCAGTTGTTCATGTTTGTAAGAGCGTGTTGAGATTCAAGTTTCCGCATAAAAGGTACACATGTCCTTTTGAATTTATTTATAATCTTCCAACAGCTCCCACATTTAGTGTACAAAAGAAATATGTGAATCAACCCTCTGTATACGATGAAGTCTATCATTAAGTTAGTTGTTTGTCAAGGTTTTGCTTACTACTGCGGCAAACCCCAAATATGTTATTAATGAAATATAGTTGTCAAGTATTAGTTAGATCTGATATTGAGTTGTAAGTTCTGAAGGAACTGACAATAATTAGAAGCAAATTCATTCCATTATAAATACAATCTAATAGCAAATGACGTTTTATCATAGTTGACAGAAAATAATCATGTCTATGCATAATGATGCGGGTTCGAACCTCACCGACTCTCCTCCCCCTCCCCCCTCCCCCCCAAAAAAAAAAAAAAAAATTAACTGCTAACTCAATAACACTATTGCTCTACTAAGTAAAAATATATTTCAATTAGAATAATATAAGGTTAATTACACTATCACTCCATGAGATTTATCGTATTTTTCATGAAACCCCATCATATTTGAGAAATGACAATAGCATACACCCCCTGAAGTTTTAATTTATTTTCACATCACCCTTTGAATGACGACTTTCCCTTGATTACATAAAAATAAAAACTTTATAAATAGAAAACAAAATAAATTAAAATTTCACATTAAACATTAAAAAGAACAACAACAAAAAACCCCAGCATCTTCTTGCCCTTCTCCTTTTCTTTTGATTGTCGGCAACACATGCAACAAAAGCTTACTTTAGCTACCTATTTCTAGCAACCATCGTCACGTATTGCTGCTCCCACTAACCTCATCTCTTAAATACATGCTAAGGATTTCTATATTCCTCTTTTTAAGATGCCTTTGTGAGCGGGGTAGTACCATTTCTCTAACTTATTCTTGTTAACATGGGTCATTTCGATCCAAGAGGCCCAAAAGAACACAAGCTCAAATGAACACATACCCAATGGAAGAAAGGCCAAGGCCCAATAAGATAGGGAATGACAGTCCCAAGTGCAGCTGACGACTGCTCGACAGTTTGAATAATCCATCAACAAAGAAGCTGAACGCTTATCTTTAAAGTAATTTCAGACAGTTGTTGTACGTATTGACAACTGGGTATCGACCCGAGCATTATCTCTCACCATCTCAATATCAACCCATTCTGCAAACCCGTCCAACAAAAATGGCGGGTCTTAGATGCCGAGCGTTATGCGGCCATTAAAGTGAAGGTAGACAAGCTATTTAGTATCGAGTTAGGTAGCAAACATTATCATGGTCAAGAAAACACCGGTCGCTGAACACCAAATCAAGTGGCGCATGTGCACTAACTATACAAACCTCAATAAGGCCTCCCCTAAAGACAGCTTTCCATTGCCTTGCATTGACTAGCTTGTGGATGCCATGATGGGCCATGATCTTCTGAGCTTCCTTGACGTTTATTTGGGTTACAACCATATCCGCATGCATTCTGCAAACTAGGATGACATAGCCTTCATCACTAACCGTGGGTTATATTGTTGGAAAGTGATGTGATTTATGCTCAAGAACACAGGGGCTACTTATAAGCAGTAAAAGTCTATGTGGACGACATGCCCGTAAAGTGTAAGAAGGAAAACCAACATGTCGCCGACTTACCAAGGACATGATCCTTGATGCCAACAACATGAAGTTGATGAAGAGCGTACCTTTGCAGTTAGCTTGGGAAAGTTCTTAGATTTTATGGTAAGCCAAAAGAGAATATAGGCTAACCCAGAGAAAATCCAAGCGTTCACCGATATGGCACCACCTTGCACCAATAAGATAATCCAGAGCCTCACTGGTAAGGTGGTGGCATTGAATCGATCCGTCTCCAAATCTATAGACCGTTGCTTACCTTTCTTCAAAGCACTCCAAGGATCTGCGCGAACGATTGAATGGATGACGGGGTACTAACAAGTATTTGACAACCTAAAGGCTCATAGTGGTCCAGCAATAATACTTTGTCAATCCGAGCATGATGAGCCATTATATATATTTATTAGTCTCACTATCTGCAATTATCTTTGTCTTAGAAGGGAAGTAACTGGTATATTATGTCAGTCGAGCACTACGATGGGCCGAATCACAATACCTCGAGGATGAGAAGTTGGCACTCGCCCTTATAATATTAGCTCGAAAGCTCTGATTGTACTTATAATTACAAGCCCAAAGTCTTAGGAAGATTAACCAAGTGAGTCATTGAATTATCAGCGTTCAACATTTGGTTCTAGGCAAGGCATGCCCACAAAAGAAAAGAAATGGCTTACTTTATAGCAGAATTTACCCCGTCTAGCAATAGTAAGGGAAACTCATTGGTTTAACCGCTTCCACGAGCAGGATGGTCAATCTAAATGTGCTACCCAAGCAATGAAGTCTATTTGTAGATGGGTCGTGAAATAGGAATGGCAGCGGTGTTGGTTTCCTACTCATTATCTCGACTGCAAGAAGTTTGAATAGGCTCAAAGGTTTAAGTCCTTAGCGTCCGACAACGAGGCGGAATATGAGGTGGCAGGACTTGTTTGGGTTTATATTTGATAATGGGATTTATGATAATGGAGCCCAAAACTGCAAAAGCAAATAGAGATTGGGCTCGGGCAAGTCGATAGGCCCGAGAAGAATTTGAAGCTATTTCAACAAAGGCATAGGCCATATGCCTATGTTTGAAGTGAAGGGCAACAAAAGACACCTCACCACCAGCCAAAAAGCACTTTTCAAGGGTATAGATGAGTAAATAAGTGATGACTCACTACATTCCAAAAGTTATCAGTTAAAGGCAAAAATAGGATAGTCGGGCTAAATTGTCTATAAAATCAGAAAGGGACACTAGAGACAAGGATACTCAACCAATCAATCAAAAGACATCCAAACTTTGTTCTCAAACAAGATCGTACCCAGAAAGCTGCACTTTGTCCAGATTTTGCCCTTTTTAGCTGTATTTCCCCTAGAAAGTCTTTAGTCAAGTATGGAAGCTCTGCTACCTTCCCTTAGTGTTGTAGTATCGATTCTCTCTAGTAAAACCTATTTACTTTTTATCCCTTTTAGTATACAAACCTCTGTAAACATAAAGATAAGTGGTTGTAAGTAGTTTAACCTTGCCCGACAAGGTTATATCTTGCCCGAATCTCTTTTGTTTGTACTTATATGTAGTAGATTTGTCATTTAATGCATTTTCCTTCATGTATTTAAATCATTTTAAACTATTTTACACTTAAAAGTTTCATTTTGCAAATGAAATTTGGATAACTTAGTGAACCTGTTTTCATTAAAGCAAACTTTGATCGAGGAAATGGTTGGAAGGGCCCTGAACCCCCTTCATTTTGGACATACAATGTTATGAGTTAAAAGTCATTGTTTACAAAGGAAGAAAAAGAAATTTATGCAGACTTAACCCATATGTGACAATCCTTTGATAAACATGAAGTCTAAATAACTTGAGGCGTAAGTAACCAACCTAATTTACACCTTTTCAACAATCTGTTATACAAAGATAACAGTGGCATGCTCAGATCTTTGTTAGTTTTGATTGTGAGCCTCAAGGCCTGCACCAAAGGCTTCACAAAGGCATATTTCAAACTAACTATAAACTCGTATTACAACACACCAAGAAGCAAGATCTTGCCTGATAGGCAAGAAAGAGCCATTTTCCCGTGGAGCTATGCAAGGGACCAGATCTAGAAATCCTTCTCGAACATAGTTTTTGCATGCTCGGTGGGATCCCATATTGATAGTTATGTATGCCAAGAAGAAGGAAAGAACAAACATTCTGGTGGAAAGTAGAGTTTAGGCAACCCACTTGTCCAACAAAAGCTAGTATGACAGATCACCAGAAATATTTTCCTTCACTACGCAGTCTTGCGATCCTAGAGAGCCCGACTTCTTATGAGAAGTTAGGTGGAAAAGTCACTAATGAAGACTTGCAAGCTACTATAGTGCAAGTGTGGAAAAGTATAGATAATATATCTTTAGAGACCAGATGAGAGGTTAGCAGACTTTGTACCCCAGGAACTCTGCAAAGAAAGCTGGAGTTAGAGTACTCTACACTAAGGGATGACTATGCCAGGGAACTAACCAAAGAAGGAAGTCCAGAGAAGGGGCCAGTGATTCCTTTGTTCCCCATACTCAAAGAAAAGAAGGACAAGAGGAAAAAGAAGGAAGAGGCTGGAACCAGCCAACCCAATGAAGAAGAGATCTAAGAGACAAGGTTGCCTGACCTTCTACTTTTCCCACTAGATGGTAGGAGGCAGAATGGGCAAGAAGGAAGGAAGTTTAAGATGACTAATCAAGTGGGAAAGACAAGCGGAAAAGGTTTACCCATAGCTGCAGGCAAGGCCACCACCATTGGTTAACAATGGAGGATAAGCTAGGTGGATGCAGCCTGAACCATAAAGGGAAACTTTCTCAAGCATTGATCATAACCCGAAGTGAGGAACTTATTACACCCCACACAACAACGTGGTTAACCAGCAACTCAAAAATGAGTTAGCAGAACTAAGAAGGATGGTGGTTTAGAATGCTCAGCCACAAGCTCATCCAATGTTCAGGATAACATACTAGAAGCTTTATCCTGAGTACATTGATGAGCAGAATCCTTTCCCTCTCAACTTCAAGATGCCTGCATTCCCAACCTTCAATAGGGAAGACTATAATGTGTTTTCTAAAGGCCACGTTTTCAAGTTTTCAAACTATAGTGTGGCATTCGAAGACAACCCTAATTATAAGTACAGACTGTTTGGAAATTCATTGGTAGGCTTAGCTTGCCAGTGGTATTCTTTGTTACCCCCTATTTCCATTTCTAACTGGGGGTAAATGTAGATGGCATTCCATAAACAGTTTTATAGGGTGGAGCCAGAGATGACCATTAATGATCTGGTGGAGGTAAAACAGTATGAACATGAGTCTACGGAGGATTTCATGATGAGGTTCAGGAGAACCAAGATAAGGTGCCAGTTCCCAATCAACCATGCTCAGCTTATAGCCATTGACGAGAAGGCTTTAAGGCTATCTTTGAGAAAGAAGTTTTATGATGTGCAGTTTAGCGAGCTTTAAGAGTTGGTAATTGCAGCTACTAAGTATGAGAAGTTGTTGACAGAAGAACAGCAGGTGAAACACTCATCTAAAATGCCTCATTTCTATAAGAAAAAAACCCCAATACACCAATTAGAGTTTGAAGGCCTAGAGCCGAGAGAAAATGATAGCAGTTTGAGATAAGGGATTGAGTTATGTGTTGTGGAGATGACCACTCCTTTCAAACCTTTAATGGTGAAGGGATTGGTCCAGCCTATCAAGGACTAGAAAATCGTGATGAATGATAGAGGTTTTGTGCCTATGAAGCCCCCAAAGTACCAGGCGTATTCCTTTGATTTAACCAAGGCAACAGACATCTATGAAGAGCTAGTGACGACTAGAGTAATCTTGCCTGACAACACCAAGAAGATGACTAAACCCAAAGAGCTTAGAAGGAAGAAATACTGCAAACTTCATTACACCTTTAATCACTCTGCACCTAATTGTGTGCAGTTTAGAGATTGGATCCAAGATCTCATAGTCAAGGGAAAACTGTTATTGGAAAAACCTCAAGTCAACATGATGATTGACACATATCCATTCCCAGAGGCCCCAATCAACATGATCAACCTTCATTAGGTTGAGAAAGGAAAAACAAAGTCTCTGTTAGGCCATCAAAAGGTGTTAGAAAGTTGCCCGACAGACCTTAAGCAGCTGTGGCCAAAGGAGTGATTTTATGCAGTAAATGTCAATGTGAATGTGAACTTGAGGTATTAACATCAGACGCCATTATTGATCGGGAGTTAGTCAGAAGAACACAGATAGAGGAGCAAAATGCCTGCAAAAGTATTATTCAGGCCGTAGAAAAAGAAACCTCCAAGAATGTGTTCTAGAGATTAGGAGAAGATTCAAAACCTAAAGGCCTATCTGAGGTGTTCAGAAATTATGAGGCTTTTGAAGAAGCTGAAGATAAGGAAGTTAAAATGCCAAGGTAGGTGGATGTGAAACCTCCCTAGCCAAATTATCATAACAGTGTGAGACAAAGATGGCGAGAAAGAACCATGAACCCAATTTCCCTAGTTACTATGAAACATTTAGCTCAACTTGGCCGAAGTGGTATATCGTAGGTAAAGATGGGAAACCTGTTAGAGAGATGGGGGCATCTATGATAAAGATGGTTCAAAGGCAGCATATAGCCTACATGAACTCATTAAAAATCTCTACCATTTCAGAAGCTTCTGGAAATGTTAAGTTTAAGGAGGTCACACAAGGAGAAAGAAGACGACTCCAATAGAGAAGTAAAAGAGAGATAACGAGAGCTAACAATAAAGTAGAGGGTAAAAGATATCATGTACCTCAAAACCCCCATCTAGGGAAGTATTGAATCTTTCGAAGAGCTTAAGAAAGTGTGGTGATTATGCCTACACCAGGCTGGAATCCAAAGCCTATCTGTTTTGGGACTATCTCCCTTGAGAGAGGGATAGCTCCACCTCTATTGGAGGATGTTCACTGCGAAATCCCAAAATTGTTGCATAACTTTGGTATAGCAGAAGAGGAAGAAGTGTCTGAGTTGATGTTAACCAAGGATGCCCAAGTATGGATAGACCAATTTCTGTGTCAAATTGGAGGAAAGAAAAAAGAAGTACCAGGGCTCAACAACTTCCATGTAAACATAACCTATATCTTATCATCCATGTTTTGTGCATAACCAGATCAACTCACAGCAATGGTGGGCGATTATTTGGGACCAGAACTAACAATGGCACTTG
This sequence comes from Pyrus communis, assembly GCF_963583255.1. Lineage (NCBI taxonomy): Eukaryota > Viridiplantae > Streptophyta > Magnoliopsida > Rosales > Rosaceae > Pyrus > Pyrus communis. The sequence goes on from NC_084811.1 coordinate 18,963,029, forward strand.
TAACCATTAAGGAAGCTGAGAAAGAATGATCAAGCTTTGCAGACTTGCTTGACCTTACACAAAAAGTGCTCGAGAGGGTTTATTCTGACAAAAATGGTGTTCAGCAAGCCAAGTCTAGCTTTAACAAACCATTTGAAACCATATATATGACAACTCATCTAGAAAGAGTCCCCTTAAAGAGGGTGCTGATAGATGGTGGGGTAGCATTCAATGTGCTCCTACTTAAACAGATGAGGATGCTTTGTAGAAGTGAGGAAGATCTTATTCCTAATGATCTTACAATCTTTAGTTTTTATGGGGCCATTACTAGAACCTATGGGATTTGCATTTGGAGGTAGACTTGGGATTCGAGAAAATTATGTTAGCATTCTTTGTGGTGGACAACAGCTTTCCCTATGAGGCATTACTGGGGATAAATTGGATGCACCAGAGTCTGTCTGTGCCATCCACCTTACACCAACAAGTTGTTGTCTACCATGAGGCCAGAACTGAGGAGCCAGGATTTTGGGAGATAGTGGAGGTCGAATCACGACCAGTTCTCCCTATAGCTAATGTTGCAGAAGAAATTTTTTACAATCCCAGTGTTGAGATCTTACAATGCTTAGGTGCTAATAAGAATGGCTGCCCTACCAAGGTGATGGCCCAGAAGCTCTTAGAGTAAGGACTTTCTCTCACCAAAAAGGAATGAGACATGCCTTATATTGTCCTAGCCCACCAACACTAATGATGATAGATTAGAAGAGGAAATACCATTTGATTGCAGTCAGGTCCTTAATCAAAAGACTGTTGGAATATAGGAGAGAAAGAAGAAAGATTAAAGAGAGCTCAACCAATGAGATGGGATAGTGTGGAGAAGGAACTTTGGGTACCAAAGATAGAGAAGGGAAAGCGATTTTGAAACAAGAGGTGGAAACATCCATTCATATGACATAATGTATATATGATTTGGATTGGCTAGAGGATGAGCCCGAGGCCCCAAAGTCAGTAGAATTTTTGTGTACAGAGCCTGATAAACTAACACCAGAAGTACAAGATCCCTTGGAAACCATTAATTTGGGGACAGAGGAGGATCCAAGGCCTAATACAAAATCAGTGGCTTGTTGGAGGCTGGAGATCGGGCAAAAATAGTTGACCTTTTGCATGAATTCAAAGACTATTGTGCATGGTATTACATGGAGATGCCTGGATCGGACCCTAGCTTAGTGGAGCACAAAATGCCTATCAAAGAGGGGTACAGACCTGTGAAGCAAGCATTAAGAAAAATGTCGAAGGAAATAGAAGAGAAAGTCAAGGAAGAGATTGAGAGGCTGGTAAACACAGAATTTATTAGGCTTGCTATGTTGGGTGGTTGGCCAACATTGTACTTATATTAAAAGCAATAACTAACACTATCCGATGTTGTGTCAACTATATAAACATTAATGAAGTCACGTCTAAAGATGAGTACCCCATGCCTAAGGCTGACCTGTCCATAGATGCAGTTGCAAAACATGAAGTTCTATCTTTTATAGATGGGAATGCTGGATATAATCAAATAAAAATGGCTAAAGAAGACATACATAAAACAACATTTAGATGCCCAGGACATGTAGGAGCATACGAATACGTAGTCATGCCATTGGGGCTGAAAAATGCTTGTGCTATCTACCAAAGGGTAATGAATGCTATTTTTCATGATCAAATAGGGCATAACATGGAGGTATACATTGATGACATTGTGGTGAAGTAAAAAATTGATGAGTAGCACCTGGAAGACCCCAGACAAGCCCTAGTACGAATGTAGACTCATAAGTTAAAGGTGAATCCTAAGAAATATGCCTTTAGGGGTTATATAGGGCAACTTTTTGGGGTTCCTAGTTCATCAGAGAGGTGTGGACATAGACAAGAGCAAAGCTCGGGCTATAATGGAGTCACCTTCGCCCACCAACAAAGTGCAATTACAAAGGCTATTGGGGAAGATCAACTTTTTAAGGAGATTCATTGCTAATTTGACGGGCAAGATCCAGTCGTTAACTCTTTTATAAAGATTAAAGAATTAAGATAAATTTGAGTGGGTCCCACAACACCGAGAAGCTTTTGACAAAGTAAAAGTTAGTCTTCACCAATGCTCATGCCTTCTCATATGGGAAAACCTTTGAAACTCTACATCTCTGCATTTGAGAAATAATTAGGAAGTTTATTGGCTCAAAACAATGAAGGGGGAATGAGCAAGCAATATACTACCTCAATAAGATCGTTATTGAGGTAGAAACAAGATATAACCCAGTTGAGAAGCTATGTTTAGCTTTATACTTCACTGCCTGCAAATTGAGGCATTACACATTACCTTGCCATATTCATATAATTGCCAAGACTGATGTGATTAAATACATGATGTCTAAGCCAATGCTAATTGGAAGAATTAGAAACTGGATTTTAGCATTATTTGAGTTCAGTTTTCAGTATGTACCTCAGAGAGCAATGAAAGGGCAAGCAATTACAAACTTCCATTTTGAGCACCAAGACTCTAAAGAGGAACTTGTCAGCATCTCTGGAACTCTAGAAGTGGCTGGCCTTTGGTGCCCACCAAGTAAAGTTCATTTGTGCAGGGAAAAATGGATCCAGCAAGAAGTAAAGAGAATAACTAGCCTATGGATCACTCTCTGGAAGTTATATTTTGATGGGTCTTGCACTCAACATGCTGCAGGAGTTGGGATTGTCATCATTGATCCAAAGGGAATTCAAAATCGCTACTCATTCCTTCTAGGTTACCAATAATAGGGTAGAGTACGAGGCATTGATTATTAGCTTAGAAATCCAAATAGAGTTGGGGGTAAATGAGGTCGAAATATATGGGGATTCTGAGTTGGTGATTAATCAGTTGAATGTGGAGTACAAATGCAAACATCTCACAATGGCGGGTTATTATTTGGCAGCTACTCAGTTGCTAAACTATTGGGGTAGTAAAGTATCAATCAATCATGTCCTTAGAGAAGTAAATTTAACTGCGACTGAGATGGCATAAATGGCTTCTAGAGCACAGATTCAAGAAAGAATGTTTGAGGTTAATATAGAAATACAAAGAAGAAATCTCGCTTCTATCTTTGAGAGAGGGTTTAGCCTGGATGTAATGACCAAAGAACCAGTGATAGAAGACTAGAGAACCTTCATCATTCAATACTTAAAAGACCATTCTTCCCCCACGGGTAAGAAGATTAGGCAGCAAGCAAGTTTGTTATGTGCGACAATACCTTGCTAAGAAAGACTCTAGATGGGCTTTTGTTGAAATGCTTAGGCATGGAAGAGTTAATAAGGGGGATGGCTGAAGTACATGAAGGCACTTGTGGAGCACATCAAGATGAAACAAAGATGAGGTGGTTGCTAAGAAGGTAGGGCTACTTTTGGCCTAATATGGAAAAAGATTGTAATACCTATGCTAGAAGGTGTGAAGAATGTTAGAGACATGGAACCCTTCAGCATTTACCATCAGTGCCTTTGAATCTGATAGTGAAACCATGGCCTTTTAGAGGGTGGGCAATAGACTTCATCGGGAAAATATACCCAGCTTCCAGTAAGGGGCACACCTTCATAATTATGGCAATTGATCACTTTACTAAAAGAGCAGAAGCTTTAACTGTAAAGACCATCAATTCAGCTGTTGTGAAGAAGTTCATTGAGGCTAAGATCCTACAAAGATATTGGGTGCTCGAGATAATTGTTACAGACAGAAGGTCGTCATTTATATCAAAAAAAGTATAAGAGTTTGCAGATAAGTTCAAGATAAAGATAGTCCAATTTGCCCTTATTATCCTTAATCCAATGGTCAAGCAGAAGCTAGCAATAAGATTTTGGTGAATATCATTAAGAGAATGGTGGTAGATAGTCCAGAAAGGTGGCATAAGAAGTTGGGAGATACTATTTAGGCTTACAAAACCTCAAAGAAGGCAGGAACTAGGACCACCTCTTATGCATTAACCTTCGGGCAATATGTTGTACTCTTTATAGAAATCAATGTAAGTTCAGTAAGGCTTCAAAAGGTTACAAGAGATCCTAGCCTAACAAGTTTACATCCCTAGCTAAGGCACCTATCCTAGAATGATAGGTCTGTATAATAGTAAAGATTATCCCGGCTCCCTTAAGGCGATGTTATTGTTGGTTAGTTGAGCTTAGGAATCTTCCACTTCAAGCTTGACTTTCTTTACTTCCTCAATTTTCTGATATAGTTTGCTTGATAGAGTTATCTAATCAACCTTTAGTTGTATAGAAAGTTGCTCCTCCAACTTCTGGATCTCAGCAGCAACCACTATAGCCGAGCTCTCTTCTACTAGTTACTGCAAGGAGTTGGAAGTTCTGGAATGCTTCTCCTTATAACACTTCACTTTATTTGCTTGCCTTTCGCCCAAAGATGTTGGTCCCTTACAACTTTCAAATTTTCCAAGAAAGAAAGAAAGAACTCATATTGAACCTTTGACATTTGTTGAGCCTTGTACAATTCAGTGAGGACTTTCTCAGCATCTGAAGTGCCTTGAGGCTAAAGGAGGCTGTGAAATCCTTCTGTATCCATTCCTTGAAGACTCTCCACAGATCTTGAAGATGTTGAGGTGCGGATAGGCGCTTTGAAGACTTCATCTTTGTCTTGATTTTCCTAAACTCTGTCATTAGTTCGGGCAAGGAGGCTATGACTGGAATAGATACTAGATGGGGAAACATTACTCTAGCACCTCCAGAGGCAACAACAGCAATGGCAGCTTCAACAGAAATGAAGGGGAAAAACTATGAAGCAGTAGCAACAACTTTTCTAGGTCGAAGGATGGGGATCCCTATGACTCCAAAAACCTTAGGAGGCCAAGGAAGGACCGCCTTGCTCACTACCGGCTAAGGAGACTTGCCCAAATCCTCATCAGAAGCCTGTTAAACCAAGAAAAGACAAGTTAGTGGGTTGGTCTATAACTAAACTAAAAAAAGAACATAAATGAAAGAACTTGTATATCTGAGCTGAGCCTTGAGCTTTGGGAGGGGGTTCTGCTGATGCAGTTGACTTAGGAGAAGTAGGCTAGCTGGCCCGAGAGGAAGCTTGGGAAGCCTTGGGGCTGGTCACCTCAGAGACAACAGGTATCTAGGGGATTGTAAGCTCCCTAAAGGTTGGTGTGGATAGATGGGTGGTCTTGTGTACTGTAGAATACTAGCAAAGACAATACAGGTTGTAAGTTAATGAAGAAACTTAAAAGAAAACTCAGAAAGACTTAAGGAAAAAAAACTTATAGAAGTGCTGTCATCCTCTATATAGTGAAGCATCTCCCAAGTTGTGGGATTGAACAAAGAAGTGGGGATCACCACCATTACCGGATGAGAAGTGAAAGAAGTAGAAGTTGGTGTTTGCCCGACTTGAGATGTAGAAGTGCCTCCCTTTGCCTAAAAAAATAACATAAGTAAATATTAAGCCTTTGGAATTTAGAAATACAACCTAACCAGTATTGAAGGAAAGAACTATACCTCTGAGGGCTTAGCCCCGATAAGGGGAAATATGCGCAGATTGGGCTGGAGGAGAAGAAGGCTCGCACCACGAGGTTCCCTTTACTTTGGTATCCTGTATTAACAGACAGCAAATAATTAATAAGAGTATGAAGGAGAGAGAACTTCAAAATTAATTTAGTACTCAAGGTTTAAGAGATTATACCTTCAACTCCTCGAGAATATTGGCGAGGACCTCCTTGTCACTTGGTTGCACTTCTGCACCTGATTGCGACTATTTGGAAGTGGGGGCAGGTTTCTTAGTGGTAGAAGGCTCTGATTACAAAAAATAGAAGGGATTAGTTTAAAACTTAGCAAAATCAAAATTAAAAGAAAGGAACCAAGGCTGGATCACTTACTGGAGGATTTATGTTTCTTCCTGCCCGCTTTAGCTAGATGGGCAGATGAGGGTTTGGAGGCCTGGGAAATTTGAGACCTAGTCATTGTCTTTGTAGGAGTAACTCCGGGCTAGGTAATGCAAGTTAAGCTTGGGACCTCTCCTCAGCTTAGACTCCAACGACTTCACCACAGAAGCCTTCACTCGACGAGGGGCTTTTGTCTCCAATTTAGGCCTAGCCTCAGCCTCTGATTCACTAAATAGCTTGGAGATGTCCCTAGCATCCCCAGAAGCATGGCTAAACCCTACTCTTTGCCTAGCTTCCTCTGCAGTAGCCTCTTGAAGAACCAAGGCATCATCAATATCCTCTTTTTGCCCAACATCCACTTCCTCAATGTTGCCTTGGGGTGCAAAATCAAGAAAAGAATTAGCTAACCACAGAGTATCAAAGCATCATGTAGAAGAGGACAACAGAAGTAAGGTGACTTACCTATGAGTAGAAGCTGGTTCTTTTGGTTGATAGTCTCATTCCAATTCTCAAACTTGTCCTTCTTGGGGAGAGATTTGAAGAAGACTTGACCGAAGAGTCTGTCATAGGCTTCTATGATGTCTTTTTCGTACTTCTTCGACCACTTGGCCTCCCACCAAATGGCAAACTGAGGAGTGCACTCGAAATTTAGGGCCACAAGCTTGTGAGTAATCCTACTCATCACCTTAAGACTGCGCTGTGTTGCCCGAAAGGTGACCTTGGATGGAGAACAAAGGCGATATGAGGTCTTACAGTGAAAAGAGTCGAAGAAAAGCATTGAAATTGCCTGCCTGAATCCAGTTATCTAGCACAGAAGTTGGGATGACAGATCTTTAGCCCGCACTTGTACCCTACTTTATCACTTCAAACCTCCCAGGCCAGGTCTCTTTGTTGGATGCAGCTGATAAACTTCTTCCATGAGCTACTGGAATCCTCCTCGAGGAACTCCAAATTAGCAGCCCAAAACTCGAGGAAGTACCACTGGAGCCAGAGCTGCACTATCTAAGTAGCGATGTTAACGTTGGTCTCGAATGGCTCGCACTTGGTCATTTTGTGGAGAAGGTGATAGAGATGTGCTAGGATGAATGGCCTTATGGTAACATCATCAAATGAGTGTAGTGCCTCCACCAAGGGGATCCACTCCAGCTTTACCCCATTCGATTTGTTAGGGAACACATGCTTATTCAACCAATAAAGAAAGAAATACATGTGTTCCTAGGCTCTGTCTGCAGTTGGGGAAGGTGGGCTGAACATCTTCTTGGCAAAAGGAATGAAGCCCACGAAGGATGTCTTGTAGCTTTTAAAGGTGAAGGAATTATACTCTAGATAAGTGATTAACATTGGAGTCCTCCGAGCTTTCAACGGTTAGGCAAGAAGGCAATGACCAGTTATGTGTGATATCCACACATTTGCTTGAAGGCCTCAAGCTGAAGACTTGAGCCATGTCCAAGATCGTGGGAGTCATGGGACCTATTTTGAATTCGAATGTGTTGGTCCCATTGTTCTAGAAGAGCAAGACAGTTGACAAGAGCTTGTGCTTGATTGGGATAGTGATATTTGACATCATGATCAGCTTATAGATGCCATTCACCATCCATTTTTGCTTCCAAATAGGTTCTAGCTCGTCCACCCATTGAGACCAAGCCTTATCCTTCATAAGAGGGAAACCTCCCTAAAATTTGACCACTTGGAGGTAAAAATCCCACCCTTGGTCGAATAGGGGTTGGGGGTAAACAAGTGGCAGCATACATGTTGTTTTCCACTACAATTGGGACTCGAGACAATCTAGGCAAGCCCTAGAGAATGTACCCTTTCCTCCTAGAAGAAGATGGACAGGTTCAGGCCAGCCCGATGGCGATGAAAGCCGTTAAGCTAACAACGCAAATTGACCATCCCCTCTCCAGATTCTCATTCAAGGCGTAGTTTGGGGGCCATGATTGATTTCGAGGGAGAAAAATAAGAGTCATTGAAGGCAAATGGCAAGAAAGGGCAGAGAATGCAAGAGGTTCGAGGGTTCTGGAAATTAAGAGATATGAGTTTGCTGTAAGTGATAACCGAGGAAATTTAAATAAAGGTTATTTAACAAGCAGTTAGTTAACATTGGAGATCGTGGGCTTTATGATAATGGAGGCCCAAAGATGCAAAATCAAATAGAAGATTGAGCTTAGGCAAGTCGATAGGCCTGAGAGGAATTAAAAGCTATTTTAGCAAAGGCATAGGCCATATGCCTATGTTTGAAGTGATGGGCAACATAAAGCACCTCACCACCAGCCAAAAAACACTTTTTAAGGGTATGGATGAGCAAGTAAGTGATCACTCACTGCCCTCTGAAAGTTATCAGTTAAAGGTAAAGATGGGACAGTCGAGCCAAATTGTTTATAAAAGCAGAGAAAGACACTAGAGACAAGAAAACTCAACCAATCAATCAAAAGACATCCAAACTTTGTTCTCAAAAAAGTTCATACCTAGAAAGCTGCACTTTGTCCAAATTCTACCATTTTTAGTTGTATTTCTCCTTAGAAAGCCATATTTTGTCGAGTTTAAAAGCTCAACTACCTTCTCTTAGTGTTGTAGTACTGATTCATTTAGTAAAACCTATTTACTTTTCATCCCTCTCAGTATACAAACCTCTATAAACACAAAGAGAAGTGGTTGCAAGAAGTTCAACCTTGCCCAACAAGGTTAAATCTTGCTTGAATCTCCTTTGTTTGTACTTATATGTAGTAGATCTGTCGTTTAATGCATTTTCCTTCATGTATTTAAATCATTTTCAATTATTTTACACTTAAAAGTTTCATTTTGCAAATCAAATATGGATAAGTTAATAAACCTATTTTCATTAAAGCAAACTTTGATTGAGGAAACGGTTGGAAGGGCCCTAAAACCCCTTCATTTTGGACATACAATGTTATAAATTAAAAGTCCTTGTTTACAAGGCAAGAAAAAGACCTTCATGTAGACTTAACCCATCTGCGACAATCCTTTGATAAATAAGAAGTCTAAATAACTTGAGGCAAAAGTAACCAACCTAATTTACACATATTCAACAATTTGTTATACAAAAATAACAGTGGCATGCTTAGATCTTTGTTAGTTTTGATTGTGAGCCTCAAGGCCTACACCAAAGGGCCCCAAGGACACCTTTCGAACTAACTATGAACTCATCTGGTAGCACACCAAGAAGCAAAATCTTGTCCGACGGGCAAGAAATAGCCATCTTCCTAGGGGGTTATGCAAGGGACTAGATCTAGAAATACAACCCGAACAGGACTACAACTTGCTCTGGAGCTAGAAGCTAAGTATGCCCAAGTTTATAGCGATTGACAACTGGTGGTGAATAAGATAAATGACGAGTTCAAGTCCTGAGACGGAAACATAGTGGCCTACGTGGAAGCAGCAAGGGAGTTGGTAAAGCTTTTCACAAGGTAAGGCTGAAATTTGTATCTGAGGGGGAGATTAAGTGCTCGTTACTTATTGAGCACTTAGACGAGCCTAGTATCCTACGCCCTAAGAGCTTAGTGGTGGAGTTGAACGAGAAAGACACTTGGATGACCCCAATATTTGACGACATATGTCATGGGTCATTCCCTGAAGACATACGTGAATCTCCATGTGTACGGTTTTGAGTGGCTAGGTACACCATTATTGACAACAAAATCTACAAACGGGGTTTTTCTTTACCCTATCCATGGTACAAGTCTTCTAGGAAATTCATGAAAGAGTTTGGGGCGATCATTCAGCAACCTGCACGCTCAGAGCCAAGGCGGCCAAACTAGGCTATTACGGTCGAACATAGCTATATAAAATATCACATGATGACCATGTGGTGAAAATAAATCACTAATATTGACAAATTAGATTTTATGGCCATTGACCAATTTTATATGTCTCATCCTTAACTAGCTTCAAAACATATAAATTCATCATAAATCAATTTCTATTTGAGTCTCATTTAAAGACTAGATAAATAAATCATTTCTCAAAGCCATTTAATCGAAAATGTAGTTTTTGAAGGAATCCACTTACCGATAATGCGAGTATAATCCATAATAGGTACCTTTGTTTATAATTGTACCTATAAAATAAAACTTAGCTTTACTAAGCATATTCTAACATTTCACAAATTTTTTCTCCTTAATGTGATTAACGGCTTTGAATTAGCCTATGGATTGTGCAAATTGATTTGGGACGTCGAAAAATCTAAAGTAGGTCTTAGGGTCCCCACATGCCGCCACTCACTGGGAAGACGCGCCATCTAGAAAAGAATAGGAAAAGGAAAATGAATACAAAGTAAAATATTCAAGTAGAATATCCACGTAAGATTCCCACTTAACCGTGATCATGTTCGAATATTCAAAAGCCTATTGCTGGTTCCTAACAACACATGTCCCTAAGTTGCATCATCCGAATTGCTGACTCTAGTCGAGTTGCGACCACCGAACGCATACTGTTCTTCATTTCTCCTTGTCTTCCGCCTAAGCCACGTCCATTCAAAGTTACACTTTAAGTTTGTCACTGTAGAAAAGGTTGTTGATCTTGGAGAAGTAAGTTGATTGAACTAATAGATAGAGCGATCATGGAAACATTCCATGACCATAGTCCGAATACTAAATTATACCAAAAGGCATCCCAATATTCAAATTAGCACTCCTGACACGAAAATGCCGTGGTGCACACCTTCTGATTCTCCAGACATCTCGTAACTTCCACGACATTATTCCTGTAATTCAGCCAAAATTAGGCTTCTTCATCTGACCTTCGGTCATCAGTTGAATAGGCTTCATGACTCACAACAATCTCTGTCCGAGTACGACTTTAGTTTTCCAATGGGAATTAGTTGGGCTAACGCCTCAACTAACTGTCGTAAATAGGGGCGGAGGCAATGTATGCCTAGCATAGGCCTAGGCCTACTCTCACTCTTTAAGCCCCTCTAAATATTTAGTATTATATATATATATATATATATATATATTTTTTTAAACTTAGTATTATACATCTTTTAGTTTACACAAAACTTTTAAATTCTATTCACCAATAATTAAAACAAGAGGTCTTTTTTTCTTTTCACCCAACGACACTCATCCTAAAACTAAATCTAACTCTTATTTTGTATACAAGTCAATAACTCTTAAAATTAAAATCTAAAATATACTTTAGTTTTATCAAAAGATATTCACTTATATTTTCAACCTAAAGAATAATAAACTTTGAGCTTTTCCTCCTTCCCTTGTTGAATTTCATGTATTTTGCCCTCCAAATTTTCAATCGAGAACAATGTTAAGGTTTGTAAATCTCTGTGTTCTCTTTAACTTTTTACTAATAATATGGTCTAAAAACATGATCCCCTAATATTTTTCATTGACTTGATATTGGAAGGTTAATTTCTTTTAATCCTCTTTAATCTTGATTAACTACTCTCTATATTGACTTGATATTGGAAGATTAATTTTAACATGGAAAAAGCATTTAGCGCCTCAAAAAAATTTAATTAGATCACAACTCCAAGCATGCATTATACCCTTTCGTAAACATTATCTATTTTTGTAACATTAAGTGAGGCCCCTCCTCATGCAAAATCCTAGCTCTGCCACTGGCTGTAAACCGGGAACAACACATACACCTAAATAGAATTTTTCTGTTAAGTCGACCTTAAAATTGTAGCACAAATACTGGCATCATCCGATGCGAATGTATATTCTACTAACCATGCTTTGATACCAAACTGAAACACCTCAAGCCGAAAAGCTTTCTAGCCAAGAGTGAAAATGTGCTGGCCAACACTAAATTGATAATAAAACCCCACCATAAATGTGACGAAAGACTATCAACTTAATGACAAAGCATAAGTAAGGAAATTGTGATGTGAATTATTTCGAACCGAAATTGTGGCGTAAAACAAAGTGTGAGTAAATTATAATCATTTATCAAGTAAAATAATTTGCACTAACCCCCGTTTTGGAAATGCATACATAGTTGGAAGACTACATAATAGTATTTAGTACCATAATAGTAAATGAAAATCACAACCAATTCATGTACCAAAATTTTCAGTAATCATACATGTATTCAATTAATCGCAATAGCATCTACTAGCATAAATATAGCATGCAGGGTATGCTAGTCTACTAGCTGAGTTCTCTACCGGTATCAATAAGTAATCTAGCCTTTAAAAGAAATATAACACCTATAAATAATTTACGACCATAGCTATACAGAATATCACATGATGACAATGTGGTGGAAATAAATCACCAATGTGTCCACTCATTGATAATGCGAGCATAATTCATAATAGGTGCCCTTGTCCATAATTGTAACCTTTATAATTGCACCTATAAAATAACAATTAGATTTACTAAGCGTATTATAACATTTCACGGATTTTATTAACAGCTTTGAATTAGCCTAAACAGACGGTGCTACGCGATTCGGGACATCAAAAAACTTAAAGTAGGTCTGAGTTCCCTACACGCTGCCACAAACCCCCATGGTGGCGTCACACGCCATCACGCGCAAGTGGACGTGCCGCCGTTTCATGCGAGTACAGCTGCAGTCACCGTGCCGGTGGCCACGAGCCGGTCATCGGATATAGCTGATTTCCATTGAAGATTATGTTATGTCTAACGGACGCCATTGCTTGTCGCCATTAAAGTTACGGCGACACCGTTGACCATCGCCAAAGCTCCAGAAAAGACTTAGAACTCGAACCAGAGTTCTAATCAGCTCGATTCTTCATCCAAATTTTGACAGAATTGTACAACAAGTTTTAGAAATTTACCTAATCCTCGATATGAGTTGATTTGGGACTGATTTGGAACGGGTTTATTGTTTCACCGTTTTCTAGAACCGAATTGTAGAGGTTAAAAACCTCAGATCCATTTTGGATCTTCACCAAAATCATACCAAAAGTTCAGAGTACTTACCAAAACATGAAGATTTCGAGTTGAACCCATCCTGGATTTGATGAAGCTTCACTAGACATCTTAAGATTCCAAGTACGAATTCCCTACCTGGAAAATATTGAAGATGATCTCGAGCTCGATTAGGCTCGGTTCTTTCAAGTTCGCACTTAAACTTGCAGAATGCCTGTGTAGTGAGTTCGTGCCTTACCTAGTAACGATTTTCACATGCAAGGGCAGCACCATGCTCACCAAGCTTCACAGAGTGGGGTTGTGATATTTTGAGAGACAAATTTCTCTTGGATGGTGAAGGTTATGGTGGTTTGGCACTCGGCTAGAGAGAGTGAAGGAAAGAGAGGTTGCATAGTTAGAGAAAGAGAAAGTCTCGTGTAAAGAAGGGAGAAGAGGACCGAGGATGAGGATTAAGGTACCGTTTGGTACGCAGATGGGATGTGATGGAATAGGATGGAACAGGATGGAATGAAACGGAACCTTATGTTTGGTATGCGCATGATGGGACGGGACAATTGTTCTGTTCTATGTTTGTAAGCGCATGACGGCAAGGAACTAAAAGATTAAACGACTAACTTACCCCTGTTCCGCTTGTTGTTTGGTACAATTGTGAACACGAAAATTCCTAAAACAAGAACACATGTACAAAATATATTTTGTATTGATTTTGGGGTTACAATCTCTTCTATGAATTTAGCCTCTGATTCCATCTTCGTAAAATGTAGATATGTGGATGGGCTGTTGATCCAAAAAGCCGTCGGGGGTTTGGTCTAGGGATGAACAATTATGCAGATTTATTGATGTTGTTGATCCAAAGGGCCGTTGGGGCTTGATCTTAGGATGAACAGTTGATGAACGGATCTTCAAGGGCTTTTGGGCTTGATCTTGAAGAACGGGTTGTTTGTTGATCCAAAGGGCCGTCGGGGCTTGATCTTGGGATGAATAGTTGATGAACGAATCTTCAAGGGCTTTTGGGCTTGGAATTGAAGAGTGGGTGAGTGGATTTGTTCATGATGTTGATCCAAAGGGCCGTTGGGGCTTGATCTTAGGGATGAACAGATGATGAATGATGAACGCTTTCTTCAAGGGCCGTTGGGGCTTGATCTTGAAGGAGGATTTGACGAAGAATGAAGAGGGCTTTCTTGATCCTTTGGGATTTGCTTGAGAGCTCTAAAGTTTCAAAGCTTCAAGGTTTTGGAGTGATGTCAATTGGTGAAAGAAAAATGAATGAAATTGGCTTCTATTTATAGAAATTTTCAAGGCCTAATTTTGAATATAATATTCAGATGAAATAAATCATTTCTACCAGGTGTTGACACATGTCCTATTTGATGACTTTTTTGATTCATTTCGATTTTTCGTTGAGTCACTTGCTACTTGTAAAATTTATGTGACACGTCAGTGTTGAAATTTTATTTATTGGTCAACATTCATTTCACCGAAATTTCGATGTCTACAGATGCCCCCACTTCAAGGCGCGTCACATACATGTGCTTGTCATGTGTAGGAGATACGTTTTGAAGTCCCTTAATGCAGATGTCGATCCAAGGGCCGTCGAGGTTTGATCTTGAAATGGACTAGAAATTTGTTCAAGGGCTTTTGAAGCTTGATCTTGAATTAGGCTGAAAGTTTTCTTCAGGGGCCATTGAGGCTTGTTCTTGAACTTTGTTTGAAATTTCTTCAAGGGCCGTCAAGGCTTGATCTTGAATGAAATTGGACCACAAGGAGCTTCACGTGGTAGATCTTTGCATTTGTTAACTTTCCACAACTTTGATCTTTGAACGGGGTTGGAGGATTTTATGGTTTCCTCCAATTGTTGACTTTCCACAGGCTCAATCTTGAACTGGGCTAGGGGGTTTCTTCTGCTAGAGTTGCACCATATGTCTGAATTTGCTCTTTTTATCTGGAGCTGAACTTGATTCACGGGTGGTGTACATTTGAACTTAAACAGGACTTGTGATTTCTTCAAGGGCCGTCGAGGCTCGTTCTTGAATGGAATTGGACCACGAGCGGTCTCATGATTCGGACACATGGCAGGCAAGTGTGAGGTGGAGGTGATGGCCTGTTTCTTTGTTCAATCTTTCCAATTCATATTGAAGAGGGTTAGGAGATGAATTGGCACGTGTTTTGTTATGCTTGTCTCCATATGCTTCAATGTATCATTTTCCCTTGCCTCATTTGTTCTCCAGGCAGATGTGGTATCTTCTGCTGCCCTGTCTATTTCCCCAGTAGAGCGATGCTAGGTAAGCAATCAGGGAAGGGTTCCAGGCAGTCGGTTCCTGACTGGAAGTTTGAGTTCAAGTTTCGAATGATTGCTCTCTTTCTCTTTATCCTGCAGGTAAGAACAAGGACAAAGAAATGGACAGGCAAAAAGCATGATATGAGATACTCTTGCTTTCGAAGAAGTGGTGGTGATTTGACAGCATTGCACAGCGAGGCTTTGCTCTTCGGTGATGATGCCAGCGAAAGGTTGTTGAAGCTTTTCGAGCTCTTTGATTAGAGCAATGATGCCGAGCTTGGTTTTGACTTAGACTCCTCCATCTGGATTATGCCATTCTGCAGGGAAGGGCGTCGTGCTATAGTGATCTGTTCCAGCTCATCATTGATCTTTATCTTCAATCTCTTGCCGTGTTTGTTCCTGATGCAGGAGTTGAATGCAACCTTTGCATTTAAATGGTGCTTCAGAACATTACTTCTCAGCAACGATGAGTATTCGAGAGCAACATAAGGAAAGCAACCAGGCAAAGGTTCCAGGCAATCAGTTCTAGGTCGGAAGTTTAATTTCAGGTTCTGACTGATTACTCTTTTTCCCCTTGTCCTGTAGGTAAAAGTAAGGGTAAAGGAAAAGACAGGGAAAAAGCATGATATGAGATACTTTTGCTTTCAACCCTGATGATATGTGATACTTTTGCTTTGGTGTCATTTGTTTGCAAGGGTATTCCCGGAGAAGAAGAAAACTGGGCATTTCGAGAGGCTCTACTGGGAGTACTCTCGGAGGTGAGGAAGGGTTTGGGCATTTTTTGCAGGTCTGCCTTGCCATGAAAGACGAAGGTCGACATATATAGGGATTTCCCAATAGCAAGTGGTGGTACTGTTCTTTTACTATTGTTGGCAACTATTGGGTAATTGAAACAGTAAGATTCACGTGTTTTCGACTTTGTCAGAAATATTTTGACAAAGTTGCCCATAATGTCCGCAAAGCTGAGGTTGCGTGTGAAAGGTGCTAACAAATTTTGATCCTACAAATCCGGCTTTTGAAATTCAAAGAGTGATGACTCCTTGATCCTTGAACAAGCAGCCCGACTTTTGAGGTTTGGAAGGTGATACCTCTTTGATTTCTGAACAAACACCTCTTTGATTTCTGAGCAAACATCTCTTCGATTTCTAAGTGAACAGCCCTGTTGCCCTTTTTTTTTAATTTTTTTATATAGAGGCAACAATTGTGTTTCAAAAGCACGCTTGAGAGTTGTTGACTGTAGAAGCTACCCTCCTTGTATTTCTGAGATTTTGATTCATCTGACCTTTTCTTCCTTCCTCATTTTTGCAAATGGCCTGCCCGTTTGATCGTTGTCTTGATTTAAATGTTGGGGAAGATGCCAACATGCCTTCTCAAGACAACATATGGCACCCATCCTTTGTATCCCCAACGGTTCTCTTATAGTTGGGGACTCTGTGATGAAGAACGACATAACCACTACGATGGTTGCTAGAAATCTTCTCACCCCCAAGGATAACAGGATCCTTTCCAAGCGGTCTGATGAGCTGGTAGTTCAAGACTCTTTGGCTTTCAGTGTTCAGTGTGCGAGCTCTGTATCGAACATGGGCCAACGCTTTCTTGCTCGAACTCGTCAAGTTGAGTCACTTATGGCTGGGGTGGCGAGTCTTAAGCAAGAGATTAGAGGGCTTAAGCATGAAAACAGAGACTTGCACATGCTTGCCAATAGTTACTCAACGAGCATGAAGAGAAAGCTTGACCAACTTCAGGAATTCGAAAATCGGATTCAGAGTGACCATCAGATGTTTGTGGCTTTACTCCAGAGGCACCTATTGCATTCGACCTCTGGAGTTTTACCGAGTATTGAGGCTCCAAACAATCAACCTCTAGCGCGTCTTCTTCGTAGAGTTCCGCCGAGTGATGAGGCTCCACCTGATCAATGAAGGCTTCCTCCTATTTGTTTGCACATTCTTGTAAAACAAAAAAATTTTATTTTTTATTTTTTATTTTTTATTTTTTACTCATGTATATGCACATTCTTGTAAATTTTCAGAGATATCAATAAATGAGTTTTCTTTCATTCAATTTTTTTTTTTTTTCCCTTCTTCTTCTTTTCTTTTCTTTCACATGGTGCTGATCCACCATTCATTATATATATAATTTTTTTTTTTTTTTTCACATGGTGTTGTGCCCCATCCGATAACCTTTCTCCCCTTTAGATGGTGTCTGATGCATTCCCCATTTTTTGTTTCTAACTTTCAATGATTTTGTCGCCACCATATTTATTTTATTTTATTTTTTAATTTTTTTAATTTTATTATTATTATTACTTTTTTTTTTTTGACGTGTTAACAGTAATAGCCAGCATTTTTTTGCATGCTGCCACTGCCGATGCACCAAGATTCCACCTCTCTTTTTTTTTTTTTTTTTAGAATAGTGCCCATGCACCAAGATTTCACTATATATATATATATATGTATGTATGTATACATATATTACATACATATATATATATATTTTGATGGATGTTATCTGGCGCACTAAACATTTTTTACTATTTTTTTTTTTATTCTTTGACGGACAAGTGAAGTGGAGAGCATGGGTTTTCCTCGCTGCATCGCATCTTTCTCTACATGCAAACCATTCTTATCTGCATAGTCACTGCACCATTCTTTTGCTTTATTGGGTTATTCTACACACACACATATATAGATATGTATATATATGGGATCGAACCGTCACTACTTGACCATTGCACAACCACTGCATTGCTGCCTTGCACCGTTACTGCATGGTCGTCCGTGTGCCGCTTACTGAAAGCTCAACCACAGTCATTTCATGTTGCGTTGCCGATCCTGTCTCTTGCTGCACTTTGAGCAACTCCGACATCTTTTTATCCTACTTATCTCATCTCTCGTGGATTTTCCTTGCGAGAAGTAAGGCCTCTTTTGCATCCCTTGCTTCCTAAAGCCTCAATATCTCCAACAATATTCTTAAAGACCTCTCCCATTCATCCAATTGATCCGTGGCTCGTGGTGCACGCAGCAGGTGCTGGAGCGAGGGTGTTCAAGATGGCAAATGTGTCGCAGTCTAATCCATTGAAGGCACGGTGAGGAGGGAGAGAAGGCAGGGCCATATCCTTTGCAGTCTTTACTCGGTGAGGCTTATTTGTTTTAAGTTGAGGACGTTTTCCATCTTCTGAGCCATATATATATATATATATATATATATGTTTGCGTGATTGTCCCATCACCGTTCATATATATATATATATATATAAATACACACACACACACATACATACTTATAAAATGTAATATCATGTGTCTATTTATATATCTAACATATGCACCCCACCGATGGATTTCTTTATTGCAATGCTAGAAATCTTCAATTTTGGGAAGACAAAGTGATGTCGGGACCCTCACGAAGTTTTCAGAGATGTGGCTGTTGGTGGTGGAGTGAGCAGGATGTGGGTGTACCTGTGTTTGTGCAAGAAACTGCAACGGGGTTTCCGCTGTGCAGTGCCTTTTGATCATAGTTTTCCCTCGATAGTGCGCTGCCGTGTGGTGTTGTGCAAGAGACTACAACGGGACTTCACTGTGTAATGCCTTTTTGTCACATTTTTCTTTTGGTACTGTAGCGTGCTTTGAAGAACCGTCTTGTAGCTGCCCTCTTTGCTGTGCTGTTCAAGTTTTGTGGCAGATTTTTTTTTTTTTTTTTTTTCGATCATGGTATTTTTTAAGTGTTTTAAGAGCAACTTCATCACCATCGTTGTGAAGGAAGGCGATTCGTAAGATAGGGGAACGACGTTGAAGCTTTACGGGCCACTGATTGGTCCTAAGGCGCTTACTCTTCCCACAAAAGACAACTCCATGCATATTAAGTCGTGGTCTTCTGAAGTATCTTGGGAGATGGTAGACTCTGTTTAACCAAATACAGAGAAGAAGGCGTGCATATTGAGGATTCTTATCTTGAACCCTTCGCACCATGCTCGTGACAATCATCCGGCTTCGTTTGAGCTTCTTGGTGATCACATCTGCAGCGGAGCTATGGCTTGGAGTGATACCTTATCGACTACTGGAGAAGCTTTCTTTGCTGAGTCTTATTAGGAGTGGCTTGAAGATGTCTTGA
Source organism: Pyrus communis (assembly GCF_963583255.1). Classification (NCBI taxonomy): domain Eukaryota; kingdom Viridiplantae; phylum Streptophyta; class Magnoliopsida; order Rosales; family Rosaceae; genus Pyrus; species Pyrus communis. The sequence continues at coordinate 18,982,144 of NC_084811.1, forward strand.
GCTGATCTAAAAATGTGCTTACTAGCATAGGCCTTTACCATGCTGTATACGCATCTTTGTTCAATTATAATCTCCATCATTCCGTCTTTCACGCGTTCTTCAAGCATTGGTGTTCAGCGACTAACACACTTCACACGGTGCAAAGAGAGATGTCAATTTCACTTTGGGAACTTCACAAGATAGGGGGCTTGCCGATCCAAGGTAAGTTTTATGACGAGGTCATTCCTAGTGCGAAGGAACTTTCTCTTTGCAATAGCCGAGGATTGCCTGCGAGTTGCCGCTGTTTGTTTTAGGCGTATCACAAGCTTTCCCAAGATGCTCAAGGTAAATCAGGCGTAAGATTTCTTCATGGATCCGATTTTGGTATTGGGAGGACATGAGGTACAAGAAGTCCTTGAAGAAGAGAGGTTGCAACAGGACCACTAAGCCAAAGGGAAACCATATCCGTCTGGTGCTATTGGTTCAACTAGGCGCCGCTCTCCTGCCGAGTTTAGAGCATTTGAGGACCTTGGCATAGGATCAGAGCATGTGGAAGAATCTTACCTAGCGGCTTTCTTAGCTTGCTGGCTTTGTAAGTTTGTTTTTCCAATAAGCGATGCCAACTTTGTTCGTCATGGAGTTTTCAAAGTTGCTAGCAAGATGACCGCAGGTGAATCTTTTAGCCTTGCTATCCCAGTCTTAGCCAACATTTATAATGGCTTAAGTGTTGTTTCGAACTCGACAAGCATTGAAGATCATGCTGCGGTACTTCCCTACCACTATGTGTATGGTTGGTTGGGTGAGTACTTCGGCACTCATTTTTCTTCTTCAACTTTAGACAAGTCAGGGTCTTCTTCTCCGACTTCAGTCAAGCTGGGGCCTTTGATGATGCAGTATTATGGCGTGCTTTCTGCGAAGAGCCTCGATGATTCACAGGCGCAAGCGCTGTTTAGAAGTTGTGAAGGCTTGAGGATGGACCACTTGGCAAGAGTTGGTTCAGTACGGCAAGGCATCATGGATGATTCGCATATCCACTTCTCAGACTTGTCTTACCTTATAAGTCTTCGCGCGGCGTATGTTTCTTTGTGATAAGAAGATAGATGCATCGTTCAGCCATATAGTCCCAACCGTTTCAGCAGACAATTTGGTTTTGTCCAAAATGTGCCAGGCAAGCTGAAGGAAAAAAACCAATCAGAATCCTTGCAGGCCGTGTATATGCATTGGGAGTCTTGTACCCGTGTGTGTACAAATGCTTCTATCACCCTGCCGGCCAAAGACAAGTTCAAGAGTAATTTAGTGACCCGTGCCTACGTAAGTTGGTGGTCAGAGGTACGTTATGAGAACTTGGGGATGGCAAGTGGTACCAATTCTTCTCACTCACGCCATGATGTGTTGAAAGGGGGTTGTTATGTGGTTCCTACGCAGCTGGTACTTTTTGATTGCACGAGTGCAGCTCCCTTGCAAGATAGACCTGTGGTTTTAGTCCCTCAATGCGTGCGCTTGTCTTCTCAACATCTGGATGCTTCTGAAGAGGCCGCTGACAAAGTTGATTTGCACAAAGATGGACTTGTTTTGCAGCAGTGTCAACAAGTTTTAAACAAGTGACCACTTGAAGGCGCTCAGTTCGACAGTGATGTCAATTTTTGTCATAAAAAGAAAGAAGTGTTTAGGCTTCCTTAATTTGATAGCCGTGTGTCATTTGAGAAAGATGTATGCATTTTCTTCTCTCTTGTGATTTTTTTTTTTTTTTTTTTTTTTTTTTTTTTTTTTTTTTTAAGCTTTCATTGTTTTAGCTTTTGTTTTTGTTTTCTTTAGGTTGGGCCTTCTTGTTTTTGACTTGGCAACTGTAGGTATTTATTCCTATATAGAGATGCTATTTGGAGGCGACCTACCTACAGACGGGGAGATCAGGGGTCCGCCTGGTGCAGAGCTTGTTCCAAATCAACTAAGTTTCTCAAGTTTGCCGTGTGTAGGTGGAGGTATGCAAGAGCCCATCATACGTTTAATACCTTTACCAGCTAGCTCTGAGATCTCTCTAAGAAGGCCGAACCTTAGTGGTACTGAGTAACTTATCCATTGCATCAATCTTCGTGCGGCAATGAATATCAAGAGCCATATTGAGGGGAGGATTTCAAAGTGCCCGTTGGAAGACCCTGCGTTGTTCAAGGAGGATTTGTCGAAGCTTGTTTATGCGATTGATAATCTTAATGTTAATTCTTCGTCCTTGAAGATTAAGATTGTCGAACTTATGGCCGCTTCGACTGAGTATTCTTCCTTAAGTGCTATTTCCTTGAAGAAGTTGAGTCCAGATGTTAGAGCTCATCAACTTTCAACAATAGACTTGTCACTAACTCGAATCCGGTCTTCTCAGCAAGCTGCTTCAGGAGATTATCAAGTCACCAAGACTTCTTTAGCTTCCGTCCAGGTGCGTCTAGATGCGTTGGTACGTGAGCGAGAACAGTTGGGAATCGAAGCATCATAACTTGAAAGTATTCTCGTGGAGCAATGAGCTACTTTCTCAGTACCAGGATGAGATTTCACACCTAGAACAAGAGAAAAGCATGGCCATGGAGTTGCCCATCTTGTCTTCCGCCGAGGCAGAGATTTTGAAGACTTTGGAAGGCTTGCTTGAAGATTGCCTCCCTAGTTTTAAAGATGTAGCTTTCAAGTAGTGTTTTTTTTTTTTGTAATCAGGCTTTGGAGCCGACTTCATCCTTTAAAGAAATAAAGTATTCGCAATCTTGAATTTGTTCATTATTCTTCAAAGTGTTTGTGTTGTTGTTTTTTTTTTTTTTTTTTGGTGTGACTATACTTGAAGTTTTGAAGTTTCAAGTTGCCTACGTACCCTCGGTTGAGAAGGGATCAAGTCATAACGTAGTTCAAATGAATGATTTTGATGATGATTTTGCCATACGCAGTTTATGCTCTTGCAGGACAGGAGTGTGGTGTGTTTGTTTTAGGGGTAGTAGCGCTTCAAGAATCTACCATTGATGGGGCCGATCTTCAAACCATCTTCTGCCATGATTAAGTAGGCGCCGTTGGTGTAGACCTCTTGTATTACGTATGGTTCATCCCATTTTGATGTGAACTTGCTTTTTGTTTTGTGAGTTGTGATGATAGGCCTACACAATGCGAGGACGAGATCTCCAGTTTGGAAGGACCTTGGGCGGACCTTCTTGTTGAATTGGATAGCTGTGCTTTGTAGCATTCCAAGTGTTGTTGAGCTTCAAGCCTTCTCTCATCTAGCACTTCCAGCTCTTGAAGGTGCAACTTTGCATTCTCTTCATCAGTCAAGCTTTCTTGTATAGCCATTCTTAGTGAGGGGATTTGACTTTCGAGCGGTAGAATAACTTCCACGCCATATACGAGAGAATAAGGCATAGCTTGGGTGGGAGTCGTATGTGTAGTCCTATATGCCCAAAGTGCTTCACTTATTCTTTCATGCCAGTCTCTCTTTGTTCGACATATTACCTTCTTCAAGAGGTTGCACATCGTCTTGTTAAATGCTTCTGCAAGACCGTTGCCCAAAGCATGATACATGGAAGACTTGTGCTATTTGAACTTGTATTTCTCGCAAAGCTCATCTACGAATCGGTTGGAGAATTGTTTTCCGTTGTCAGTGATAATGTGGCGAGGTACACCATATCGGTAGATGATATGCTCTTTGATGACACGGACGACAGTCTCCTTCTTGACTTCCCTTAGGGGTAAGGCTTCAACCCACTTGGAAAAGTAATCTGTTGCATCTAGGATGTAAACTTCTCCTGCAGATGACTTTGGACTAATTGGCCCTACAACGTCCAATCCCCATGCGTCGAATGACCATGAAGCAGCTGTAAGGTGTAATGGTTCAGGCGGTTGATGTATGAAGTTGGCATGGAATTGGCAGGCTTGGCATCTTTTGGCATGTTCCAAGCAATCCTTTACCATGCTTAGCCAGTAATAACCCATTCTTTTAAGCTGGAAATGCAGCTTTGGTCCAGACTGATGCGCTTCACAAACACCTGAGTGTGCCTCTTCCATGGCTTGATTGGCTTCTTCCTTGCCTAGACATCTTAGAAGTATCCCTTCAAAAGAGCGTCGGTAGAGTGTTCCTTTGTAGTAAAGGAAGCGGGGTGCTCGCCAACGTATTTCGAAGCGGTGTCTAGGATCATCTGGAAGCTTTCTGTGCTCCAAGTAGTCGATTAACAGCTGTCTCCACTCTTCAGCATCGACTGGAAGTACTGAGATGACATTTGTATCATCCAGTAGCATTCCAGTAACGAGCGGGATCACCCATCTTTGGCAAATTGGCACGTCTGCAGCTTCATATTTTCCTAGTGTCATACTCGAGGCTAGATTGGCGAGAGCGTTTGCCATTTGATTTTCCTTTCTTGGCATATGTTCTAATGTCACGGCCTTGAACTTTTGTAGCAGTTAAGTTGCCAGCCGGAAGTATGGGACGAGATCATCTTTCCTCACCTCATATTCAGTTAATAGTTGATTGATTATGAGCTTGGAGTCTCCATATACCTCAAGAGCTATGATTTCCATGTTGATTGCCATTTGGAGCCCGATGATCAGCGCTTGGTACTCAACGACATTGTTAGAGTATAACTCACTTAGTTGGAAGGAGTACTACTCTTGCCCCTGCTCGTACGGATCCGTCGAAGAACATCGTCCATGTCAGGAAGATGTCGATATAGAACACCTCCTCGTCGGGCAAGTCGTCTGAGATTTTCCAATCAGCTAGAATCGGATGATCGATGAGGAAGTCTGCTAGTGCTTGTCCCTTGACAACTTTAGCTGGGATGTAGATGATCTCATATTGATTGAGAAGTAAAGCCCATTTAGCTAGTCATCTTGTCAAAACTGGTTTGGACATGACATATTTGACCAGGTCAGCTTTAGCAACCAAGTGGATGGTGTAAGCATATGCGTGTAATGTCTAAGCTTCTGAATGGCGAACACCAAGGCGAGGCACATCTTTTCTATTGGGGAGTAGTTTAACTCAACGCCGATGAGAGTTTGACTGAGGTAGTAAAGCACTCATTCTTTCTGGGATTCATTCTCTTGCGCCAAGAGTGCTCCAACTGAACTTTCTTGAGCGGCAATGTACAATATGAGCGGCTTCCAGGGCATAGGCGCCCCCAGGACAGGTGGACTTGATAAATATTTTTTTATGCTTTCAAAAGCATTGCGGCATGTTTTGTCCCATACGAATGGAACATCTTTCTTCATGAGTCGGCTAAACGGTTGACAACGCCCTGCAAGGTTGGAGATGAAGCGTCTGATGAAAGCTAGCCGTCCTTGTAGACTTTTCAGCTCGTGCAGGTTTCTTGGCTCAGGTATGTTTTGAATGGCCTTGATCTTTGATTGGTCCACTTCAATGCCACGGTGCTTGACAATGAAGCCGAGGAACTTTCTAGAGATGACGCCAAATGAACATTCTAACAGGTTCATCTTGAGGTTGTATTTTCGCAACCTTTCGAACAATATTCGCAAATCTTTCAAGTGATATGATCTTTCCTTTGTCTTGACCACTACATCGTCTATGTAACATTCTACGTTCTTGTGTAGCATGTCATTGAAGATTTTCTGCATTGCGAGTTGATAAGTAGCTCCGGCGTTCTTCAGACCAAAGGGCATCACCTTATAGCAGTAGATACCTTTTGGGTTGCGGAAGGCTGTTAGTTCCTCGTCTTCGAGAGCCATGCGAATTTGATTGTATCCAGAAGAGCCGTCCATGAATGACAGTGCCTCGTAGCCGGTGGTTGCGTCCACCATGATTTCGATGATTGGCAAAGGGAAGTCGTCTTTCGGCAAGCATCGTTGAGGTCTCGAAAGTCTACGCAAACACGTATTTGTCCAGATTTCTTAAGGACAATGATGATGTTGGAGATCCACTTGGGGTATTGCACCTCTCGAATGACGGCTGCTTCGATTAGCTTGTCAATCTTGACCTCAATTTGTGGGATGAGCTCAGATCGATAGCGTATTTGAGTTTGCTTTATCGGTATCGTTCCAGGCTTGATTACAAGACGATGCACAACAATGATAGGGTCAAGGCAGGGCATTTCCTTGTATGTCTAGGTAAACACGTGTTTGTAGTCTAATAATAGTTGGCAGTAATCTTCTATATAGTCTCCACTTAGCAGCATATTTACGAAGATAGGTTTGGGCTCCTCGCTTGTGCCTAAGTTGAGTTTCTTAAGATCATCAACCGTGGCTTCCCCCCCCCCCCCCCCATCTTCAAGCTATGGTGGTGCAGCAGTGACATCTTCCTCGGGGACTTCGTCTTCTTTGCCTTCTTGGATCGTGATATAGAAAACATCTTGAACCTCTCTTCAGTGTTGTCCACTCGAGCTTGTTGGTATGAAAATTGTCTAGTATGGATGATTGTGTGCTTTTTTACTTTCAGTGGTCCATTTGTGTTAACCTCCAAGATTGCTTGGCGCTTCATCCTTGAAGGAATAGAGCTTCGAACGTCATATTTTTCTGCCAAACCATCGAGCTTTTCTTCTTTTGGTGTTGTCTTTCTCTTTCCGGAAAGCTTCTTGGTTTCTTCAAGTCTTTCCAAAATCGACCGTCGCGAGAGAGAGCTAGCCGTGTTGCTTTGTTTCTTAGGCTTTGACAACCTTTTGAAAAAAAAGCTTTGGGATGTTGATGTATTAAGCCTCTTGAAGACGAAGGTTTGGTCTTGACCACCAATACGATTAAGTGCCGAAATTCTGGGTCTTGAACTATTCATCCTATCGAAGACTGACGTCCAATGGGTGGGTTTAGGATTCTCTTGATCTTGTTCAATGGTCACGCTAATGTGTTGAGCGCTAGAGTTCTTTGCTTTGTTTGAAATCTTCATGGGTGCATTTGGTGTGAAGCCAAGTCCAGCTTTGTTGTTGTCAACTCCATAACCATGCTTCTTCAACTTCTTTTGAGTCTCGGTGAGGTTACATTCTTTGTCATTGACAATGTTTGCAACCTTCTTTCTAGGATTTGAAGAGGAAGCGAAGCTGTACCCAGCCTTCGACATGAGTTTGTAGGCGTTTGGATCAAAACCTTCTCCGGTCCTCGTGGTTGGGAAAAAGCTTGGTTCTACCTTATTTGGCAGAGCTTTTATGGAACCTTGTGGTGGTATTGCAACCTTCGCATCACTTAGCTGTGTCAGAGGCAAAACTGCATTTGTTTTGAGCAATTTTACATTACCCTTATGCCGCTGTGTCTTGGCTTTGCTTGCTCCAGTTTCGAATGGGGATTAACCATTCTTTCTTCTTGATATCGGGATGTATCGGAATATGGGCATGTTTGGTTTTTTTGAAGGCGTCTTACTTCCTTTGGTCGTTGCAGGTTTAGCGGGCTCGTCATCGTTTTTGCTTGAAGATGGCATGGTTTGCCTTTCTTGCTTCTTAGGCATGGCTTGCCACTCTTGTTTTTTAGGTGCTGTTTTGCCCGTGGATTTGATCTCTTCTGGAAGAGCTTCAAGCACCATGTCTTCATCCATGTAGAACTTGGCATCTGTAAATTGTGACTCGGCTTCAGTGAATGGCTTGGAATCACCTTGGATCACCTTTACTCCTTCCTGGTAGAATTTTAGGCATTGGTGGAGGGTGGATGGCACCACTCCATTTCCGTGGATCCAAGGCCTTCCTAGAAGTAAGTTGTAGGAAGTTCTTGCATCAATTACGTGGAATGTCATGATTGATTTGAGTTCACCAATGATCATCTCCACTCGGATCATGCCTATTGCCCTTTGTCCTCCTTGGTTGAAACCCTGGATCAGCAGATGGCTTAGGGACAGTTCATCCACCTTGATGCCGATTATGGTCATTGTTGACTTTGACTTGATGTTTATGGCTGATCTACCATTTACAAGCATGCGGTTGACTTTGTGCTCCCTTACGTACCCCAACACAAAGAGATGATGGTTATGAGGCTTTGATCCCAACAGTAGGTCTTCGTCAGTGAAGTTGATTACATCATGGGCGGCACAACATGTGGTACATTCGCATGGCTGAAGCTTCAAGCCTTCGTCGTTGCTTTCTTGTACTTCATGGTCGTCAGGACTTGCCAAGACCGCTGCTAATGTTTTTCGCATCTTCTTTGGCAATCGTAGCGCTTCCTCAATGCTAAAGTGCGTTAATAGACTTTCTTTGGGTGTGAGGGTCTTTTCTTCCTCAATGATGGTGGTTTTGCCTTCTGAGGGTTCTTCCATTTCCACTTCGACCATGTGACATGCAACGACAGTGCACTGTTGGAAGAAGTCCTCCGGGAAGTACTCATGCAAGGAGATGGGAATGCGTGGCTTTTGCTTCATAGGTTCCCTAACATATGTTGTCTTTTAGGTTTCCTATTATTGCGGCGGTGGTGTTTTCTCCCTTGTTCCCTCTTTGGCCTTGTAGCTTATGGTCTTGGCTTCCTTATCTTTTTGTAGGTCACCAATGTCCATCCTTCTTCATCATCGGCATGTGCATCTTGGTCACTTGCCCCCAATAAGAGTCGTGTAGAAGGTGCCATGCAGCTTGAGCATTGACGGGAATGGTCAGATGTCACTTGGAGAGGCACGAGATTGAACGATCCAAGTGCAATCGTAGTGGTATGTGTTGAGGCCGTGTCTTCAAGGTCGAGCTCAATTTGCTCTTGTTGTACTAGCTTCATGATGAGCTCTTTAAGGACGAAGCACTTGCCAACAGGATGGCTCATAATACGAGGGTACTTGCAGTACCTAGGATCATTTATGCGATTGATCTCTTCAGGACGCTTGTATTCGGGTAGCTCGTTCCACCTACTTTTCCAGCAGGTCGTCCAACATTGTAACCATGTCAGAGTCAGGAAAAAGGTACTTCTCTTGCTTCAGTTCCCTCAAGGTGCTTTTGCACCTATCTTAGGTGTGAGAAGGCTCACCTTTCTTTATCTCATTCGCTTTGTTCTTTGAGGAGATCTTGATACGCACAGATGAGGTCTTGATGGGCACAATGTTAACGGTGAAAGCTTCATTGGCGAGTTTCTTACCAGTCTTGTCCACATTTGGGGTGAACACTTTATTCTTCTTAAACTCGATGATCGGCTCCTTCTTCCCGTGATTGGCGATACTCAGCTCCATGTCGTGGGAATGAGTTGCCAGTTCCTCAAATGTTCTTAGTTTTATGCCTTGGAAGATGTAATGTAACCCAGTGCATGCCTTGAACGCACATCTCAATGGCGGAGGTTTCAGAAAGTTGATCTTTGCAATCCAGACTTAATGAACGCCAGGTTTATTGATGTAGTCGACGACAGGTTCATCCTTCCACTGTTTCGTACGGGTTAGCTCCAACATGCTTACAGTGCAACGAGTACTGTAGAAGCGGTTGAGAAATTCCCTTTCTAGCTGATCCCAACTGTTCATAAACTTGGGCTCGAGGTTGGTGTATCAGTTAAAGGCGTTACCTTTCAGCGAGCGAACGAATTGTTTAACAAGGTAGTCTCCCTCTGTCCTAGTATTGTTGCAAGTTTCAAAGAAATGGGCGACATGTTGCTTTAGGTTTCCCTTCCTATCGAACTGCATGAATCTCGGCATCTTCAAGGCGTCAATCTTCTTGGAGTAGGGCTTCGAGTACAACATGAAGGTGTATGAGCTCCTTTCGTACTGTGCCTTGATGGTGTCAGTGATCATTTCCTGCAGCTGATGGATAGAAAGAGATCCCATAAGTGTTGCCACTTGGTCTGGCTCCTGCCCTTTTTTTACTTTCTCCACCGGAGGCTCCTCTTCTTCATTGGCTCATCTCTTTAGTGGATAAACCTTTGGGTCGGGTTTCTCGTCATTCTGCGTCTCTAGTCGGTTGACGAGTACAGCGATTTGCAAGTCTTTTTCTTCCACAGTCTGTCTTAGCCTTGCTATCGCTTCATTCATTCGAGCTAGCTGCTCATCGATTGAAGTTGCTCCAGTGGTCATGACTTGCATGGCTGAGCTGCCGTTTGAGTCGACATCAGAAGGCATGGTCTTGGAGTCATTCCTTGGACTTTCCTCCCTTGGCACCTTTAGCGAGGCTAGGGTGATCACAGGCTCGTGCCTCAGGTGTTCTTGTTCATTTGGCAAAGTTGATGCATAGATGGAAGAGGTGGCAAAAAGAGCTCTTGCCTTGCTTTGGGTTATGATGCCTGAAATATCACCACTTGCGGCGAGGATGTTTTTATTCTTCGTTTTGATTGCGGGAACAGCTTGATCCTTTCTTGATGTCATTTGTGCTTTTTGCGGATTTGAGGATAGAAATGAGAGGTAGAGATAATCCCACCGGGCGTGCCAAATTTGTGAACACGAAAATTCCTAAAACAAAAACACGTGTACAAAATATATTTTGTATTAATTTTGGGGTTACAATCGCTTCTACGAATTTAACCTCTTATTCTATCTTCTTAAAATGTAGATATATGGATGGGTTGTTGATCCAAAAGGTCGTCAGGGCTTTGGTCTAAGGATGAACAGTTATGCGGATTTATTGATGTTGTTAATCTAAAGGGCCGTCGGGGCTTGATCTTAGGATAGACAGTTGATGAATGGATCTTTAAGGGTTTTTGGGTTTGATCTTGAAGAACGGGTTGTTTGTTGATCCAAAGGGCCTCGGGGCTTGATCTTGGGATGAACAGTCGATGAATGAATCTTCAGGGGCTTTTGGGCTTGGAATTGAAGAGCCGGTGGGTGGATTTGTTGATGATGTTGATCTAAAGGGCCGTTGGGGCTTGATCTTAGGGATGAACGGATGATGAACGACGAACGCTTTCTTCAAGGGCCGTCGGGGCTTGATCTTGAAGGAGGATTTGACGAAGAAGGAAGAGGGCTTTCTTGATCCTTCGGGATTTGCTTGAGAACTCTAGAGTTTCAAAGCTTCAAGATTTTGGTGTGATGTCATTTGGTGAAAGAAAAATGAATGAAATTGGCTTCTATTTATAGAAATTTTCAAGGCCTAATTTTGAATATAATATTCAAATGAAATAAATCATTTCTACTAGGTGTTGACACATGTTCTATTTGATGACTTTTTTGATTCATTTCGATTTTTCGTTGAGTCACACACTACGTGTAAAATTTATGTGACAGGTGAGCAATGTTTATGCGTGGAACAGAACGAAACAGTTTCCCACAAATCTAATTAAATATTTCCATGTAGATTTAAAACACTTAATAATAAAAAATAATTTTTATTTTTATATAATTGAAACTTAAAAAATAAAGAAGAAAAAGAAGAAGATGAACTGTTCATCTTCTTCTTCCCTACCCCGTCTTCTTCTCCATTAAAACTTAAAACTTAAAACTTAAATATTTCAATCTTGATTTTGTTGCTCTAGCAAACCCCCATCAAAACAAAAGTTTCCCAAAATCTTTATCTCACTAAGGTTTTAAAACCCAACAGCAAATAAGCAAAGATCTTTTTGTCCTGCAGGTTGAGATTTTGTCTTCTGGGTTGCAAGATTTTTTACTCATTCCCCAGAATTAAAAAAAAACCATATATACTAAGAACCCAACTGCAATTAAGAGTTGATAAATCTGGGTTCAAAGCCAAAGTCGCCCTCGAGTACATTGCCGTTGTTGGTCACTGGCAGCAATCGACTCGCCAGAAACTCGTTGCTCGAACTGAACTCGGGAGTACCCATCTGAGAGTGAGAAAGATGACGTAGGGTTTGGGTGAGAGGAGTAGCAGGGTTTGGGAGGTAAAAACTATAGTGACGAGGGGGCCGAAGTGGGAAGCCCTGTGGGTGATGGAGAGAGCGTTGAGGTCGAAGAAGATGCAGCTGGGTTTGTGGTGGAGAAGGAGAAGGCTACAAGAGAGAGGGAGGGTAGAAGATAGGGAGGCTACGGGAGAGAGAGGGAGGGTAGACAGTGGAATTAATGAAAAAAAATGAGGGGTATTGTTGTCCAAAAAAATTATAATTTTGAGTTCCACAGGTGTGGAACAAGTCGTTCCAGGGGGTAAAGTGGAACGAAAAATCAGCCAAATTTCGTCCCATGGGACAGTGCGTTCCACGGTTTTTGGCTCACCAAATGTGGGACGAAACGCCTCGTCCTATTGCGTTCTGTCCCGTCTCACGTACCATATGGTACATAAACGCACTTGTATAATTTCCCACAAAAAATATGAAAATTCCCTTCGACAGATTAAAATTTCTAACTCTATCTCCAAAGCTCACAATTTGATCCTGTTTTCGCCTATACATTTGTGAGGTCCATAATTACTCAAGACACCCAACTAGGGCATTTTGTTCATTTCACATCTTTAGGGAATAAAATACATTATTTTAGGGTACAAGTTGTATCATGGCCAACCACGCAGGCCAAAGCAAAAATGATAGTGTAGAGTTGCCAACTTTGCTAGTACTATTCAGAGTCTAAAAATCGACTACTCGAGTGTTTTACCTCTATGACAAGCCCATGGCCATTTGTGTGGTGGGGCTTGATATCATTGGGCCCATGTTAGAGGCAGCTGGAAAGGTTAAGTTCATAATTGTAGCAATCGACTACTTCATTAAATGGGTTGAGGCGTTACCACTCGCCATGATTTCCGAGCCAAAGATTCGAGCGTTTGTTTGGCAGAATATAATTTATCGTTTCAAAACACCAAAGGTTATCATCACTAATCACGGATAGGTCAAGACTGTAGCTACAACTGAAACACCCCATGCCTTAGCATTCAGTTGGAGGCGGTTGTACCAGTTGAGGTGAATGTGCCTACTCATGGAGGTAAGTTCTATGATTCCGAGAAAAACAACGAAGAGCAAGCCCTAAACTTGGATTTTCTTGAAGAGAGGTGCTTAAGGGGAAGAGAATTATTAAGCATCATACCAAAAGAAAGTTGCTCGACACTACAACCAGGGTGTACACCATAGGCCTTCTGTCAAGGAGACTTGGTCCTATAAGCAGTCATGTCGCCCACAAAGGAGAAGTCAACATGAATATTTGCTATATGGTGGGAAGGGCCTTACAAAGTGGTCAGAGTGGTGCAACCAGGAACATATTAGTTGGCCGACCAGGAAGGTCGACCTTTAGCCTACCCGTAGAATGCCTAACACCTTAAGAGTGGGTTGAAAACCACATGGATAGTGTTAAAGAAAGACTCAGCCTAAAAAACTATTATGTTACAACACACACACACACACACACACACACACACACAGGACTAGAAACAATAAATAAATGGACTAGTTTGGTGTGCTCCTGAACTATCTTGACATTATATGAGTCAAAAGGGTTTGCTGCTTAGGGGGTTGGAGGCTTGCGAGTCTGCTCTGTAGTGGGCTTTGTGGAGCGCTCGTGGTGAAGTAGGACGAAAGCAACACTGCCCACAAGCTCCTCAACCACACTGGTCTCGTTAACTAGCTTTTTCTACACAGAGTCATCCTCACTCCCGACATCTAAATCATAGTCAAGGTGGACCATCTTCACCTTCTTGTAGAATTCCTTATATTCTTGAAAAGGTGGAGTAGAGCAATGAAGTTAACACTTGCAAGGGTTTGCAGAATGTCATCCATGTCTAGATTGCTACTGGAAAAAGTGTCGTTCAAGGCTTTTTTGCAGACCCTCATTTTCTCCAACATGACCTGAACATCCTTGGCCTCTCCTAACGCAAGAGCAGTTTGGAGTTGGCATGTGGCATTTTCTTTCAACTCCCTTCCTGTTGGAACCAAATACATGCGCTACCGTAAATGGTGAAGATGCACAAATCTAAGAAACCTATAAAAGAGTAAATAATCGTAAGTAAGCTTGAGACATGGGGGTGTGTGCCGGCCAAAAGCTCTTCAACGGTCAACCTACTAAGCAAGTATAACACTTATTGAGAACTAGCTGATTCCGTTTCGGATTAAATCAAATGTCTTGCGAAACAAGCATGGCCATTCTAGTAGTCGCTTAAACTTCTTATGTTGTCCCAGAACAAGGTGATGGTGGCATTGTTGCTTCGTTAATCTAGCTCCACTCAAAATTGTTGAGTACATGACCAGACTTCTAAGGTAACTTATTTAGATCAACCTTACTCTAGTCTTAGAAGATCATGGTTTCACAAATGCCCGTAACTATGCATCTGAAAGACATTTATTCCCTTTTGAGGATGGATAGTTATCCACAGACTATACCTTTTGAAGTAAGCTGGAATATATACCATTTGGTCTTCTATCTTCATATGGTGATCCAGTCCTTTATGAAGTAATGGAGATGCTTTGATTTCAGACGTGCGGTCTCAAACATTGTGCCATAAAGTTTTTAATGATTAGGACCACTGTACATGCACATTTTGCAATGAGCAGCCATTTGTATCTTTGAGTGGCTTCAATCTTCACATATTCTAATCTCGAGGTGAAAAGATTTTCATCTTCAACAGTGACGTCTCTTAAAGCCTTGTCATAAAATAGCACCTTCATGATTGAAATCCTCCATATTTTCCTCATTTGTTTCTTTTAGTTCACATCATAATCCCTTGTCCTTTGTTTCACAACTCTTTTTCCAACCCAATTTTCTTGATATCTAGAATTCTCAAACCAAAAACTTACTTTTATCATTTTAATCTTTGCCAAATAAAGCTAGGCAACACAAAATTAAGCCATAATCTCATAATAGGGTTCCTTGCTTCTTGTAACTTGTTCATAACATTCATTCCTATGCGGCATCGTCCTCGTTGTCTCTGCACACGGGCTCAGTCTCAACAAAGTATTGGAATTCTTTAGAGGCCTCTTCACCTTCCTTTGGGCGTAGATGCCAATGATGAGTGAATTGCATCAAAGTTGACGATCTAGGCCAAATCTACTTTGTACTCTTCATAGGAGAACTCACAAGCCAAGGGTGAGGGCCTGTCTTCGCCAATCAATTGTACATTTTCGTGCCCTTTTCATAGGACTTTGATGATAATCATGTGTTTGCATGAATCTTTTCTTTTTTCACATCCCTTGCTTCTTTGTCCACAGAATAAAATTTTAATCCGATAAATCTTTCCAAAGCAAAAGAACTTTAAGAGAAAATGAGTAACATGGTGAAATATGAGTAAGCTTATGGGCTCGGGGCTGTTGAGTCTATGACTGGATATCTGAGGTAGACGTATTCGAATCAGCCTTACTCTGGCATTAGAAAATCATGGTCTTGATAGGAGCATATTCATGCGACTTAATTAGCTTGTTCTCGTGCATTTATGTTGTATTTACTTAGCTATTTTAGTGTTTAAGGCCACTTTTGTGTATTTTCAGATTATAAGGCCAAAGTGTGCAAGAAGATGCAAATTGGAGTATTTTGGAGCGAAAGAGGAATGAATGAGTTGAAGACTTGAAGAAACGACGAATTCCTACTCCAACGATGAATTCTTACCAAAACGAGGAATCCTACTCAAACAAGGTTTCCTACTTGAAGTAGGAAAGTTAACCCTAAGTTTCCCATTTTGGTAACCTTTCCTAAACTTAAACGTCCGTATTTTCTAGCCACTTTGACGGCCTTGTATGCATTTTAGGACACAAAACCATGGCCCGAGCCCACTTTAAAGCCCAAGCCGTGCCCTTGCACTTTCTTTTCCTTCCCTTGCCGTGCAAGGGGGGGTATTTAAGTCCATTGTCATTCACTTAAACCCTATTTCCCTCTCCTAACCTAACCCTAGCCGCACCTTGCCCTTTTATTTCTGAATTAAACCTATTTCTCTCCCAAATTCAATCCTAGCCGCACCTTTATATTTCTTATTTAATTTCCTAATTTTTGTAAGCCTTTGATTTAATAAGCTAGGGTTTTATTTTTCTAAACCATATATAATTCCTAAGCTAGTCGTCACACCCTAATAACCCTATTTACCATGCAGCCACCATCCCATTTTATTTTTACCTAAGCCGTGCCCCCCATTTGATGATTAACCTAAGAAACCAAAAAAAAAAAAAATCTCTTGCCGCAGCCACCATAAGCCAATCTCCTAGTTTTCTTCTCTGCCGTGGCCCCCCCCCCCCATTGACCATTAACCCTAATAAACTAAAAAAGGATTCCAAACCGTGGAGCCACCATCCCATTATCCCATTAATTCATCCTTGCCGCGGCATGTGCATGGATTCTCCATAATTCATGCAGCCGCATCACCCATTCACCTTTTCTCCATCACAGCCGCAACCAATCCAACCCTAATTCAATCATCCACATCCTTGCAGCCACCTTTACACACATATTATCCCATTCTTTAACCTTGCCGCAGCTTTCCCATTCACTCCTAATTTTCCCACTTGTGCCGCAGCCACCATACCCTATAAAATTCCAGCAGCCTCCCATTATTGCCGTGCCTTCCTCCATCTTCCCAGCCACTTTCCACACCTCCACACACCTTCCACCAATCTTGCCGCACACCTTTACCACCCTAAATCCATCCCCAACCCAAATTAACATCAAAATCATCCATTTAACCTCACTGCCGCAGCAAGGAGAAGAGGAAAGAGGACTTAGACGCGCAGAAATTCAAGTGGATTCGTTGGGCGTTCTAGGTGTAATCCATCCTTTGTTCTTTATGTTTAAATTCAATTTTATTTTTCTTGTTGTGAACATGAGAGGCTAAACCCCTATTTAGCTAGGGGGTGATTCGAAACCATGTTTATGCTTGCAATATGATTTGATTACGTTTGGTTGGAATTTCATGAATGGTGAATTCAATTTGTTTAACTACTTGATCGATAACTTATTTGTGTATGTTTATTGAGAGTGCACGCTTAATTTTCATGCATGAATATGACGCTAGAATATAAGTGAGTTTCACCTAATAGTTATGAACTTATATTCACAAGTAGTGGAGGTTGCTTATAAACAATCGCGTTAAATAAATTCTTGGCATAAGTTTCATGCAATCATAGTAATGAATGCCTCGTCAACACTTATAGTTTTCATGATGATTAATGATTCTTGCTTGTATCTCTATTATGCAATTCATGTAGGGAACTTGTGGGGAATGCTTTGGGTTGTCGCATGCAATCATCCAATTCATTAACTTAAGGAAAACTTGACGGTTAATTTAAGCGGACCTAATTAACCCGGGGTGTTGAGTTTCATAATTTATCGAAAGACCAACCGAAAATCATCTTGTATGCAAGTGTGACATGTGTGGAGAAGAACCTTCTAGCTAGCATTCATCCATATTTTTGTCACATCCATATTTACATTCTGCCTTTTAATTACAATTCGTGCATTTAGTTAATTTCGTCAAAACCTCAATCCCCCTTTACTTTAGTGTCTAATTTAGTTAGAAAGTGTCTTAGTTTGTGTTTATAAGTGTTTTGTATTATTTGAGTCTTTTGATTTGTTTTAGTGTTTTATTGTTTAGTTTTGCATTCTTTGAGTCTAGTTTAGTGTTTTAACGTTTGTTTTACATTTTTGAGTCAGTTTCCAAGTGAGTTAGTAATCCCTCCTAATCCCCGGTCTAGAACGATCCCTACTTGCATCTTTACTACAATTGTCACAAGAGGGTTTTAATTTGTGTGCTTAATTAGTTAGCATCAATTTTTGGCGCCGTTGCCGGGGATTAGCAACTTTGCTAATCCCTTGGTTCTTTTCTTTTTGGTTTAGTTGTTTCCGTTTTAGTTTCTAACTTAGTGTTGTTTTCTTTGTTTGTTGTTACTTTTGATATTTGATTTAGTTCTCTTTCTTTGATTTTAGGTACTAGAGAAGTAAGATATGGATTTTGCTAGCATTCAAGCTCAATTGGCAAATCTTACTTCTCAATTGTCGCCGTATGCCGAAAGGACCACAATGCAGAGTGTCCCTACATTTGGTGCTTCATATAGGCAAGGATTTCAAGCCAATCAATGTCCACAAAGAGATTGGAGGGATCACTCAAACTCTATGTGGTGGGAAGCTCAACAAGTTCAACGTGAAGCATATTGGCAGCCATATGAGGAGTTCTATTCAAGACCTATGCAACCACCACAACTTCATATGCAATATGCTCAATTAAATTCAAGTTCGTCACAGCCTTACTCTGGCATTAGAAAATCATGGTCTCACACTTCCCAAGAGCTCGGACCTATCCAACAACTAAGCGTTGTCCTTCTTGATGAACTATACAGCCTTGTTGGACTATTCAAGCACAAGGTCATTGGCCTTCAAAGTGTCCATCAACTGCTGCATATCCTGCTCCTAACGAACGTTGCCTCTTCTTGTGCAAGAGTTTCTTAAGCTCCTGATAGTAGGCAAATAGAACCCTTAGGAAGAAAAATAGTTAGTATCATTTCATAATAGAATTTTACTCAAAAAAAAAAAAAAAAAAAAAAAAGAATGGCTCACATATGGAAAAATACTCACCCCCAAGAAAGCATGCAAGAGACTGAGAGTTTAGGGTCCTAACAAGGCGTGTAAGTGCGCTTGAAGGGTTGTCACTTTGTTGCCACATGTCAGTTAAAGAACGGAAGCGCAGCTAGCTTGTCAAGTTTACGTTTTCGGTGCATTAAATGCAAGGGTGGGGGAAGACTTGAACCCAGGGACCCAGGGCTCATTGAGTGCCTATATAAGGAGGATAAATACTCCATAGAACAAGTTGAATGAATTGAGAGAGAAATGAGACTATGTTTAGCTAAGCGCTATTTGAATCCTCTTATTCAATATATACGAAAGATTCAGTGGACGTAGCCTATTACTAAAACCCGAGCTCACTAAGGGTTGATACATGACCATCCTGGTCTTTGTAAACCTCACTAGTTTTGAGCATTAACACTTGTTGCTTCTTATTAGCCATGTCTTCAACAAAAAGAAAAGCACATATCTCAATTGCTGGCAGGGATTCTTCATCCTGTTTATTCTTGCTATTTTGGCATGCATAAATTATGCGAATTCATCGTCAAGTTAGGAGTCAATCTTGATCGTCTTTGCCAATCCAATCACACCAAGAACAATCATATAGTTTCAACTAGTTTAGGGTGGACAATCTGACAAATAGACATCCACATGAATTAGCTTATCAGCTCCTCAAGGAAGGAAGATGTATACATAAGAAAATCGTGTGCAATGAAAAAGGTACTGTTAATAATTCCGTAGGTACTAAACTCATCAAACGAAGACCCAATAACTTATTTGGCCTTTTCAATCATACCAAACAATCCAAACACAATAAAAACTCACCGAAGCCATCGAAAAAGATAAATTAGGGTTTTCAAGGAGTTAGTGTAATTAACCCGAACAATATAGGGCATTCATATTTATTATCGAAGGTGAAACGAAGATCCGGTGTGATTGACCAAACTGGTTTAATTAGTCCATTATAGATGGAATCTAACCTTCCTTTTAAGTAGCATAACAACTCATAGTTGTTTTTAATACAAGCGATATGTTTTCTAAACTACATTAAGAGGGTGGGAGAAGGATTTACTAGGAAGATCATAACTACTAGAGCAATCCATCATTTACCTTATAATTACATTGTTTAATCTTTATTTTTACATTTTTCACATTAAACCACGTGGTTTTATTTTGGAGGCAAAACGAACCAGGCTTCAAAGGCTTCAAAAGTTTTCGTTTATATAGTGTATTTCTATTTAATTAGTATTAATTGCAATGTATGTCATGACATGTTTACTTATAAGGATGAGAATACAATATATGTGATCATTTTTCATTCCTGATAAATCATTTGTTTACTAACACAAAAAAATTGAATGAATAAGGGGGTCTTTTGTTAACAATATGTGTTCCATTATTGCTTATTATAACACGGGGTTAGAATCGGGAGACACTCTTTTTTGACACACATTTTATAGGATCTACTTCATAATGTGTTTTAATGATTTAACTATCTATCTTTTTAAGTCTTATCTCAAAGATCAGTTTTATCAAATTCACCTAAATCTGAAATCAAATTACCGTTAGATTAAATGATAGTTTTTTTAGTTTTTTTAAACCGTATTCGTCTACTTTTTTCACTACAAATAAATGTCTTATAAGTTTCAGATTTATCTATTTTTTTTTCAAGGATTATCTATGAAAGGTGAATTGAAATGTAAGTGGTTCGAATCCTTGAAAATTTTTATGGAGTGGACTCTATAAAATGTGTCAAAATGCATGTTAAAAAATAGGTATCTCCCGATTCTAACCTTTTAACAAGATATCATTATTAGTTAAAGTTGTATGTTTATTCCGAACATGAACAATTGATGTGTCATTCTTTTAGAGAGCTACTAGACCCAACCCATTGTCTTATTTTCTCACCCACGTTATAATCCCACCCACCTTAAAAAGTTAAAAAATTAAAATGTTATTTTCCCACCCACTATTATTTCCAAAATAACCTTTAATATATACGTACATATAAAATTATAAAATTGTCTCTTAAAAAATATAACAAATAATATGTGAATGAAAACCACTAATGACACACCCCGACCGAAATCAGGGTGTGCTGGCCGTCACGTAAAGGTGACGTAACCATGTGCACAGTGCGGAAGCGAAGAATAATAATAAAAGTACGAATAAATAAAAACTGAGCTATACACTAAGCAGATAACATACATGTGCAAGCGTAAGTGTGAAAAATAATATTCAGAGCACAAAAGACCTAGTGCAGTCCAGAGGAACAAACACTATCCAAACATACCTAGAGTGGTCCAACACTGGTGATAATCTGTCAGATATGCCAGGAATCCCTCGAGAGCCACCAAAAGAGCAATCCAAACTAGAACCTGGAAGGGCGCAAAACAGAAAGTATGATTGGGCAAAAACAAAGTTTTTCAAAACCATTTCATTAACAAAGTTCTAATCCCCTAGTTGTAAAACTTGTATAGTTTTCCCAGAAAAATAGAATATAAACACATATAGAAAACATGCTCATAAATATGCCATGTCGAATGCCTCTACATAAAAATGTAAGTACTCAGGTAATGTCAATCAATGTCATGTAATCTATCAGCCGGAGTCACCTAATGTGACCTGTACGGCTGAATCTAGAGCTCAAATCTCCAACTCACTAACTATACCTGCACACGAGACGGAACCACCTAAGGTGGTCTGTACGACAGGACTGGGTGTAAATAAATACGCACAAGTGCTACGATCACATGAAGACTGGGCGAATAATCGTGGGTCACCTACGAGTCGGAACCACTTATAGTGGTCTGTACGATAGGACTGTGCACCTAACTTGGATCCAAGATGAGCATGTGGTGCGGGAGGTGAACATCACGTGAAGGATTGTGCCCTACTTTGGGCGGGAGCACTAACACCGGGGGTGCAGGTTATGAGCTCTCTATGCATCTCATATCACTACTAATCACAAACATAAACCATAACTTACCTGGCACTTACCTGTGCGTCCGCAGCACCAAACATATATATATATATATATATATATATATATATATATATATGCAAATACTAATGCATCATTAAATAGGCAAACGCAATGCATGGCATTTAAAACATATAAACGTTTCATTTCATTTTCTGGGAAAATCACAAGTATATAGGTATATACGGAAAACCAAAAGCCCACTCACTGGTATGTAGAAGGGTCGTAACCCTCTTGCCTCGAGTGACCGCGCTCGTCCTCGGTATAGGTCTCATCTATATGCGAAACAACTATAAAAACGTTAATTTAAAGCACATAACCCAAACTAGGTAATAACTTATCATACAATGCTCAAATGGGGTGTATGAATACACCAACGTGATCTACTCAACCTCACGAACATCCCTATATTTTAAAAATAATTTTCTAACGTCGTACGCGCCCCCATGCGGCGGCCAAGGCACGACCACACGCACCGTCCACGCGCAGGCACGTGCTTGGCACACTGACGGCGTCAGTTAACGCCGTCAGGAATATTTCGTTAAATCTAACAGATTCCGTTAAAGTTAACCTAACGCCATTAGAAATATTCCGTCCAAATTGACGGACTATTCCGTCATCTTCTCCGACCAACCTCTAGCGCCGTCGCCGTCGCCGGAAAACTGGAAAACTTCTGAACTTCATTTCTCACTCGTTTTTCACCCAAATTTCACGAAATTGGTACCAAAATGAAGCTTATAACTAGAGGAACAAAACCTTACCACTTTCAAGCACAAAAACCAACGGAATCTCGCCGAAAAAACCTCACCAAATCTGGCCAAACCTGCAACTCACGATCCCAACGTCCAAAATCTTCAAACGAACCACCCCGAGCTTCCTAAGGACCTCACCAAGCTTCCTACAACCCTGAAATTCCCAAAAACACAAGATTTTACGTGTGCATGAACAGTGACCAAATCGGGTATCTCGAGTTCGACGTGAAAACAAGGCTTTCCTTACCTGAAATGGGTATGGTTGAACTCGTATGAAGATCATGAACACAATGGTGTAAGTCTACACCACGATCTACAACGTTTTTGAAAGATTTGATCTTGTCCGTACGAAGAAGAAGAAGGGAAAGAGAGAGACAGGGATACGGGACAGGGAAAGGATGAGAATGAGTGTGGGTGTGTGTGTGTGTGTGGTCCAAAAATAGCCAACCAAAACCCCAAAATGACCACACAACGAAACAAAAACACTAGGGGCGAAACCATCATTTCACCCCTACGGTACAAATAATCCGGGACGAGCTGTCACAACTAAGGTCTACAAATTCAAATGTAAACGACAGAGGTATCCAAATTCTAAAGAATTTGACAACGATAAATTTAAAAATACGATGGATAAATTCACATAACCTATACAAAAATTATTCTTCTACCTTTTCAATGGAAACATAATCTTCTACCTCTTCTGTAGAAGCGTCATCTTCTACCTGTTCAATGAAAAAGTCATCTTCTAAGACCATGCTATTTTTTTACTTTCTCTGAATGAAAGGAGATGAAAATATGAGTTAGGGTTTAAGGTAGACAACTTGTCTCCCATACCCAACCTATTTTTCTTTTAAATTAAGCAAAACAAGATAATTAATGTCCGCATCAGTCTTTTTGTAAATGGACAAATTTGTAATTAAAACAAACATGACATGACCTCTTTAAACTAATATGACTTCAAAAGTTATGTACTTTCGATTAAATTGAACAGGTGCAATTCTCTCTCTATATATTGATAACATTGGAAGAAGAGAAGATTCATTCAGAAATTTGTTGTCTACATAATTTCCTTGCTCTCTCTTCTCTCTCCATCACATTCATACAATTTCTTTGTAGTTATTTCTAAGGGAATAGGGTTTAGGGTTTATGGTTTCGCTAATCAAATATTCCTTACTTTGTTGTACCCTGGTAGACCTGGCAATTTCATACACGACCCATTAACACGACAAGTAAACGATATGAAAATAACCGGTTTCGAGTCTACACAATAACTAATCGGGTCGTTGTCAGGTCACACAATAAAAACCTGTTAATAACAGGTCCTTAACAGGTTTACACCAGCGTGACACACGGGTTACCTTAGGGGTGGACAAACAGGTTTAGGAACCGCGGGTCGGGGCGGATAATCACGGTTCAGGATGGGTACGAGCCGGTTCTTAATTTTTGAAAAGAGAAACGGGCCAAGTGGGGCCTGGCCTTTGACATTTTAAAAACAGCCCAGTTCCAAAAGTATAAAATAAAAAAAAAAAAAAAAAAAAATAGGTACCTGGACAGGCCCGTTTGTAACACTTTTCCATTCCTCTCCAATTTTCCCATTCCTAAGATTCCTCACCTCTGTCCTCCCTCTATCGATTCTCAAATTCCTTCATCTCGATCTCTCTCTCCCGCAGTCTTTCTCTCTATCTCTCTCTCTTGACGCAGATTCAGGTTCTGATTAAAGGCGAAAACTAAAGCACTTCTGGCAAAAACAAGTCTAGTTGCAGCTCTCCCAAATTTTCCCAACCTAACAATTTGCAAACACCAAACTTTCTTGGAAGATTTTCCCAACCCAACAATCTGCAAACACCAAACATTAAGCTCTGCTGTTCCAAACTCCAGGATGATTCAGAACTTGCCTTAGCTCTAGGCTATTCTGACGACGGATTCCACGGTGCTGATTTTCAATTTCCAACCCAGACCCATGTCCAATTTCATCTCGGCCTTTCCAGTGGGGGTTCAAGTTGGCAGTGGAGATAGGTAGTTGCAGGCCTTTTTGTGTTCGATTTTGAGCGGTGCAGCCACGGGTGGTGGTGAAAGCTACTCTTCTAGTTTAGGACACAATTTGGACTCGGCCTCAAGGACTTGTGTTGCAGTATCCGCCGCCACTGCACGTAGCGACTACTCAAAATCACAACGAGGAAGCTCGGTAAAAAGATGACTGCAACAAGGATGTCTGGCAAGAAGGCGGTGGTCCAGTTCCTGGAATGATCGAGAAAGTTAAAGAAGAAGAGAATGAGAAGAAAAAAAAAAAAAAAAAAAAAAAAAAAAAAAAAACAAGGACCTGTGGGACCTGGCTTGAACTGATCTGTTTCAAACGGGCCAGGTTAGGTCCAGTTCCTATATTAGAATATCTTGTCCCCGGCCCGGCCTGGCTCGTCTCCTTTGAACCCAGGTTTGGTTCGATCCCTTCAAATTTGAGCCCGGCGAGGCCCGTGCCCACACTTAGGTGACCCGTTTCGACACGTTAAGAAAAATGTTATTTTGATGATTTTAATTTTTTAAACTAATAAAAAAATTTACTATAAAATACAATAGCCAAAGAGTATATGTGTATATTGTATATCAAATATGTATTATTGTATTATTATTCTATATAAATTTAAAAAAAAATTATGTTTTATTTATTTATATAGTATATTATAGGGTAAGAGTGAGATTAAAAAGTTATAAAACACATTAAACATAAAAATATCAAGTAATTTAGAAATACCAAACACATCAAAGAATAATAATAATTAATTTATAAGTGCAAAAATGTAAAAAAATTAGGCAAGCGCTTATGATCGCATCATTTACACTTTAAGGATAGGTACATAATTGTTTGAATTTTTAGAACCATACAAACTCTCATGAAGAGTATATTTAAGGGAGTTCAAAATAAATAAAATTCAAAATCATTAATGTACGAATTTGAAAAATGTGAAAGCATATATAAATGCTCGTGATTGCATTGGAACTCCGAAGTTAAGCGAGTTCACGCGAGAGCAATCCCAAGATGGGCGACCCACTGGGAAGTTCTCGTGTGAATTCCCAGAAACAAAACCGTGAGGGCGTGGTTGGGGCCCAAAGTGGACTCAATTGCGCTACGGCAGAGTCGAGCCCAGGTTGTGGTGGGAACCCGGGCCGGCATGTGACAAGCGCTTTGACTTATAGGGCCTATTAATTTAACTGTTTTTATGTTTTTTTTTTTTTTTTAATTTTTTTCTGGTAATATTTTCACTCAAAACTAAATTAAGGTTAAAGAACTATGATTACATCAAGGGGAACTAAAACCTGGTCTTTGTAATTCTATTATCCATTGGAGCAGGTGATAAACGCAAAATGTCTCCGATAAGGTCCCAGCTGCTAACTGTGGAACCTGAGACTTGGCGATTTTTGGTGAAATTGGGGGTGTCTAATTTGTAGAAATGAAGGTTTGGAGTGTGGATATTAGTGTTGATTTATGTTTTCATTCCCATTTTTCTTCTAATTCATGTTTTTAACATCAAATTTTCGTTCTTTTAGCATCTCCAAATTGGTGGTTAATATATGGATAGGTCGTTTTCTTGCAGTTCTGGCTTTATGTATTGTGAGGATGAAAACAATTTCGATGAAGAGGGCATTTGACATTTAATTTAAGAGCTTCCCTCAACCTAACACTATTTCGTAAATTCTAATATCTTATTAGAATTTAATATTGCTTTCTATTTTTGTATTTTTTTTTTCTTGTCTGGGCTTGTGACAAGAGCATATTTACGCGACTTACTTAGCTTGTTTTCTTGCATTTACATAGCTAATTTCTACTTGTTAGAGTGTTTTAAACTATTTTCATGTGTTTTCAGGTTCAATTGCCAAAGTTGGCAAGAAAGTGCAATTTGGAGCATTTTAGAGTAGTTTTGCGCTTGTAATGGATTGCATATGCATGGAGCAAGGTGGATGGACGAATTTGAAGATCAAGAGAGGCTAGGAATGTGATTAACATCTGGAAGAATTAAATTGAAGACTTGGAAGATAAGGAATCAGCTACAAAGAAGGAATATTATCCAAATTACCTTATCTTATCCAAACCTCATCCAACCTTATTTTATCTTATCCTATCCTAATCTTTTCCTACCTTAATTCCAGCTTCAAAGAGGACATTTTCACATTAACTCACCTAAATATCATGTTCTAGAAGCCATATTTTCGTACGCTAAGTTTATGCCACTTGTAACCCTTTTAGAAGTTCTAGAATCTGCCACAAGGACCATTCCTTGTCCTCCTTGGAATCTGATTGAAAGTATCCTTGTTCTTTGGTGATTTGAATTCCTAATTTCTCTCATTTTCAGCCCAATTTCATGCCTTCCCTTCACCCTATAAATGCATGATGTCGCAACACTCACATCACACACACCACACCATCCACCACACCTGGGGCCATGCTTGCCATTCAAAACGTTGGATTGTTGGAGCGTTTCTTGGTGTATTCTATTCTTTGTTTTCAATGTTTAAATTTAATTATCTTTGTTTTGCGAACATGAGGAACTAAATTCGTTTTTGTTAGAGGTGAATTCAAAGCCATGAACATATATGTGATATGAATTGATTTCATCCAATTATTGTTTCATAAATCATGAATGTAATTTGCATAATTGCTTGATTGATAACTTATTCTTGTATGTTAATTAAGGAGGTCTACTTAGTTTGCATGCATGAACTAGATGCTAGAGTATAAGGGAGTTTCACATAATAGTTATTCACTTATATTCACAAGTAGTGGAAGTCACTAGTCATGATTGTGTTAAGTGAATTCTTAGCAGGAGTCTCATGCGTTTCATAGTGATGAATGCCTTGTAAATGCTTATGATTTTCATAGAACTTAATGACTTTTGATATGTATGTCTATCATGCGTTTCATATAGGGAACTTCAGAAAGATAATTTTGTTGTAATGCGTATTCATTCAATTCAATGAAATAAGGAAAATCTGATGGTTAGTTATGCGATGCAATTAACTTGGGGCATTGTCATTCATGGTTCAAAGGAATAATAACTGGAAATCGATTTGTATGCGTATGTGTCATGTGTGGAGATGAACCCTCTAGCTAGCCATTCACTCATATTTCACCCAATTTCATCCAAGTTGTTTAGAGTCTTTACAATCTGCTTGTTTTCACTTTAATTTCGTCCAAAATCCAATCCCCCTGTACTTGGTTGTGTCTTTTAGTTAGAATCTGTCCAAATTTATGTTTTTAAGTGTTTTGAGTCAAAGTTAAGTTAGAATTCGTCCAAATCACCCTTTAGAGTCTAGTTTGAGTCTATTTGATTGTTTTATGTTGTTTTGAGTCTTTTTAGTTTGTTTTGAGTCATATAAGTCTAGTTAAGTGTTTTTAAGTTTAGTTTTGTGTTTTTAAGTCAGTTTTGTGTTTTTAAGTCAGTTTTGTGTTTTTGAGTCATGTAAGTCTAGCATGCATTGCATACTTCTAGAGGAGGGGGCTAAACCAGCTCAGGAGGCTTAACGTTGACTCAACCCTCCAATGATGGAAGTTTTGAAGAAAGAGATTATCAAATTACTTGATTGTGGAGTAATTTATCCTATCTCAGATAGTCGTTGGGTTTCATCAGTTCAAGTAGTGCCAAATAAATCCGGAGTGATGATGGTGAAGAATGCCTATAATGAGCTTGTGCCAACCTGTATCCAAACAGGTTGGAGAGTTTGCATTGATTATAGGAAGCTCAACGCCACCACTAGTAAAGATCACTTCCGTTTGCCGTTCATTGATCAAATGCTTGAAATGTTAGCCGGTCATTCTTTTTATTGTTTTCTTGATGGTTATTCGGGATATAATCATTGTCATAGCTCCGGATGACTAAGAAAAGACCACTTTGACGTGTCCCTTTGGTACTTTTGCTTATCGTCGCATGCCATTCGGCTTATGCAATGCACCTGCCACCTTTCAAAGATGCATGGTAAGTATATTTTCAGATTTTGTGGAGAAGATTATTGAAGTTTTCATGGATGATTTTAGTGTATTTGGTGATTCGTTTGATGATTGTTTACACAATCTCACTTCAATCTTGAAATGATGCATCGAAACTAACCTTGTTTTAAATTGGGAAAAATGTCATTTCATGGTAAAACAAGGCATAGTTCTAGGACACATTGTTTCGGCCAAAGGCATTGAAGTTGATAAATCAAAAATAGATCTTGTACGCTACTTACCCTCTCCTACTTTGGTTAGAGAGGTTCGTTCTTTTCTTGGACATGTAGGATTCTACAGGCGATTCATCAAGGACTTTTCAAAGATTTCTAACCCCCTTTGCCGACTTCTTCAAAAAGATGTCCCATTCAAGTTCGATGACGAATGTGAGAAGGCCTTCAAACACCTCAAAGAGATGCTCACTTCGGCCCCTATCATTGTTCCACCAGATTGCAGCCTTCCTTTTAAGCTTATGTGCGATGCCTCAGATTATGCATTAAGAGCTGTTTTAGGTCAAAGGAAGAACAAGCAGCCATATGTCATCTATTATGCATCCCGGACCTTGAATGATGCCCAATTGAACTACTCCACAACAGAAAAAGAACTTCTTGCTGTTATTTTTGCTTTAGATAAGTTTCATTCTTATTTTCTTGGCACTAAAGTTATAATTTACACTGATCATGTAGCGTTGAAGTACTTACTCACCAAGAAAGAGGCCAAACCAAGGCTTATTCACTGGATGCTTCTACTTCAAGAGTTCGATATCGAAATCCGGAACAAGAAAGGAAGTGAAAACATGGTGGTTAACCACTTGAACCATATGGTGCATGAAGAAGATGCCGTGCCTATCCCAGAGACATTCCCAGATGAGCAGTTGTTGTCCATAGAGGTAAGTGAGCCATGACATGCCGATTTAGGGAATTATTTGGTGTCTAAACAAGTTCCAAGCAACCAAAATAAGCATCAACGTGATAAACATAAAAATGAGGCTCAGTTTTATGTGTGGGATGATCTTTATTTGTGGAAATATTATGCTGATCAAATCATTCGTAGATGTGTGCATGAATCGGAGTTTAATTCAATTTTAACTTTTTGTCACACTTATGCATGTAGAGGTCACTTTGGCACTCAAATGACTGCACGTAAAGTATTTGAATGTGGTTTTTATTGGCCTACTATCTTTAAGGATGCCAAAACTTTTTGCATAACATGTGACCATTGTCAAAGAACTGGAAATATAGGCCCAAAAAACCAAATGCCGCAGACACCTATCGATGGTGTCGAAATTTTTGATGTTTGGGGCATTGATTTTATGGGTCCTTTTCCTTCATCTCATGGTTTCCTATATATTTTACTTGCGGTTGATTATGTTTTGAAATGGGTGGAAGCAAAAGCCACCTATACTAATAATTCCAAAGTGGTTGCAGATTTTGTCAAAACTAACATATTTGCTAGATTTGGAATGCCAAGAGTTCAAATAAGTGATGGAGGTTCCCATTTTTGCAATCAAACCATTGAAGCGTTGCTCAAGAAGTATAATGTTACACATAAGGTGGCAACACCTTATCATCCTCAAACAAGTGGGCAAGCCGAGGTTTCTAATCAGAAAATCAAGCAAATTTTGGAGAAGACCGTTGGGCCAAACCGGAAAGATTGGAGCTTGCGTTTGAATGATACATTGTGGGCATATCGTACTGCCTATAAAACACCAATTGGAATGTCCTTATTTTGGCTCATCTATGGGAAACCATGTCATCTTCCCGTTGAATTGGAGCACAAAGCACATTGGGCCGTCAAAACTTTCAATATGGACATTGATGCCACTGGAATCCATAGGAAGCTTCAATTGAATAAGCTTGAGGAGATAAGGCATGAAGCATACGAGAACGCTTTTATTTACAAGGAGAAGTCAAAGGCATTCCATGACAAGATGATTCGTAGCAAGATGTTTGTTCTAGGGCAGAAAGTGCTACTCTTCAGTTCCTGCCTTCGCTTGTTTCCAGGTAAGCTACGTTCTAAATGGATTGGCCCATTTGTTGTTACTAATGTATTTCCTTATGGTGCAGTCCAAATTCAAAGTTTAAAGACCGGGCAAGAGTTCAAAGTGAACGGACATCGTTTGAAGCCATACTATGAAAACTTTGAGCAGCATGTCGTGGATGGTGCAACCTTCCATGCCGTGGGCTCCAATGAACCTTAAGAGGAAGTATCGTCCAGCTGGAAGACGTTAAAGCAAGCGCTTCTTAGGAGGCAACCCACACAAATAAAGAAGAACTAGGAAGTTCCAACACTCCATAACCAGATTTGCGTTCCTAAACCCTACTCTTTATTGCTTTTACTTTGCCATGTTTGTCATGTTTGTTAGTTTTGTTATTTGGTTGTTTGTTTGTGAGTCTATGCTTAAAACATTGAGGACAATGTTTGGTTTAAGTGTTGGGGAGGGGGTAAACAAGCTATTTTTGCATGATTTTCGTGGGATTTTATCACCTATCACTTCTAAAGTTGTTAATCACTGTTTTTAAGTGTTTTTGTGTTTTGAAGTGTTTTCATGTGTCTTAAACAGAAAATCCGAAAATTTGAAAACAAAATCGAAAAAGAGTGTTTTAAAAACCCAAAAAGAGTTGTTTTTAGAGTCGTTTTTGTTTTTATGTTTGTTTGTGTCTTAGGATACCTTCCAACACAAAGATGAGGATTTGGTTTTTAATTGCATGACTATTAAAGAAAGTTACAAACATAGATGGAAGTTTGATATGCTCTTTGGTTTATGCTTAGTTGTAGTTGACATTTACGAATTCACATGAAATCACAAAGGAAAAAAATCAGTTTTTGTAACATGCTTGAAGGAAGGAACTCAAACTAACGCTACAACCCTGAGAGACTTGAGCCTAAACTTTATTTGGAGAGTTATTAATCTTGATGTTTTTGTTTTTTAAAGTCGTTGCATGATCTCATTATTCTTTGCTTGGTTGCTACTTAGGATGCGTTTCATCACTATAGTTCCAAATACTAGAACTCATGCCCATTTCATTCAAAGCATAAAATTGATTAGCATAACAAATAATAAGATGAAGTTGTTTAGTTAAACTAGAGCCAAAAAGCCTTACCCTATGCATATGTATTGTAGGTTTAACCTCTTTGAGCCTTAGTTAGCCTATTTTCTTTGTTAACCACATTATCCTTACCTAGCCTAGAACAGGACTATCCATACCCTTATTCTTAAATAATAGTAAAGCATGACTTAGAGGGAATTCCTTTTGATCTAAAAATTGCAGAAAAACAAGTGTGGGGGAAGGTGTTTTTTGTGGGAATCTAGGAGAATGTATGATTTGTGTGCCAAAGAAAGAAAGGGACACGAAAGAAAGAAGAAAAAAACGTGAAACAAAAGAAAAGACAAAGAAACAGTTGAAGAAAAGAAAAAGAAAAAAGAGTTGAAAATAAGTGAGAATGAACTCGCAAGCGTTGATTGTTGAAGAAAGGGTCCAAAAGTTTGAATTTGACCCTAAGTTTTGTGTGAATCTTCCCTTGGTGTTCAAAGTTGATTTCTGCATTCAAAGTGAATTCTAACTGTTTATTTCATTACTTTGCTTACTGTTGCTTTAAGAACTTTGGTTTATCCTTACCTTTCTTTGTTAGCCAATTCCTTAGCCCTGTTACAACCCTTAGACTTCTATCTTGATTGTTATGTGTTTCAATATGTGGAGTTTAAAATTGGTAGGAGAATATTTATACGACTTAGTTAGCCTGTTTTCTTGCATTTACATAGCTAATTTCTAATTGTTAGAGTGTTTTAAGCTATTTTCGTGTGTTTTCAGGTTCAATTGACAAAGTTGGTAAGAAAGTGCAATTTGGAACATTTTAAAGCAGTTTTGGACTTGGAATGGATTGCACATGCATGGAGCAAGGTGGAAGGACAAATTTGAAGATCAAGAGAGGCTAGGAATGTGATTAACAGCTGGAAGAATTAAATTGAAGACTTGGAAGTTAAGGAATCAGCTTATCCAAATTACCTTATCTTATCCAAACCTTATCCAACCTTATCTTATCTTATCCTATCCTAATATTTTCCTACCTTAATTCCAGCTTTAAAGATGACTCATTTTCACATTAAATCACCTAAATATCAGGTTCTAGAAGCCCTATTTTCGTACCCTAAGTTTATGCCACATGTAACCCTTCTAGAAGTTCTAGAATCTGCCACAAGGATCATTCCTTGTCCTCCTTGGAATCTGATTGAAAGTGTTCTTGTTCTTTGGTGATTTGGAGTCCTAATTCCTCTCCTTTTTAGCCCAATTTCGTGCCTTCCTTTCACCCTGTAAATACATGATGTCGCAACACTCACATCACACACACCACACCATCCACCACACCTGGAGTTGTGCTTGCCATTCAAAACGTTGGATTGTTGGAGCGTTTCTTGGTATATTCTATTCTTTGTTTTCAATGTTTAAATTTAATTATCTTTGTTTTGCGAACATGGGGAACTAAATTCGTTTTAGTTAGAGGTGAATTCAAAGCCATGAACATATATGTGATATGAATTGATTTCATCCAATTATTGTTTCATAAATCGTGAATGCAATTTGCTTAACTGCTTGATTGATAACTTATTCTTGTATGTTGATTAAGGAGGCCTACTTAGTTTGCATGCATGAACTTGATGCTAGAGTATAAGGGAGTTTCACGTAATAGTTATTCACTTATATTCACAAGTAGTGGAAGTCACTAGTCATGATTGTGTTAAGTGAATTCTTAGCAAGAGTCTCATGCGTTTCATAGTGATGAATGCCTTGTAAATGCTTATGATTTTCATAGAACTTAATGACTTTTTACTTGTATCTCAATCATGCGTTTCATATAGGGCACTTCAGAAAGATAATTTGGTTGTAATGCGTATTCATTCAATTCAATGAAATAAGAAAAATCTGATGGTTGGTTGTGCGATGCAATTAACTTAGGGCATTGTCATTCATGGTTTAAAGGAATAATAACTGGAAATCAATTTGTATGCATATGTGTGGAGATGAACCCTCTAGCTAGCCATTCACCCATATTTCACCCAATTTCGTCCAAGTTGTTTAGAGTCTTTACAATTTGCTTGTTTTTACTTTAATTTCGTCCAAAATCCAATCCCCCTTTACTTGGTTGTGTCTTTTAGTTCGAATCTGTCCAAATTTATGTTTTTAAGTGCTTTGAGTCAAAGTTAAGTTAGAATTCGTCCAAATCACCCTTAGAGTCTAGCTTGAGTCTATTTGATTGTTTTGTGTTGTTTTGAGTCTTTTTAGTTTGTTTTGAGTCATATAAATCTAGTTAAGTGTTTTTAAGTTTAGTTTTGTGTTTTTAAGTTAGTTTAGAGTATATTAGCATCCCTTCTAATCCTTGGCCTAAAACGATCCCTACTTTCATATATTACAATCATAGGGTTTTAATTTGAGTGTTAGAATATTTCACATCAAATTTTGGCGCCGTTGCCGGGGATTAGCAAACTTGCTAATCCTTTTTGTTTGTGTCGTGTGAAAGTGTGTAGTGTGTTTCTTTGTGTCTTTTTCTTGTGTTTGCCGTGCCCTTGAAAGTGGTTGCTGATTTGTTTTTGTTCTTTGTTTCAGGTACTAGTTTATGACTCGTTGTTCTCAACCTATTCGTGCAAACATATTGGATTTTGACGACGATTTTGAGCGAACTTTGAGAAGAAAGGGGAAGCAACCAGAACCTAATTCACCTAGTCCAAGTTCAGAGTCCGAATCTGAATTTGAAGAAGAAGAAAGCATGGTGGCAGACAATCGAACAATCAAAGAACTTTCGACCTCGGGATTAGACAATGCCGTGCCTTTATGCATTCAATATCCTATGGCAGCTCAAGGCAAGACCGATGAGTTCGAATTGAAGTCTAGTTTGTTGCATCACATTTCCAAATACCATGGGCTGTCCATGGAAGATTCAAACAAGCATCTTAAGGAGTTTGAAGTGGTATGTTCAAACATGACACCCATCAATGTGGATAGGAATATTTTGAAGATAAAAGCCTTTCCATTCTCTTTTTTGGAAAAGGCTAAAGATTGGCTATACGAATTGGCACCCGGAACCGTCACTTCTTAGGAAAGCATGAAGCGAGCATTTTTTAGAGAAATTCTTCCCAACTTCAAGAATGATTCTTTTAAGGAAGAAAATTAGTGGCATTCAACAAAACCAAGGGGAGTCTTTTCCAACGTATTATGAACGTTTCAAGACTCTTGTTGCATCATGCCCTCAACATCAAATGAAGGAAGAACTTTTAATTCAATATTTCTACAAATGACTCATTCCAATTGAGAGACAAATGCTAGATGCTTCAGCGGGAGCTGCTTTGGTTGACACAACACCGGTGGCTGCTAAGGTCTTAATTGCAAATCGAGCCTTAAATGCACAACAATACGAAGGTGTTGGACAAAGAGACACCCCACGACAGCAAGTCCAAGAGGTAAGTTCAATAGCCGAAATTCAATCTCAATTAGCTAACCTCACTATGCTTGTATCTCAGGTTCTTGAAAGATGCAAAGTGCAAGGAAGTACACCAAGTGTGTGTGGCGTGTGCTTTATGCAAGAGCACCTCAATGATCAATGTCCTCAATTGATAGAGAATGGAGGATGGGAAAGTGTCAATGCCATAGGTTATCAAGGCCAAACTCAGCAAAAGAATAATCCATACTCAAATACATACATTCCGGGATGGAGAGATCACCCAAATTTCAAGTGGAGGGAGCCTCAACAACCTCAACAACAAGGAGGATTTCGTCCCCCACCCCCTAGGATATATCAAAGGCCATTCGCACAATCTTAACCTCAATCACAAACTGCCCAACAAAACTCAGGTTCGCTAATGAATTATGATAATGTCCTTTAATTACTAACTCCTTTGTCGCAAGGATTACAAAATCAAGCCAAAGAGATGGGTGAAGTGAAAAAGCAAATTAGGCAGATGGCGGAGTTCATGGGACAGTTTCGAGAAGAAAGCAAACTACCTAGCTCAACCATTGTCAATCCAATGGGAGGTTTTGAAACCGCTAAGGCTATCACCTTGAGAAGTGGCAAGGAAGTTGGAATCCACCCCAAACCATACCAAGCAAGTAAAAAAAAGGATGAAAAGTTGCTGCTTGAAGAAGAAGAATTGGACAAGGCCACGGCAAGGGTAGAGGAAACCTTGCCACAGCCCCCTAGTGCACCAAAATCGTCCTAAACTACCTAGGTAAGTCCAAATTCGAATTCTTCTAGTTCTATTCCACTAAATGTGCCCTTTCCTAGCAGGTTTAAGCAATCAAAGAAAGAAGAGAATGAGAAAGACATTCTGGAAACCTTTAGGAAAGTTCGAGTCAATATCCCACTCCTTGATACAATCAAGCAAGTTCCGAAGTATGCTAAATTCTTGAAAGAGCTTTGCACAACAAGGAAGAGGATTTCGAACAAGGAGGTGGTCCAGGTAAGTGAGAATGTTTCTACGGTGTTACAAAGAAAACTACCACCTAAATGCAAAGATCCGGGAAGTTTTACAATTTCATGTGTTATTGGCAATACTAAGTTTGAACATGCTATGCTAGACATAGGAGCTTCAATTAATGTCATGCCTTACTCAATTTATACATCTATGAACTTAGGAGAGCTTAAAAATGGTGTGATTATCCAATTGGCCGATCGTTCTAATGCCTATCCAAAATGAGTTTTGGAAGATGTTTTGGTGCAGGTTAACAATTTGATCTTTCTAGCAGACTTTTACGTGCTTGACATGGAAGATTCAATCCATTCTACCCCATTGCCGATCCTACTTGGGAGACCTTTCATAAAAACAGCCCGCACAAAGATCGATGTGTTCAAAGGGACTTTAACGATGGAATTTGATGGGGAAGTTATTGATTTCAATCTTTCTGAAACTATTAAATATCCTAAAGATGATCATTCTTGTTTTTCTATTGATATATTTGACTCATTGGCGTAGGACTATCTTGATTCGTTGGACAAAGATCCCCTTGAAACAATAATTGCCGAGGGATTGGGCTTAAAACCCAATCTGGCCGTGCATAATGATGAAGTTGGCGAGATGGTGGCTGCATTTGAGTCATTGCCACAATAGAGATGGTGGCTGCATTTGAGTCATTGCCACAATATTAAGGTAAGCCCCCACTCACAATTTCAATTCTCGTTTCTACTAACAAGTTGTTATCGTCAGTAATTGAGGCACCCATTCTTGAACTTAAACCATTGCCAAGTCATTTCAAGTATGTCTATTTGGGAGACAAAGAAACGTTGTCCGTCATTGTTTCTTCATCACTCATGGCAATGGAGGAGGAGAAATTGGTTCGAGTGTTGAAAGAGCACAAAACAGCCATAGGATGGACCTTGGCCGACATTAAGGGAATTAGCCCTACAACATGCATGCATCGCATACTTCTAGAAGAGGGGGCTAAACCAACTCGAAAGGCTCAACGTCGACTCAACCCTCCAATGATGGAAGTTGCGAAGAAAGAGATTATCAAATTTCTTGATTGTGGAGTAATTTATCCTATCTCGGATAGCCGTTGGGTTTCACCAGTTCAAGTAGTGCCAAAAGGCCAAAAAGTCTTACCCTTTGCATATGTATTGTAGGTTTAACCCCTTTGAGCC
Organism: Pyrus communis; assembly: GCF_963583255.1. Taxonomy (NCBI): domain Eukaryota; kingdom Viridiplantae; phylum Streptophyta; class Magnoliopsida; order Rosales; family Rosaceae; genus Pyrus; species Pyrus communis. Next base: position 19,018,695 of record NC_084811.1, read on the forward strand.
TTAGTTAGCCTATTTTCTTTGTTAACCACATTATCCTTATCTAGCCTAGAATAAGACTATCCATATCCTTATTCTTAAAGGATAGTAAAGCATGACTTAGAGGGAATTCCTTTTGATCTAAAGATTGCAGAAAAACAAGTGTGGGGGAAGGTGTTTTTCGTGGGAATCTAGGAGAATGTATGATTTGTGTGCCAAAGAAAGAAAGGGGCACGAAAGAGGGAAAAAAAAAAAAAAAGAAACAGTTGAAGAAAAGAAAAAGAAAAAAGAGTTGAAAATAAGTGAGAATGAACTCATAAGTGTTGATTGTTGAAGAACGGGTCCAAAAGTTTGAATTTGACCCTAAGTTTTGTTTGAATCTTCCCTTGGTGTTCAAAGTTGATTTATGCATTCAAAAGTGAATTCTAAGTGGTTTATTTCATTACTTTGCTTACTATTGCTTTAAGAACTTTTGTTTATCCTTACCTTTCTTTGTTAGCCAATACCTTAGCCTCGTTACAACCCTTAGACTTCTATCTTGATTGTTATGTGTTTCAATATGTGGAGTTTAAAATTGGTTTGAGCATATATGATATCTCTGGTTCTCGCATCTAATTAGTGGCATTCCATTCATGAGATCATATATATACATATTAATAATTCCAGAAATTGCCTTCTTTGATTATAACTTATGTGAGTGCTAGTCTACATATTTACATCAATCTTCTCACATATACCTAGTGTAGGGAGTGTAGTCAGAAAATCTGTGTGAAAATAGAGAGTATATCCGGTGAGGAATTGAGGGAATTCTCTAAGGCATGTTACTACATTCAAAATCATGTTTTAATTGATTAAATGCGAGCTAGTGAGTGGTGACTATGGTTAAGTATATGCTCGAGGGTAAGGATAACTAAAATCTATGTGAGTAGTGATTTTTATATGTCGTGTTGCATTGGAAATCCCTAAGGCAATTGTTGGAAGGTTTAGGTTTGTTTTGTTTGTTTTGTTTTGTTCGAGGACTAGCAAAAGCTAAGTGTGGGGGAATTTGATAGGAGCAAACTTATGCGACTTAGTTAGCTTGTTTTCTTGCATTTACATAGCTAATTTCTACTTGTTAGAGTGTTTTAAGCTATTTTCGTGTGTTTTCAGGTTCAATTGACAAATTTGGCAAGAAAGTGCAATTTTGAGCATTTTAGAGCAGTTCTGGGCTTGGAATGGATTGCACATGCATGGAGCAAGGTGAATGGACGAATTTGAAGATCAAGAGAGGCTAGGAATGTGATTAACATCTGGAAGAATTAAATTGAAGACTTGGAAGATAAGGAATGAACTACAAAGAAGGAATATTATCCAAATTACCTTATCTTATCCAAACCTTATCCAACCTTATCTTATCTTATCCTATCCTAATCTTTTTTTACCTTAATTCCAGCTTCAAAGAGAACTCATTTTCACATTAAATCACCTAAATATCAGGTTCTAGAAGCCCTATTTTCATACCCTAAGTTTATGCCACATGTAACCCTTTTAGAAGTTCTAGAATCTACCACAAGGACCATTCTTTGTCCTCCTTAGAATCTGATTGAAAGTGTCCTTGTTCTTTGGTGATTTGGGGTCCTAATTCCTCTCATTTTCAACCCAATTTCGTGCCTTCCCTTCACCCTATAAATACATGATGCCGCAACACTCACATCACACACACCACACCATTCACCACACATGGAGCCGTGCTTGCCATTCAAGACGTTGGATTGTTGGAGCATTTCTAGGTGTATTCTATTCTTTGTTTTCAATGTTTAAATTTAATTATCTTTGTTTTGCGAACATGGGAACTAAATTCGTTTTAGTTAGATGTGAATTCAAAGCCATGAACATATATGTGATATGAATTGATTTCATCCAATTATTGTTTCATAAATCGTGAAGTCAATTTGCTTAACTGCTTGATTGATAACTTATTCTTGTATGTTGATTAAGGAGGCCTACTTAGTTTGCATGCATGAATTTGATGCTAGAATATAAGGGAGTTTCACGTAATAGTTATTCACTCATATTCACAAGTAGTGGAAGTCACTAGTCATGATTGGGTTAAGTGAATCCTTGGCAGGAGTCTCATGCATTTCATAGTAATTAATGCCTTGTCAATGCTTATGATTTTCATAGAACTTAATGACTTGTGATATGTATCTCTATCATGCGTTTCATATAGGGAACTTGAGAAAGATAATTTGTTTGTAATGCGTATTTATTCAATTCAATGAAATAAGGAAAATCTAATGGTTGGTTGTGCGATGCAATTAACTTGGGGCATTGTCATCCATGGTTTAAAGGAATAATAACTGGAAATCGATTTGTATGCGTATGTGTTATGTGTGGAGATGAACTCTCTAGCTAGCCATTCACCCATATTTCACCCAATTTCGTCCAAGTTGTTTAAAGTCTTTACAATCTGCTTGTTTTTACTTTAACTTTGTCCTAAATCCAATCCCCCTTTACTTGGTTGTGTCTTTTAGTTAGAATCTATCCAAATTTATGTTTTGAAGTGTTTTGAGTCAAAGTTAAGTTAGAATTCGTCCAAATCACCCTTTAGAGTCTAGTTTGAGTCTGTTTGATTGTTTTGAGTCTTTTTAGTTTGTTTTGAGTCATATTAGTCTAGTTAAGTATTTTTAAGTTTAGTTTTGTGTTTTTAAGTTAGTTTAGAGTAGATTAGCATCCCTTCTAATCCCCGGCTTAAAACGAACCCTATTTTCATATACCATAATCATAGGGTTTTAATTTGAGTGTTAGAATATTTCACATCAGCTTGCACGGAGTAAAGGACTCAGAAATATAGCAATCGCCATAGCAAGTCTACAACTGCACGTTGCGGCTTGAAACAACTCCACTCTTCCATTTTAACCTCTGGCTAGCATAAAACTCCACCCTATATGACTTATTGTGTAACATTGCCATTAATGTATCCAATCATCATACAATAAGTTGTTTAGTAAAGATTATGTTCTCTATTTTTAAACACATGAAAACAATTTAAGGGGTGCGTAGATCCTGTAATTAAAAAAAAAAAAAAAAAAAAAAAAAAAAAAAAAAGCCTTTCACATGCATAGCAACGCGTGCAGGAAAGCTAGTATTTTCACTATTGATTTCAGATATACTTTCTTTATTGGGTAATGGGTCGGGTCATACTATCTAATAATATTAACAGTTCGATTTCAGGTCGGGTCATATTAACGGGTGTTACACGACACGAACATGGAAAACACGACACGAATACCAGGTCGATATCTTGGAAGTGATTTGCCAAAAACCATTTAGCAAACTCATTCGAGTAGGAGCAAATAAAACTTGAAGGAAACGATTCAAGTTGTACCTCAAATTCATCCTTCAGTTTATTCTTTATATTTCTACATTTACTCCAACAATCTTAAAGTATTATTTTTGTCATGGAGAACAAGTCTGATAACATGGCTTTGAAGATTATCAATCAAGATGTCTACAAACTAGAAAAATTTCATGGATCAAATTTCACCTGATGGAAGGACAATATGCGTTTCGTGCTTACTGTTCTGAATGTCATAGATGTGTTGGACCCAAAATTGGAGCCTATTTGTGAACCAAGTGACAAGACACAGACAACATAGTTTATGATCTAAATAAGCATGAAGAAGATGAATTGGTATGTAGAGGAGACATCTTGGGCACATTATCTAATCGCTTATATGACCTGTATGCACACATGCAATCTTCAAAGGAAATTTAGGAAGCACTTGAACACAAGTACACAATGGAGAAAAGAGGTACCCATAAATTTGTAATGTTCAAATATTATGAGTTCACTATGTTTGATAACAAACTCATCCTAAAACAAGTTCATGAATTATTGGTCTTCATCTCTAAGCTTCATGAACTTAAGATAGTTATTTCGGATCCTATGATAGTTGGGGCTATTATGGCAAAATAGCCCCAAACGTGGAATAACTATAGAAAGAAACTTTTACACATGGTGGAAGATATAAGTTTGGAGAATTTGCAAAAGGGTATCCAAATTGAAGAGGAAACTCAAAATCGTGATAAGAATTTTCCAAATCAAGATTCCTCTAAAGTTCACGTTTTCAAAGGAAATAAATACAAAATGAACTTCAAGTCAAAATTGCCAAAGGGAAGTTTAAGAAGACCAATTCCAACAACAATCAAAAGAATGCACATGGTGTCTGCTACCATTGTGGAAATAAATGTCATTACATTCGTGATTGTAGACACTTGAAAGCCAGTGAGGAATATGCCAATAAGACCAATAATGCAAACATGGTGGAAAATTTTGGAATTGATAACCTTGTTGCAATGGTACCAACAATGCATATTGGCATGATTACTGAACTGAATATGGCAGCGGTAATAAAATCATCTGATTGATGGCTCGACTCAAGGGCTACTATATATTTATGCAATGACAAGGCACAATTCAAGACCTATGAAGCATCAACAGATAATCAAGAGGTTTTAATAGGGAATCATAGTTCCACCAAAGTTCTAGGAAAAGGAACCGTTGAACTTCAGTTTACTTCTAGGAAAGAATTGATGTTGCTTAATGTACTACATGTTCTAGAAATTAGAAAGAATCTTGTGTCTACAAATTTATTATGTAAGAATGGTATAAAGACTGTTCTTGTGATGAGATGGTCAAACTAAGTATTAATAATAAAGTTAATGTTTTTGCTTATGTTGTTGAATCTTCCTCTCATTTATGGTGTTTATGTTTATCACATGTAAATTTTAGATCTTTAAAATACGTGGGTACACTTGGTTTGATTGCTTGCAAAGATAATTATAATGATAAATATGAAACATGTATTCAAGTAAAAATGACTAAGAAACCTTTTCCAAATATTGAAAGAAAAACAAATTTATTAAACTTAATAAATTCTGACATATGTGGATTTAATAGTGTTTTAACAAGTGGAGGAAAAATATATTTTATCATATTTATAGATGATTGTTCTATGTTCACTTATGCTTATTTATTGTCTAATAAAGATGAAGCTTTTGAGTGTTTTAAGCGTTATAAGGTTGAAGTTGAAAACCAAAAAGGAATGAAAATTAAATGCCTTCGTAGTGATAGAGGTGATGAATATTTTTCACATGAATTTGATATTTTTTGTGAAGAGTATGGTGTTGTACATCAAAGAACTACACCCAATACACCACAACAAAATGGTTTCACAAAAAGAAAAAATAGGACACTCACTAAGATGATTAATTATATGATGATTAATGCTAATGCTCCTAAATATTTTTCGGGTGAAGCATTGTTTACTGCATGCCATATGCACAATATAATTACATCTACAAAACACATGTGTCACCATATGAAATTTGGAAATGATGAAAACCAAATTTGTCATATTTGAAAGTATGGGGTTGTGTAGCTTTTTATAAGGCACTCGATCCTAAGAGATCCAAGTTGGGTCCAAGAGGAATTAAAAGCACATTTGTATGATATGCAGAAAATCCAAAGGCATATATGTTGCCTAATTTAGACTAAAACACAATAGTTGAATCCAGCGATGTCGAATTTATAGAAGATATATTTTATAACAACTACACAATGTCTGGAAAAAAGAATGATCAAACACCTTTCTCTAATCTGGCTACTAGCTCTTCTCAAGGTGAGGAAAAAAAAACAATCTAAAAATGTTAATGAACCTAAGAAAAGCCAAAAAGTAAGAAAAGAAAAGACTCCAGGCCCAAATTTCATTTCGTCTCAATCTACTGTAGTTTTAGTCGAATGAAATAGAAAAAAAGTTCTTAAAAAATACCCATATGGTTGAATGTTAAGGATGATCCTAAAAGTCTAAGTAAAGCAATGACTTCAAGATATGCAGCTTTTTGGAAAGAGGCTATAGATGATGAATTTGAATCATTAATATCTAATTAGACATGGATTTTAGTAGACTTGCCTCAAGGATCAAAAGCAATAGGTTGTAAGTGGGTGTTTAGAAGAAAATACAATACAGATGGGCACATGGGTCTATTCAGACATTTAAAGCCAAACTGGATGTCAATGGTTTTAAGTAGAAAAAGGAAATAGACTATTTTGATACATATGCACCAGTAGCTAGGCTCACATCAATTAGAATATTGTTTGCATTGGAAGCTTTATATAATTTGCATGTGCATCAAATGAATGTGAAGACGGCTTTTTTAAATGGTGTTTTGAATGAAGAAGTCTATTTGGAACAACCAGAAGGGTTTGTTCTCCCTGGGAATGAAAAAAAAAGTTTGTAAATTAGTCAAGTCGTTATATGGATTGAAGCAAGCACCAAAACAATGGCATGAAAATTTTGATTTTGTCATTTTATCATATGAATTTAGACATAACAATGTTGATAAATGCATATACTCTAAATTCACAAATAATTATGTTGTTGTTATATGTTTATACGTTGACACCTTGCTAATTTTTGGTAAAAACATGAAAAGTGTATCTGAAACTAAAGAGTATCTAAATTCAAAATTCAAAATGAAGGACTTGAATGAAGTAGATACTAACTTGGGAATTAAATTAAAGAAGCATAGTAGGGGTTACGCTTTGTGTCAGTCACATTATATAGAAAAATTGCTTCTTAAGTTTAAGCTTCTACAAATAAAAGAAGCAAAAACCCCTTATGACCCTAGTGAGACTTTGCTTAATAATTCTGGCAAGTCTGTTGCACAGCTTGAGTATGCTCGTGCAATCGAAAGTTTAATGTATGTCGTGCACTGCACCAGGCCAGATATCCCATTTGCAGTATTCAAACTTTCTAGATACACTAGTTATCCAAGTACTACTCATTGAAAAGCAATAAATAGAATTTTTAGTTATTTTAAAAGAACTATTAACATGAGTTTAACTTACTATGAGTTTCTAGTAGTACTTGAAGGATATTCAGATACAAGTTGGATAACAAATACTAATGGTAATACGTCTGCGTCAGGGTGGATTTTTACAATTGCCAGACGAGCAATTTCTTGGGCTTCAAAGAAGCAAACATGTATAGCACATTCAACTATGGAATCTGAATTTATAGCATTAGCAGCAGCAAGTAAAGAAGCGGAATGGATTAGAAATTTGTTATTGGAAATAAAGTTGTGGCCACAACCAATGCCATCCACTTCTTTATACTGTGATAGTGATGCTACTTTGTTTAGAGCATACAAGAAGGTATACAATGGAAAGTCTAGACATATTAGCTTAAGGAATGAATATATCAAGCAATTAATAACTTGGTAGATCTGTTAATGAAAGCACTTTCAAGAGCTTTGCTAGTTAGTACATCTAGTGGAATGAGGCTAAAACCCTTTATTGAAAGTTAGCCACCAATAATGGTAACTCGATTTTGTCTAGAACATCACTAGTTTAAAAGTTTAATGGGTAATAACAAGTTATTGATTAGTGGTTGTGAAAGCACTAAAAATTAATATATAACTCATTCCAAAATGATTAGTGCAAACTGCTACGTTTAGTAGGATGAGTTTTATCTCTTAATAAGGTTATTTGTAGTCATGTCTATATTAGTAGGGAGATGGGAAGGAACCTCACTTATATGAACATAAGAAGTGGTGCCGCTTCTACCAAGAGTTGGGTTTTCTCTTGTATATGTTCATGAAACCTGGATGAAGCATAAGGCCATAATAGTGCTTAATTAGTTCAAAATTTTCTTTAAGGAAATAAGGCATAGTCATGTGTGTAATGATTCCGGTTTTAATATAACAATAGTTGGTTTAAACTTAGGTCACCATCGCATTCATTATAACCTTGAATTACTTACAGTAATTAAAGGTTTAACTCCAAAGATATCTTTATCGTATGCATGATTATATCGGTATGCTTGTGATATTATAAAAAGAGAATTGTTGTAATATCATTTTCTATATATTCTTAAAATAGGGAAGGATTGTTGAATATTTCATGAATAATATATATATATATATATATATATATATATATATATATATATATATATATATATATGCTGATGTTTGACAAAAGATGGGAAGTTGGGTTATTGACCCAACAACCACTCTTTGAAATTAAACATTGCACATTTTCCTATTTGGTGAAAAGACATGATACATTATGAACAAATGTTTACCTTTTCCTAACAGATAGCATCTTTGGGTATTTGGTTCTCTACATTAGATCTGCCCATGGAAATGCCTTTTGAATGGTGCATTGTATATGTTCAAACAGATATGACTTCTTTGAACCAATATGACTTCAAAAGGTATGTACTTTCTATTCACTTGAACAGGTGCAATTCCCTCTATATATTGATAATATTGGAAGAAGAGAAGATTCATTCAAAAATTTGTTGTCTACACAATTTCCTTAATCTCTCTTCTCTCTCCATCACATTCATACAATTTCTTTATAGTTATTTATAAGGGAATATAATTCGGCTTTGCTAATCAAATATTTCATACTTTATTGTATCCTGTAGTTGATTTGCCAAGAACTCTTTCACAAACTCATTCGAGTGGGGGCAAATAACACTTTAAGGAAACGATTCAAGTCATAGTTCAAAGTCATCCTTCAGTTTATTCTCTATATTTCTACATTTACTCCAACAATATATGCATGTAGTTCTAGTTTTTAGATTTACCGTGATTAGGTTTTGGGTTTAAGGGTGTTTTAAGAGGTTTTGGTGAATTCATTGTTGCAAATCTTTTCGGCTAATACCCTATATTATGCTTACAGGTTTGCATTATTCTTTTACTGATAATTAACAAGATTAATTGCTTTGCGATCGCGAAGGTTATTTAATTAGGCTTTTCAGTAGGATGAAAGGGACGCTTTCTCTTGATTGACAAGGTTTTTTTTTTTTTTTTTTTTAATATTATTGTTAGGATGATGGTAGAGAGTTCAAATTTTAAATTATTTTTTGTAATCACATGATATGACAGTTGATGCATATGGTTGAACTTCTTTAAAAAAAAAAAATTAAAAAAACAAGGCCAACTACCAATAGCCACAATGTGTTCTACAAAAAATGATGAAAAAAATTTGATCTTCCTAATATTTTTCTTATTATTATTATTATTATTTTTATTAAGGAAATGCGAAAGAGTTCGACATTGTTACAGTAATATAGGGGAGAGGGAGTTTCAAACTTAAGATGCATGAATAGAAACCCAACACTCTATCTATTAAGATATTCAACCACATGCTCTTGATCAACAACATTGCTAGATTATTCGATTCAATAAACTAGTTTTCTCCAATGTTTCTGCTATATTCCTGGTGCCCAGGATAGGCTTGATAGAAAGGTGTATGCAAGCATGTCACTGTTGGAGGTTGCCAAATAAACTGTGTAGATTGCATCTTCAAAAACTTCAAAAATAAAAAATAAAAATAAAAATAAAAAATAGTGCCACGAGTGGAATGCTGGCTCAATCAATGTTCTTTTCTTTTCCTCAACTATTAGGACTTTACAATTTTGTTCAGTATATACTTAAGTAAAAGGAAAAATAAAGGAATAAAAATTGGTTTTAATCGTTTCATTGACAAGGTAAAAGACTTAAACCCAACAAAATGCTTATGCACACACGAAATGTACAATTATAAGTAGACACAGAGGAGAATGCAAAGTCAAGTAAAATTTTCCATCAAACGGATGATGGGGATTATGAAGAACATCAATTGATAATCATAACACAGCGTAGATGATGACAAATTATGAGGTAATTTGCCGAGGTTTAGATTCTAGGAAGCTTCTGAATAGGCTTAATAAAAGAAATTTTTATCAATTGTCAATTTTGTTGAAAGGGTTGAAGGTCCTGAATTGGAGCTATTCCTGACATGTATAGGCAGAGGAACCTTCTACGTCATTTCTTTCAAAGAGTGAGTAGGCAGAGGAACCTTCTATGTCATTTCTTTCAAAGAGTGAGAGCAGGCGAGTTCTACCTTTAGTCTTGAAGAGCTCTCACCAGCACCAAGAAATGTATGCCTTGACAGTAGCGTTTAGACGAGGGGCTTGTTAGTTGACGTGTGCATAGACGCATTGAAGGACGCCGATATTCCTCGGAGCATAACCCTTGGTTGGGTTGGGTCTATTGTTATTGAGGGACCATGATTTTTCAAGGTTGGAGTAACGCGGATCGGAATACAGTTACCTTAGAAGTTCGGTCATGGATTAAACAACTCAGAGCAGTGGTGCCACCATCACCCTGTTTCGGAGTAGTGGACAAAGTCCAAGCAACTTCGCTGAGAATAACCATGCTTGTTACGTAAGACACGGGGACCTGATCCAACATGGAATCAGCCAGGTTCCTATATATCTCTTAGTTCCTACTCTGCAAGTAATCACACTCCTAAGATGATGCAATATCTACCCCTAGATATCTTATAGCATTCACTCGTCGTAATACAGGATTTTATCCTAAAAAGGTCTCTCTCCCTATTGATAGAAATACACCCCTCTAGAGTTCGTTTGTGGTAACGGGATCATCACACCCCTATTCTATTGCCCACTGCTTGAGTCTTATACTTTCTTACTAACTCGACCGTCAAAGAGCCTTTGGCTAGCGCTCCCCCCTCCCCCCTCCCCCGGTTTCAGGCTTGTCATAATTGTTTGCTCTTTTACAGGTTACTCGAATTTGTGCATCTCTACCACCTACGACGGTGCACGAATTTGGTTCCAACAATCAGTGCTTTTATAGAGAGTGAACCCATATTCCTCTTAACCAAATCACTCTATCTTTATGAAGGCCCCTCTTAAAAAATCACGATGTGATTGTGACATCTCCTTACACCTTGAAAGTAAGGAAGTTGCCTTCATGGCCAAGTATGGGAAAGCATGTTACAGATACATCTGTTTGTAAACGATCTTCAAAGACGTTCACGAGCCAAGGAAAGGGTGAGACTCGCTAACTTCAAGATGCAAGTAAAGGCCCTTAAAGGTGTCGTCTCTTGTTTTAAGGAGTCAAATGTCTAGACAGCACCTAAGCAAACCCCAACATGAAATGTTGATCTGAGCCTTTGTGCGCAACATAATAACCTACTCCTAAAACGCGACGCAGAAAGGCTAAAAAGGTTCAAGACTTTTGCTCGATTTGATGCTCAGGAAAAGAACCACTCCCCAAAATCGACTGCATATGCAAAGAACAGTAACACTTAGGAAGAACTCGTAAGGAGAGGAGGGCAGCATGCTAGAAGCCTTGAATGGTGGCTTTAAATAGTGAATTACTGCCTGTCGATTATAACAGCCTGATGTTCTTAGATCAAGACTTAGAAGATGTTTAGTCTCCTTATTACGACGCTTATGTCATCAAGGTAGAGATCTCTAATGCTATGGTTAGCTAAGTCCTAATAGATAATGGATCATGAGTAAATGTCCTCTTTAAACACGCAGTCAAAAATGATAGGCATTCACAACAACACTAACAAGGGGAAGGCTACCCTTCATAGCTTCAATATGACCCATGTTTCAGGTCCCTAGAAATAGTGAAGCTAACAGTTCAGGCAAAACTATACAACCACTTGGTGCCCTTCCATGTTTTGGACTGCCCAAGTCCTTATAACCCCATTCTTGACCTGAACTAGCTGCATAAGATGAGATTCATTCCCTCAACCTACCACCAGCTGCTTCATTACCCTGCCTTAGACAACATTTACAAATGATGTCACGTCCGAGAAGGCAATGACCCTGTTGAATTGATGTCAAGAAAGGAAGCCACCACCACTCTAAGATAAACCCCCTGCAGTCGCCTCCAAATTAGTTAGAGAAGCTCTAATCCGAACTACATGCCATTTGATTCCCCTCCAAAAAGGATATATAGGTCATCCATTCTAAACTCAATCCCAATGCCATGTCTGCATGAAGACAAGTTCATAGAGAACCCATCTCCTTAACGCACGACCATAGGCTATTCATCAAAGATAATCCTTGATGTAATATATATGTTAAATCATTTTTTCTTGGAACTACAATAGTGATTTGATTCTCCTTCTCAGAGATCTATAAGCAGTTCTTCCCATATTCAATCCCACCTTCTTGTCAACAACCTTATTCCCTTTATTAATTAAGAAAATTTGGAGCTTGTTTATCTTATGATCAATATTTGTTTCTTTTCCAATGATGCAAGAAATACCTCGACCACTTGAATTACCACAATTTTGAAACTTCACATGATCGCAAAAAAATTCAAAGTAATAATGTAAAAAGAGTCTTTTTTAGCCTATTCGGTATTGTTTGGTTAGCAGCTTGAGACACTCGAGCCGTAATAACTGTGGTTATGATTGGCGGGGTATATGCACGAGCACATAGTGCCTGAAAGAAAAAATCTGTCTTAGCTAAGAACAAGTGAGAATATTAGAACACATAAGCTAACAATTGACACTTTAAAGTAGGCAAGCATTCAAAAAGACACTTTAAAGTAGGCAAGCATTCAAAAAGAATTCTAAAACCCATGACTTTAAAAGCCTAGTGAATGGTGAACCACAAGACTCTTTTACAACATTAAAGAAAAAGAAAGTTTTGAGATTCATTACCCTTGAAGCTCATCCTTGTTTACACAAGGGATTCACCCAAGTGGAGGGCCTTCAAGTCACCTCCTAGCTCCTTCGATCTTCCTTGTGATTTTGCTCCTTTTGATTCTCTTTTGCTCCTTGAGGATGTGAGGAAAGGAACTCCAAAAGTACCAAAGGTTTGGTACCTCTAAGTCTCCACACCAAGGATGATGGTGTGAAGATGAAATGGATTACCTAGAAAGAATTTGATACTAGTAAATCCTCCTAGGTAGGCCGGCCTGTTTGTAGTGAGAAAGAGAGAAAAATGTTTAACCCTTTGCCTCGAAGAAACCTTAAAAAGGTTAGACCTGTAAAGATGCTTTTATATCTCTTTCTTAGGTTAGTGACAAACTTGCAATTAAGCAAAACTCACCACTCCCTTTCACCATGGCCGGCCACCTTAAGTGATTAGGCTATTTTCCCATTTTTGTTTTAGTTGTCATGCAACTTAAACATAATGGGCCTAGCGGACCAAAACTCTTTTGGGCCCCAAAGCCAGAAACTAACTAAAAGGCACATATAAACTTTTCGTATAATTAATTAATTAATTAATCTTGATCATTCTCAATTAAACTATTTAATTACTTATCCATCTCATTTATATTTCTTCACATTCATCCTTAATCGATGTATGATCCATTAGCTTCCATTTAGCGAGGCACTAGGCGATTGTAACTCTTAACAGTCGATTGTGAATTGAAACCACATTTCAATTCTCCCTTTGATGAAGATTAGTGTTTGCTAATCTTCAGGGCTTCCACAAACCATGAGTGACACCTAGTAGTATGTCATGGCTACCTAAGCTAAGTAGAAGTGGTTGGAGAACCTATCCAGTTACAACTACAATGCAATATAGTCCTTCTCTAATACAGTACTCTTGATCACATTGTTTAAAAGTGATAGTTTGTTTCATGTCTATTATCCAATATGATACTTCTCTATATGATTCAATTGAATATGATTTGGAACATTCTTCCTTAGTCATATTCATATGCTTTGGCCAAAGACTCCTAAATCATATCTCAAAGTATTCACCTTCCACCATGAAAGGTTACAGATCCCTTGTTATGCATTCACATGCCTACATGACTAGATGGCTTGACCCCAGCAATGCTTTGGACACTCTGAATGGAATGCCTTTGACATAATCAAAGATCAAGGACCTAACCATCAGACAACTATGATGCCTCAGGTCAAAAGACTAATTTGCGTATTGCAACTTATGAGTTCTTACATGACATGTTTGTTCGAACTCTCTTTTGATCATTGTTTAGTGTACCCGATTACCCTTTCGAGCACCCATGTGTTTGTCTTAATGTCCAACAACACTAAATGACTTGAGACTAGTAATACTCACGCTTGAGTGAACATAACACATACTAACCTCAGTAGATTATCAATGCCCAATTGGCAATCCTATCGCTAGAAACTTTCCAGGAATGAACATAAGAGAATGTCTCATTAATCTAACTTACTTAGATCATTTCTCTCTTAGAACAAATGCATTCCTTGGATTCCCCTATTGCTTAAACACATGATACAATAAATAGTGATTAACAATAAGCTTTGCCTTTCATTAAACAAATAATTTAACATAATGAGTATTCCAAAAGCTATTACATCAAATGAGCGGCTTTGTAGGCATACTTCCAATAGTGCCCTGACCTAGAAGTCCAATGCACCATCCAGCCTTTGGAAAGTTTATAAAACCAAAAAATTTGTGGGTTATAACATTCAAACCTAGGCTCTTTACCATTCAAGGGAATAGTCGAAAGGGTGATATGGAAATCATCTGAGGGTGGCTTTAAGCTCCAACCCTGAGTACGACTACTTCTATCTCGAACCAACATATTAAGTCAAGTATATTCTACAACACCATTTGTTAAGTAAGTCTAAAATGGGCATCCTGACTAGGCAATCCCCAAGAGGAATTTTATACTAGCAGAGCTCTGATACACGAAAATTCCTTAGCCAAGTAGCTAAGGTGGTGCGTTGCTTAAGTTTGACAAATAAAGTCTAACAAAAGGATTCCAAAGGTGTTTATGACCCATATCCAATCGACCAAGTCTCCAAAAAAATTCCATTTAATATGCACTGAAGATGAATAAGCAATTCAAGCTAAGGAGAAAATTATGCCTTAGCGTCATGTTGAAAACATGAAGATCCTCTGCTTCGGGAAAGAGGCAAGAGGAACAAATAAAAACAAGATAAGGGTTGGAGGCCATTCTAGACATAAGATGACACTTTCCCATCTCTAATGTGACCACTTTGCTAAGGCAAGTGCAAAGCAAAAGATCTTCCACAGGTTTAATGGCTATTGGTGGAAATCTTAATGAACACTAAGTTTAGGAGGTAATGTTTTTTCGAATGAACATTATGAGAGGGCTTTCAGCCCCTGGGCCCACAAGCTTACTCGTGTTCCTCTTTGTCACTCATTACTTCGAAGTTAGTTTACTTCGAAAAGATTGTTGGATTAAACTATATTCTATAATGTAGGAACAAAGGGTGGAAAGTTCCAAGCGCTTAGTCTTTTAGGTAAAAGCTATTTGAACACAGGCATAAATGTCATTCACAAGACATGCATTCACAAGTAAATTGCAACAAAAAAAAATAACCCAAGTCCAATGACTGGGGTAAATAAGTTCAAGTTATAAATGGGACAAGCCTCCATCCTAACCAAATAGCGTGACTTCAAAGATAAACCAGCAACTATAACTCATTACTTACAGCTGCATCCATAGCATCCATTTGGTCTGTCACCAGAAGGATTGGCATAGAAAACATCAAAACTAGTTGGATCAAATTCCTTCGGTGGTCCCTAAGAGTCAAAAAACGACTCACTTCCTTCAGATATGGTAACCTCTGTAGCTTCTATCACAAATGAGGAGAGTAATTTTCGACTGCAAACGGCCTAAATCCTACTTGTTACAGTGGTCCTGAGTAGTTTAACAAGCAAGATAGCCCTAGTTGTACCTTCTAGAGTTTCACACTTCATCTTCTCTTTAAACAGCTTTTTTATCTCTGCCAATTGTCTATTGGAAAGCTTTTGCATGAGACTTTTCATTATGGTTCGCTTCTTACTGATCCACGTCTAAATTCAACTAAAGAATGGCTCGATCAGCATCCCATGAAATTTTCTTTTAGCCTCCAACACCTGAGTTAATTTCGCTTAAGCGTCCTGCAAACGCTCTACCAAGGCACATTTTTCACCACCCCAAAAGCGTTCCGCATCCCTAGTTTTAACCAAGAGCTCTTCCAACTTTCGCTATTCTTCTGCAAACTTCTCTCAAGCTTGATCATGCTACCTAACTCACTCTTATAAATAGCTTCTAGCTTAAGACCTTTTTCTGTTTAACTTTGGAGCAGATCTTTTGTCTAAGTGTTCGCCTAAGGGAAACACTGATAATGAGAATAGATACAAAGGTTAAAAGAGAAGAAAGAAATGGTATTAAGCCAAACAAAAAATAGGATAACTGCATATCGGCTTTAAAAGCAATTATACGCTAGTTGGTCAGAATCGACAATTATTTCCCTAAAGTCAACAGAGGAAATAATTAAGCGGACTGAAGCTTAAACATACTTGGCATCACGAAGACCGCTGACATCACAAGGAAGCATCTCCAAACAATAAACGGGTTTGATTGTCAAAAATTACACATCACTCATAATCGTTTTAGAAGGATCGACCATGGCAGGGGATGGCTCTTTGGGATCGTTTGATGTTCTTTCGTCCACTAGAAGTCAAGCACAAACTTATTCAGATACTGACGCATGAATGGGCAAGTGAGAGGTCTGATCCTGAGAGTATTGTTGTTGACGTTGTTGTTGTTTCTTTTTTTTTTATGGCCATTCCTGTGCCACAATTATATATTTTTTCTTCAAAAGAGCATCAACGGTCCTACCCTCACCAGCAAAGTCGCTTTCTTCTCCTCCACCAACTGCTAGATACTGTTGAAGACCTTCCTCAACCAACTCGAACTCAAAGGGAGTGGGATCATAGACCTTTAACACTCTATTAACCTTTTCATGAAGGTCGCCAGAATGACTTGATAATTTAAACTTCTTCTTAGGAGTTTTGACTTCGTCATCTATCTTCGCAGCACCTTCTGGTTTTTTCTTCTTCTTCTTCTCAACTTTGGAAACTTCACCTGAAATTTTTCGAGTCTATCAACCCAAACTGGGTCTGCGATGGGATAATCAAAATAGTGATTCACAATGGTGTTATTCCATGCTTTCTGCTTCTTTTGGGAGCGATAAGCCACTTCCAACTCCAATGTTCGATTAAAATTTTTCAGAATGCCCTATTAATTAGTTGAAGACAACACTAGATGATATCGCCTATATCGTTGTCATAGTGAAGGTCAACAGTAAACATGTTAGACACTCGAGCTCTGGAATGTCTCCTTCCTCGTTTCCGTCAACGACAAGGATATCTTTGTACCTATCTTTGTCTTGACCAAGAAAATTGGTAATATATGCCAGCTAACAGAGATTTGGCTAGGATTGAAAAAAAAAAAAACGCGTATCAGCACTCTTCCACATTTTGTAGAGCATACGAAATTCCTAAAGGCCGAGATCAGTGTCGTACCAAGCATTCAGAAGCTCAAAGCTGATGCGAATGAAGGTAGGGGTGAGGTTCCAAAGACCAACTTGATAGCAGATTAGAATTTCTTTCAGTAGAAGGGATAACCGAAATTTCAACCCTAAATCCAGAAACCAGGGATATATTCCAGTACATAACCAATTGGGGCCATAAGGTGTTGGAAGAAGGCCTCGTACATCATGACCTGCTTCCCACCAAACCTTACACTTTTCTTTAGCAAATAGGTGTGGCCGCTCAAAAAGGCATTTTCATTTTCCTTTACGAACCCTAACCGTGAGGGGATCAAAGTAAGAGTCGTAACTAGTGTGTGGAGCAAGATAAACAATTAAAATAGCGGCCATTTCTTTGAAAATACATAGTGTTTTGCAACGCAGAAGTTTTTGATGAAAAAAAGGTGGAAGAAACTCAAAGGAGTCGCCATTTCTCAAGGTAAATGCCGAAATGGAAAAACTTAGTAAAAGAGAAAGAAGGGTTTCGTAGGATATTTAAAGATATTCCAGAGTCATTTTAATTGTTAAAGATAGACCTTCTATCGTGATCAACAAAACCAACAGTTACAATCAGTTGATAATATTAAAGGAAATTTCTCGTTCTATGTGCACACGCAACTAGGGCACACGTCATTGTTGTGAACTTTATGGCAAGGTACTCAAGACAGCACATCTAAGTTTGGAACGTCTCGACTACTCTACAGAACTGGATCAGCCTATGAAGATAAAAGAATAAATGGTATGTATTCCAACTTAGTTTAAAATCCATAGTCTTTGGATAATTATCCATCCTTAAAGGGAACAAGTTCATTTTAGATGCATAGTTAGGGGTAATTGCTTGGCCATGCTTTTTCAAGGCCAGAGTAAGACAGAGCAATAAAGTTACCTCAGAATTCTGGTTATGGACTTAATAGCTCCGAGCGAAGCTGGATTAACGAAGCAGTGGTGCCACCATCATCCTGTTCCAGAGCATGGATGAAGTCCTTTGCTGAGAATGACAATGCTTGTTCCGCAAGAGAATGACAATGCTTGTTTTTTAAAACACAAAGACCTAATCCAACACATAATCAACCAAGTTCCCTATATATCTTAGAGTTTCTACACCACCCTCCCCTCCTAGTCTCAGGCTTGCTCATGGTTGTTTGTTCTTTTATAGATTACTCAGATTTGTGAATATATACCAAGGTTCTAAAAGGCACTAGGCACTAGTTGGGCGGCGGGTTAGGGCCTAGCACCTAGGCGGGCAGGAGCCTTGGCAAATTTAAGTAAATTTATTTATATATAATATATGTAAGTGTTTGCTTATACTTAAAAAATACATAATTTAATTGGGGTACATAAACTGCAAATTAGAATAACATATAAATTCTAAAGTAGTAGAACATAATAAAAATATGGGGAACAAGCATATAATGTGTGTTCATCTAAGTACTCAACGTCTCTTACAACTTATTAAAAAAATAAAATGCAAAATGAAAGTTATCTATTTTTCTGTTTAAGTGAGAGTCAAAACCTAGGTGGGCGCCTAAGTAGGTCTAAATGCCTTTCTTAATTTTCAAACGCCTAGAAATTAATTAGAGCAGTGGCCAGCCTCCTAGCACCGCTAGGCAAGGACTTTTAGGGCAATAATCTATACCACCTGCGGTGGTGCGCAAATTTGGTTCCAACTATTATCATTTGAAACTAAGGTCCAATGTACACGCTTATGTGGAAATAAATATGTTCTTTTTCCTTATATCTATATATATATATATATATATGACCCAAAGAGGTGTGATTTTGGTTTTATGAAGTTTAGATTTATTGTTTGGCTTCCCTTGTCAAATGTTGTTGAAATGCTACTTTAGGATCTTGCTACTGGAAATATCATTTCAAGAGCTTAACTTTTCACATCAGTTCATTCATATGCATTTCACGCCATTGTTTCCAGTTTCTTCTATCTAGTGGTTTTGTCTCGTCAAAACTTCTTGTTGTTTTCATGCAAGCTGGACAAACACTTTAAGACAACCCACATAGGCCATCTATCAGCTTTTTCCCAAAAATAGATTTTCAACTCTAGATCTTTCCAGATTTCTTTTGCACATGACACGTGGCTTTTTCATCCCCTCTTTTGTCTGAAACCTCAAAGCCCACTATAAAAGTTTAATCTAAGGTTTCATTGTTCTTTGGTTAGGAGATTTACATTTTTTAGAAAAATAGTTGTTTTTAGCTTAGAGCTGCCTCTTATGTTCTTACTCAAAAACCCTAATCACAAAATCACACTTATGCACTAAATACCCACATCATTGCATATTAAAGTAACATTGTTGTTGTGATTTTTTTTTTTTTTTTTTTATGTTTTGGGTCAACTTTTTCTAGTTTCAAATCCTTGAACTGACTTCTTTTTGGATTCACATCAATTTCATCTTTCAAGTGTTTGATTGGTGAAACTGACTAGACATTGAATACATATTTGCATCAACTCCATCATAACATAATTTGCATAAGTTGATTTGATTTCAGTACCATAAGGTGAATAGCTTATGAGGAGTTACCACTTCGTGAAGATTGAAGGAAACCATCTCATGAAAGGCAAGGTTGCACAAAGGTGCAAGCTACTCCGTTGATTAGGATCTAGGAATTGAGCTTGTGTGGTTACTTTGTAAGAATCTTGATTTCACTGGTGGATTGGACTAAATGGAAAGTCTCGGTTTTTTAACCCAGATGTGGATTTTTCCGGCCAAAAACTCCATGTTCAATTTATCGCTTTTCTAGTTTACTTATCTTACTCTTTGCTTATGATATATGGTCATCATTATTTGGAATTAGATAAGTCCATGCAACTAAGTTTTAAGCCAAAATGTGCACTTAACTGGATCATAGTTAACTAAGAACACTTCAATAAACTGAGCTTCTGATAGGAGCATATTCATGCGACTTAATTAGCTTGTTCTCGTGCATTTATGTTGTGTTTACTTAAGTTATTTTAGTGTTTAAGGCTACTTTTGTGTATTTTCAGATTATAAGGCTAAAGTGTGCAAGAAGATGCAAATTGGAGTCTTTTGGAGCGAAAGAGGAATGAATGAGTTGAAGATTTGAAGAAACGACGAATTCCTACTCCAACGATGAATTCTTACCAAAACGAGGAATCCTACTCAAACAAGGTTTCCTATTTGATATAGGAAAGTTAACCCTAAGTTTCCCGTTTCGGTAACCTTTCCTAAACTTAAACGTCCGTATTTTCTAGCCACTTTGTAGGCCTTGTATACACTTTAGTACACAAGACCAAGGCCCTAGCCCAATTTCTAAACCCTAGCCGCACCTTGCCCTTTTATTTCTGAATTAAACCTATTTCTCTCCCAAATTCAATCCTAGCCGCACCTTTATATTTTTTATTTAATTTCCTAAGTTTGCAAGCCTTTGATTTAGTTTTAATAAGCTAGGGTTTTAATTTTTCTAAACCATATATAAACTTAACCTTGCCGCACCCTAGTTGGGTTCCCATTCATTCTATTATTTTTCAGCCACAATTAACCACACAGCCGCAGCCATTTTTTCCATATTTTTCCCATCCATTCCAGCAACCTCAACTCTCTGCCGTGCCTCCTATTTTATTATTTCACCCTAATTCATGCAGCCACCATCCCATTTTATTTTTACCTAAGCCGTGCCCCCCCCCATTGGATGATTAACCCTAATATTCTACCCTAAGCCGTGCTTTTTCCCATCCATATCCCAGATTCTTCCAGCCGTGCCTTTTCTCCCTCCACTCCAGTTTTTTTCCCATCTTCACGCAGCCACCATATCCCAGATTTTTCCAGCCACCTTCCATTCCTTCCTACACCACCCCATAGTCTTGCCGAACCCCCAAATCACCCAAATAAACCCACACAACACCTCTGCCGCAGCAAGGAGAAGAGGAAAGAGGAGCTTGGACGCGCCGAAATTCAAGTGGATTCGTTGGGCGTTCTAGGTGTAATCAATCCTTTGTGCTTTATGTTTAAATTCAATTGTATTTCTCTTTCTGTGAACATGAGAGGCTAAACCCCCTAGTTAGCTAGGGGGTGATTCGAAACCATGATTATATATGTGAAATAAGTTGATTACTTCCAATTATCGTTGCATAAGTTTTGAATACAATTTGCTTAACCGTTTGATTTAAAACTTATTCTTGTATGTTGATTGAGAGTGTATGCTTAATTTGCATGCTTGAATTTGATGCTAGGATATAAGTTTGTTTCACCTAATCGTTATGAATTTATATTCACAAGTAGTGAAGGTTGCTAGTCACGATCATGTTAAGTAGATTCCTGGCAAGCGTATCATGCTTTTCATAGTTACAAATGCCTTGTCGATGCTTATGATTTCCAAAGAACGTAATGATTCTAACTTATATCTTTATCATGCTGTTCATATAGAGAATTTGTTAGGAATAATTTGTTTGCGATGCATATTCATCCAATTCAATGATTCTAGGGAAATCTGAAGGTTAATTTAAGCGGACCTAATTAACTTGGAGTGTCGAGGTTCATAACTTATTGGATTGATAATTGGAAATTGATTTACGTTGCATATATTTCATGTGTGGAGAAGAACCCCGTAGCTATCCCATCATCCATTGATTCATCCAAATTTTGTCTTAAAATCTATTTTCTTTACAATCTGCCCATTTAGTTTAAATTCATCCAACCACAATCCCCCCATATTTTGTTGAGTCGTAGTCATTTGTATTTGTTTTATTTTGTGTTTTTAAGCATTTGGAGTCATAAACACTTTCAAATTCGACCAAATTAAATTTTAGTTTTTGTGTTTTTGAGTCAATTCAAATTAGATTAGCACCCCTAGTTAATCCCCGGTTAGAACGATCCCTACTTACTTCATTACTACAATTGTCACAAATAGGGTTTAATTTGTGTGTCAACATAATTTTCACATCAGCTTCAAATTGACTACTTCCGCTGTGAATAAACTTGTTGACTAGTCAGACAAGCATATATATAGTTTTTAAATTGAAGATTATTCCACATGATACCTGTTAGAAGTATGCCCACAAAGCCACTCATTTGATGTAATAGCTTTTGGAATCCTTATTGTGTTAAACTATTATATCTTTAATGAAGGGCAAAGCTTATTGTTAATCACTATTTATTATATTATGTGTTTAAGCAATAAGGGAATCCAAGGAACGTATATAATCTAAGAGAGAAGTGATCTAAATAAGTTAGATTAACGAGACCTTTCTCTTATGTTCTTTCCTAAAACGTTCCTAGCCATAGCATTACCAATTAGGCATTGACAATCCGCTAAGGTTAGTATGTGTTATGTTAACTCAAGCGTAAGTATGATTAGTCTCAAGTCATTTAGTGTTGGACACTGAGACAAACACATAGATGCTCAAAAGGTAATTGAGTATACTGAACTACGATCAAAAGAGGGTTCAAACATACATGTCATGTAAAAACTCAAAAGTTGCAATATGCAAAGTAGTCCCTTGACCTAAGGCATCATAGATGTCTAATGGTTAAGTTCTTAATCTTTGATCATGTCAAGGGCATTCCATCGAGAGTGTCCACAACATTGTTGGGGTCAAGCTATCTAGTCATGTAGGCATATGAATGCTCAACAAGGGATCTCTAACCTTACATGGTAAAGGGAGAATACTCTGAGATATGATTCGGGAGTCTTTAGCCAAAGCATACGAATATGACTTAGGAAGTTTGTTCCAAATCATATTCAATTAAATCATATAGAGAAGTATCCCATTGGATAGTAGACATGAAACAAACTATCACTCAAACAATGTGATTAAAAGTATTGTATTAGAGAATGACCGTATTGCATTGTAATTGTAATTGGATAGGTTGTCCAACCACTTCTACTTAGCTTGGGCAGCCATGACATATTGCTAGGTGTCACTCATGGTTTGTGGAAGCCCTGAAGATTAGCAAACACTAATCTTCATCATAAGGAGTATTGAAATGTAGTTTTAATTCACAATCGATCATTAAGAGTAACAATCACCCACTGCCTTGCTAATTGGAACCTAATGGATCATACACTGAGTAAGGATGAAAGTGAAGAAACATAAATGAGATGGATAAGCAATTAAATGGTTTAATTGGGAATGATCAGCATTAATTAATTAGTTAATTAATTATACGAAGGCTTTCAAGTTAGTTTCAGGTCTCGGGGCCCAAAAGGGCTTTGGTCCACAAGGCCCAATATGTTTAAGTTGTTGACAACTAAAACAAAATGGGCAATTAGCCCAATAATTATAGGATGGCCGTGCATAGGGTAAGTGGTAATGGACTTGGCTTAATTGCAAGTTTGCCACTCACATGTGAGGTGGTATAAAGGTAACTTTATAGACATTCTCTCACTAGGGTTTTCTTTGAGGCAAAAGAAGAGAAACTTTTTCTCCATTTTTCTCTATGGAGGCCGGCCTCTTAGGGGAAAAATAGCTAGCAATCTTTTCTTCCTCTAAGTCATCAATTTCATCTTCACACCTCATCCTTGGTGTGGAGACTTAGAGACACCAAACTTTTGGTGTTCTTGGAGATCCTTTCCTCACATCCTCAAGGAGCAAAGGAGTATCAAAAGGAAGAAAATGAAAAGGAAGATCTAAGGAGCTAAGAGGTGACTTGTAGGCCCTCCACTTGGGTGAATCCATTCTGTAAACAAGGATGAGCTTCAAGGGTAATGAATCTCAAAATCCTTTCTTCTCTTTAATGTAATTAAAGAGTTTTCTAGTTCACCATTCACTAGGCTTTGAAAGTCTTGGGTTTTAGAATTGTTTTTGAATGCATGCCTTCTTTAAAGTGTTATTAGTTTGCTTATGTGTTCAAATATTCTCACATGATCTTAGCTAGGACAAAATTTATCCTTCAATACCAACTTCAAGTTTTCACCTAACCTTCCATCACACTTTAAACACTAAAAGATAGAAGCACTGGCGGAGGCATCAAGGGACCATGATTGTCCTTGGCCAATCTAGATCTTGAAACAAAACATATATATGTGTGTCTCTAACTTTTTCTCTTGCTCTAAAGCCCTCTTATTGTTCAACACTTCAAATAAATTCAATCATTATCTCTTGTTATGGTTCTTTATCACAAATCAAACCCATCATTTACTTTTAATTATAAAAATACAAAATCTTGCCTCACACTCTAATCTGATTTCTTTTACCATACCATGCATTTGAGAGCTAGTCCCTATCTCATTCTCAAAATTTCTAATTTCATTTTTTTTGTCATTACATATTCCAAATTCAATCAACTTATCAAAAAACTACAAATCTATTCAATAAGTAACAATAAGATTTGTAAATCCCTATCATTGTCTATAATTTTTATTTGTTTATACTCTATTCTACCTCTAACTTGAGTGTTAGGATTTGTAAATTTTTTCTTGATTCTCCTTATTGAGTTTAATAATTCTTTTAATAGTATAGATAACGAGGTTATCATGCTATTGTTTCAAAATGTGAAAACTCATCAAGAATAAATATGATTACGTTGGATATATTTTGGATTGTAATTTTATAGATACTAACTTTTTTTTCTTTTACACTGCAAGAGGCTCTTTTTTACAAGAATTCCTAGCTCCATCGCTGAATCGAAGTGCTACATATAGTTTACCTACCGCACTGTACACATACATATAGTATTCTTTCCACCTTACCTTCCATCACACTTTAAACACCAAAATATAGAAGTGCTACGTATAGTTTACATACCGTTGTACACATACCATTGTACACAGATATGTACAGTTTTACATACCGTATGTATACAGATACGTACCACGCATGCATGCATGGACGCACAACTAATAATTGTGTATGTGAAAATATAACTAGGTAATTAAAAATTTAGAAATAGGTGGTTTCGGCTAGGGCCGGTTAAACGTGAAGTTTGATGATTCCATATATGTATATATATGATGATTTGACAAGACGAGTCAGAGTGGTGCATGTGTTGAGGGACATGACACGTGAGAATTGACCTTTCAACCATCCCCAGTAGGCAGCAGGCAGCTGTGCCCAACACACAGCCACACAAAATCTGAGACTCGAGAAACTTTTTAGTTTTTACCAGAAAACGGCTAAGACCCGTACCATGCATTACAAACGGTGTCCATGGCCTTACCCACTTCCACTACCCTATACGTGTCAGAGACCCCTTGATTTCATGTCCCATCCTATCGCCCTCCACCATCTCTCTCTCAGCAGTGTCAAGTGGTAGCAGGCGGAGAGGCTGTCATTTTGTTTGTTGGAAATGGAATTAAATCCTTTCTGAATATCCGAGATTCGAAGATTAATAATAATTGTTCATCAAAGATCGTGTGATTATAATTAAATATTTTTATAATTTTAAAAATAAAATAATCTTGTTTTATGTAAAAAATGCACAAAAGAAAAAAATTATGGCTGCACAATCTTTAATGAATGATTGTTATTCATTGATCTCTAGAATCCTAGTGAGAGGATCCGGAAAAGATCTAATTCAGTTGGAAATAGCTAGATGGCAGTAATTATGTATATTTTTCGTGGAAAATGATCCTCACCAGCTTCTTTTTTTAGGGATTTTAGAGAGCTAACAATCGTATCTATTCATTGTATATCGTACAGTTAGTTTTCGTTAAGTATTATTTATATTTGAATTTTAAATTTTAACTAATTTCTGATCACACGATGTATAATAAATAGATATAATTACAGAATCATTAAGATTCTTAAGAAAATGATCCAATCCGATCCGATCCGATCCGATCCTTGCCGGATCCTTTTCCATTTTCGTATTAGTCAAGACGGGCACTGACTCCCACGTGCCAACTATCAGCTATGACCCATGAAGACAGACACTGACACTGCTCAATCTCTCTCTCTCTCTCTCTCTAAACCGCAGTCATTGGCATGGGACTCTTCATTAAAGCAGTTGAGAGAGACAGAGACTATACATCTATATGCATCTTACCAACTCAACATATCATACGTCCAATCTTTCTACCAAAGTGCCCCATCCCTAGCCGCTTTTATATTCCTTTTGCCTTTTACCTATATCTCAGATTCTGAGATTTCAACCAAAGAAAAAAAGATTCTGAGAGATCGAGATATATTAACCGATCGATCACTGAAATGAACCATCTCTTCACTTCACCTCGATCCTCGTCCTTTCTCTGTCTCTCTCTCCAAAAGAGGTAAAGACCGTACTGTTTAACTGCAGTTAGGAGCCTGTGACCCTTGGATATTAGGTCATTGCTGCCAGCTGACATTTAAACATCAAACCCTGTTTTTCTTTCTGTTTTCTGCTTCTTTTAATTTTCCTCCAAATATTTTTCTATGTTATCAACTATCTATATATAAACTCGAAAAGTTAGCCCCTACCATACTCTCTTTCTCTCTCTGCAAGCTGCAGAATGAATCTCAATTATGGTGACATGATACAGAAACAAGCAAAGAGTTTGATGACAGTTATATATGTTAGTGTGGTTTATATAAAGGCCCTATAAAAAGGATTTGGATCCTCTCCTGAGCTAATGGAGAGAATCCTCCTAACCAATCATCATGGATCGTTAGATTTTTATCCAACGGCTATAATCATTATAACTTTAAAGGGACCTCCTATTTATAACCGTTGGATAAAATTTAACGGTCCACAATGATTGGTCAGGAGGATTCTCTTCATTAACTCAGGGGAGGATCCAAATCCCTATAAAAAAAAAGTCTATGTATTAATGAGGAACTGTCGTGTAAAACCGCCTAGTATTTTTATATTTCTAAATCTGCTTTTATGTGTTAATTGATGAGTTCATACTTACCCCCATGTCACATCCATGTAAACTGTATTGGGCACAGTCAATCGCAATTTGTGTTGGATCGTTCATCAATTAATTTCCAGATACGACACGGTTAGGCAACGTACGCCCCCTCACCCTGCTCCCTGCTTCTTGTCTGCAGAATTGTCTCCATGAATGTTGTTTAGGGTTTGGATCAGCAATTTGAATTAAAAGAATCCTGTATATAAATATATTTATTTGTCTTGACCAAGTAAATTCTTGTAAGGAACAACAATGTAAATATTAAGTTTGTACAGGAATCCTCAAGAAAATCTTTTTCCTTTAATTCACTTTTCATTAACTTTGACCTATTTTTTGACAGTGTTAAATAGTATCGAATTTCGGAGTAAAACCCAAAAAATCCTAGCGATCGATTAATCAAATCCTAAACTAGAAACCTATAGCCCAAGCTCTTGTTTTTTGTTTCTTTATATTTCAAACTCTAACTATATAATTCAAACCCTTGGTAGAAGTAAATGTTTCTCATGCGGCTTGTCTTTAAGAAAGATATAGGTAATACACAGAGATAAATTATTAAGTACTATATTGTAGAGAATAAAGTAAAAATAAGTGGATAAAGGAGGGAATAGATGTTTGGAACCTAATCACCAAGAAATAATAGAGGTAAGACGCAAGTGAAAGACTCTTGTGAAAGAAACTAGCCTCTTGACATGTGCTCACACGTTTATGAAAATAAAAAAATATTGACAATTCATATCATTCA
This sequence comes from Pyrus communis, assembly GCF_963583255.1. Lineage (NCBI taxonomy): Eukaryota > Viridiplantae > Streptophyta > Magnoliopsida > Rosales > Rosaceae > Pyrus > Pyrus communis. The sequence goes on from NC_084811.1 coordinate 19,046,351, forward strand.
CAACCCCCTTTCTTGATACATTTTGCATGAATTCTGGAAAGTAAAAAAAGTGAGGATTTTGCAAAGCTTATTAATTTGGTAGTGGATTATGAAGTAGCCTCCTTTATGAAAGTTTTGGTAGTACGGATAGTTGGATTATAATTCTATATATCTGCTTTTAAAAACCACAAAGTGAAATTTATGCCCAAAACTAGAAGTTAATTGCTTTTACTGTCATAGAAAAGAGTGGACAAGTATTAGCAAAATTGGCAACTGGAATTGATAAGAATCCGTTAAAAGAGTTATTAAGTAAAGGTGAATAAAGGATACGAAATCTTCAAGCACCACACCAACAACTAATTTTATAATATTGTTGAAAAAGGAGAAGTATAATTTTGCCAGCTGCTAGTGACCACAACAAAATCCATAATTTTAATCCCCTCCAATACAATATAAAGAAGTTGTACATAATTTTGACCTATTCTAATCCTAACTCATTTTTGGTACATATTCACTTTAGTAACTTCTTACTGTATAGTTTCTAAAATCCCGTCTTAAGAACTTATGATCGAAGACTTGAATAGTCTTGGACTGATCACATTACAAAATGAACCACAAAATTACATAAAACTTGGATGCATATATGACTTCACATCAGAATTCCCATGCATGCACAAAGTAGTGTTGCGCTCAAGTCTCAACTTGTCTCATGCACCTTGACGTATGATGGCCGGCGAAAGATACCATATTTGGGATCATAGGATACTCATCTCTTGAAGAAAAGATACCACCCTAGCTAATTAGTAATTAATTAACCAAGAAATGATAACATGTCTAGATCGCGCTCTCTAGTAAACGACATGTTGCAACATATAGAATCATATTACATTATTTTTGTATATCAATTTGCAGCAAAAGCAACACTTCATGGCACAAAATTCCAATTAATATACAGTGCATATAAAAATAAAATATTAAATAAAGTGACCGTGGTTACAATCAGTTTCAATACAGTCAAACCAAAAGGCATTAAACGTAGACACCAAGAAATTCACCTCTCTGTAGACATGGCTCCATGAAATGGTATCAAACGTAGACGTCAACCACTTGATATCTTCAATAATGTTCCACAATCGTCAAGGGTCGCGCAGAACCCTTTGATTGCATCAATAACAAGTTTAGAATCACCTTCTGCACAAATGTTTTAGAATCCTAGTTCTTCCTTTAGCCAAACAAAGGGCATCCTTCAAGGTGAAAGCTTCCGCTACTGAGATGATGTTCTCTCCCAGGCCTCTTGCTAGATCCAGCAACAATTGACAAACCTTCTTCATTTCTGATCACAAAGCCGGCCGCCACCTTGTAGTTAATAACAGACCCATCAAAGTTGATTTTCAGCTGCCCTCTTTGTGGAGGTTCCCATATAATTTTCAGTTTTTGTTTTCTAGCCAACTTATTTCCACTGTTTTCTATTAGGAGAAGGTTTTTCTTTCCTAAATACCACATGATTTCTATCTTTCCACATTTGCCAGCAGATTAGTAGGGCCTTGCTAAGGTTCAAAAGTTTTCCTTTACCTGATGCATCAAGCTTACTCAACCAATCTAACAGACCATTACGATTATTATCATTAACAGGTGATATCAGGGGTTGTAACCCAAACCCTGTCTTGCAAAATTACACTTGATAAACAGATGATCTTGATCCTCACTCTATATTACAGAAAGGACGATAGTTAGGACAAATTGAGCTAATATGTTTATGTAAGTTAACCTTACCCGGGTTTGTAACCTATTCAGGATCATTAACCATCTAAACAGTTTGATCTTGGGAATATTCAGTTTCCACATATTTGTTAAAAAAGAAAAACATTAACCTTTTGCGAGCAATTTGTATCCTTAAAACCATCTCCAATGGTGGCTTATAACCTAAATTTTCTCTTTTTTTCCCACCCAAAATCCACTCCAACCTAAAACCTAAACCAAACCTAAAACCTAAAACTTAAAATGAACCCAAATACCTGTCACAAATTTAGCCCACAAATTGAAGTGGGACTCACGGATGAGAGTGAAAAGTGGGCTGTGAAGCCCACACCCCAAAATCCAATCTCCCTCACGCGCATGAACAGTGCAGCTGAAGGCCCACCCACGTGGGTTGTCCAATCTGCTGTCAGTTTTACTGTAGCCCAGCGGCTACTTTTCTTCATCCAACGGTTCCATTTAAATGGGCCGTTGGTTAATCCAACGGTCTAGGTTCAAATTATTTTTTTTTTAAGTTTTATATTTATATATTTATTGAATCCAACGGCTTAGATCGAATATAATCAAATCTAATGGTAAAAAAAAAGATCTAACGGTCCAAATTTAAATCAAACGGCTAAAATAATTTAAAAAAAATTATTTAACTTAAAATTCAACCAAAAACTCTATAAATACCTATGTATTTGTTCAAACATCCACACAAAACTCACTTTTCTCCTACAATTCTTCCAATTTTTCTTTCTACCATTTATTCTCATTTACAAAATTTTTGAGATGGAAAAAGAGCATGTTAGAGGTCGTAATTGGACCTTTGACGAAGATATTGCTTTATTTTTGGCATGGATTTCTGTTAGCGAAGATGGTGCCGTCAGCACCAATCAAAACAGAAAGGTTTTGTGGGGTAAAATCATTGATAAGTTCCATGAAAACTCCAACGCCGGTCGAAGGGAAGTTGGTGGTGTTTATGATCGGTGGAAGATTATCAACAAAGCGTGCACTTTGTGGAAGGGAAGCTTGGAGAGAGTTATGGTTGACATGCCTAGTGGAAGGGACGCCTCAGAAATTGTGAGTTTCTTTGTTGATATTTTAGTTGTCATGTACATAATAGTATTTTGCAACTAATTGTTTTTATGTATTTGTTGCATAGGGTGACAAAGCAATGGCAATTTACAAGACAAGAACTACACCAAAAAATCAAGCTTTTAAGTTGCATCATGCTTGGGACAGCCTCAAGGATTGTCCGAGGTGGGGAACCAATGCGAATCAACAATGTGGAAGATTATTTCATAATGAAGCCCCACCCCCAAATAATGTCAATGAAGGTGTGAATTTTGCCGACAATGAAGTTGTCGACCAAATGAGCCCAACTTCTTCTTTTCCAAGGCCCCAAGGTAGAGATAAGCAAAAGGAAGCAAAGAGAAAAGGGAAGTCCCAAGAAGAATCGGGCCAAATGGCAAGAATGAACGAAAACCAGTGCTGTCGGCAAGAAGAATCGCCCCAAATGTTTTTGGCCATGAAGGAAGAAGGGGATAGGGAGCAAGAAAGGTACGAAACTAATTTGATAATGGAGGACCTCGACAAATACACTCCATAGAGGAAGAAATACTTACGTGGTAAACAAAAGGAAATTTTACGAAGGAATGCCACGAGGAGTATATTTCAAGATGATGATTCATCTCAAGACTATCACCCAAGTCCATCACCAAGTCAAGATGATGGATATCATTATTAAATTTATGTAGTCTATGAGTTTTCGATTGTATTAAGTTTATGTGGGTTATTAATTGTCTTTTTTTTTTCTTTTTTTTTCTTTTTTTTTTTAAAGTTTATGTGGTTTATGATGATTTTCATGTATTGATTTAGTGATTTTTCAAAATTTATCGGAATTTAAATATTTTTAGGTTAAAATGTTCATAAAATTAATTTAAGATAGTCTACATATTTTTTTTTTAAAGTTAATTTAAAAAATTATGAGCCTTAATTCATTCTTTGATAATCTGGGGCAAAAATTTTAGGCCAGAATGGTTGGAGTAGAAAAACTGTTTCTGGGCTAAAACCTAAATTTTATGGGCTAAATATTTTTAGGTTTTAGGTCACCATTGGAGATGGTCTAAGGGTTTGAACAACCCAAATTTGTTTATGAAACGTAAGTAATGAAGGAACCAGGAAATTTTCAACCGTGGTCTAGTATTTTTCTTCGTACAAATATTTAAGTGAAATTCGGTAATTTCTTTAAGAACTATTATTGACACTCTAAAATCTCATTTCACACTCTTCATAAATGTATTTTTTTTTCTCTAAATATAGAAAACTTAAGAGTGCGAAACAAGAATTATGGAGTGCTAATAACAATTCTTTCTTTCTTTCTTTTTTTTTATTTTTTTTTATTTTTATTTTTATAGAAGAACAAAGTTTGAAGTATTTTTGGTTTTGAGAGCTTCTGGATAAGAAACATTGGCCACTATCCCAAAAGCTTCTTTAAACACCATTGGAGTCACCACTTAGTACTACTGTCTAGTGGTATTTCTCTTCACTTGTAAATAAAAGATTTTAAATTTGATTCTCGCCAAAGATGAATTTGAACCACATTATTGCTAGCCCATTGTGAGATTAGACCCATTCTCTCTCCGTTAGTGTAGATAAAATTGTTTGTTAAAAAAAACATTGGAGTCAAAATTCAGTTCCACTAGCTAAGCACCCAACAACCATTAGCAACCATACCAAAAGCACACGGAACGGAAAATTCTTCAAATTTTTGTCACCAAGAAAATGAAGAAAATTTCTCTTATATTTTTATTGAATAAAACAATTGAGCTAAAACACAAGTTATCACAATTTATTTGGTATATGCATTGCGGATAGTTGAAAAATCCAAATGCTATTTTTCTTCTAAAAATGACATCTTCTCTTATTGGTGAGTTTTTCTTTTAGACTCGAACGATATACGTGAGTTTTAACTATTTGTTGCATTATAAAAAAGAAATATCAAGGGCGGTGACTTATTAGTAAAAAAGTTATAGTATGGAGTGAGATGTAATGGGTTTCTAGCCTACTTTATGAATAGTCTTCGTATTGTTGTACCTGATTAATGTTCTAAGTCGATTAATTTCTCCTCCAATATCGTTTATATAAAAGAAAATCATGGATGGATTGTAACTCTCTTACATAGTCTTAATTTGTGGTAGAGTAATGTGAGTAATCTAAATGATTTTAGCTGGTTGGTGACTTCATAATCAAGTCAAATGATGAAAACCATTAATTCAAGCTGGTTACGCAAATCTAAATCATTTGTTGTACTTCTGGTGTATAAACATGTGGCTCCAAATTAAACAAGCTAAAGAATGACTTAAATTTGTCCAATGTGTCCATGCATATGTACATAGCAATAATCGAGTTCATAAAATCCCAACAGAAGAAGCAAATTATAAATGTATATCCGGTTTGTCTTCGATAAAAGGCTAAATTTTTAGCAAACCTTAAACGCCAGAAGAATAAGAAGAAATAAGGAGCCAAAGGTCAAAACCTGAAAGGGCAGTGCAACTGAAATAAATATTAAACTGATAATTAATGGGGTTTATAATAAGATAATCATAATATATTTGTGGGGCAAAGGGGACAGCGTGGGGTTGTCTGTCATATCACCTTCTCTTGATTTATTGAGAAGAATAAATGGGTTAGTTGAGAGCAAGTTCATTCCTAAAAAATATATGCTGGTACTTAAGTTCATTTAATTTATTCAGTGAACAGTGATAAACTTCACGAGCAGTAAATTAGCCAAATGTTTCTCCACTCCTAAAAAATGTGTTGGCATAAAGTCTAAAACTGCGCTGGTACAAACGATCTCCACCCCTACAAAATGCGCCAGCATCCAGCCCATTTAAAATATTAAATAATTATTTAGGAAAATTAATGAAAATGACTTGAAAACTTTAAGTTTTAATGATAAGGACAAAATAAAGAGTAAAGTAAATAGTGCCAAGATTGACTTTTTAATGTAAAATTGTGGTTTTTCGTTAAAGTGAACAGTACTGAGAGTTTTTTTGTTAAAGTTCCCTAATTATTCTATAAAATAATAAATTTTAAATTTAGTTTCAATTCTGGATAGGATTTTTAACCAATTTCGTCACGCCACATGTCATTATTCAAACGTACTATTTTGTGAATAGATTTCCGTTAAGATTTTTAACCAATCGCGACACGCCACGTATCACTATTTGTTTACAATAATTTAGCCAAGATTTCAATAAGATTTTCAACCAATCTTGTCACACCACATGTCTTTATCTGAACGTACTATTTTGTGGATAGATTTCTGATTAGATTTTCAATCAATCTCAACGCGCCACGTGTCACTATCTGTGTACAATAATTTAGCCAAGATTTTCTACCAATCGCATAGTGCCACGTGGCATTGTCCAAGACCTCATCCTTCCTTTTTTTGTCCATATAAACCCTACATCCCTACATCCATCATCATTCACACACCAAACTCAATCCTTCTTTTTAGCTCAGAATCCTTTTTCATCATTTTTAAATCTTGAGTTCTTACAATGTCTTCTTCAAGGAGATTGTCCAAACAATTTGAGGAGCAACAAAAAAGATTGTTGGCACAACAGGAAGAATTGTTCAATCTCGAGGAAGGTGGAGATGAAGCTTTCGCAATGGAGGAGGATGAGGATGATGAACATAGAAGGCAGAGGGCCTCACATTCCTACCATGTCATGGCAATTGTGGGTCAAATATCCAAACCCAGACGTGCTACAAACTTAGATAGAAAGAGGGAAAGACAAGGTAAATGTCTTTTGGAAAATTATTTTGTCCCCAATTGTGTATTCCCCGATCATGTTTTTAGACGTCGTTTTAGAATGTAACAAAGTTTGTTCGACAAAATCATGAGTGCTATTTGCAACCATGATCCATACTTTGTGCAAAAAAAAAAAGAATAAGATGTTTTTCATGTTCTAGGTTTTCTTCTTGAGCAAAAAGTTATTGCTGTCTTGCAGATGTTTGCATATGAAGCATCTACAGATCAAGTGGATGAGATAACGAGGATAGGAAAATCAACTATTTTGGAGTCCTTGATGCGATTTTTCTCTGCAATTGAAGCCCTCTATACCAATGAGTACCTCCAGACACCCATGCCAAGGGACTTACAAAGGCTACTGAGGAAGGGTGAGATGTGAGGCTTCCCTGGCATGATTGGAAGCATTGACTGCATGCACAGGACCTAGAAAATTTGTCCAAGTGCGTGGCAAGGAGCTTATGGCGACAGAAAATGAGCCAAAAGTATCATTTTGGAAGTGGTGGATTCATTTGATATATGGATTTAGCATGCATTTTTTGGTGTTCCACAAGGAAAATCACCCAAAGTCACATATTAGGTCAATGGCCATAGATACGAATGACCGTACTACCTTGCAGACGGCATTTACCTAAGGTGGACAACGTTTGTCAAAACAGTGCCACATCCACAAAGTGAAAATGAAAAACACTTCGCACAATGTCAAGATGGGAGTGGGAAGGATGTAGAGCGTTGTTTTGGTATCCTGCAAGCTCGTTGGGTGATTGTCAGGTTAACTGCCAAAATGTTTAATGTCGAGGCTCTTCGATCCATCATGATGACATGTATCATTCTCCACAACATGATTGTGGAATATGAGTATGATTATGATGCCATCAATGAATACGAGCCAGACATAATGAACAACTGAAGAACACGTATCTATTGTGCTCATGATGGCACAAAAGATCTCGTGCAACACGAGCCATTGGAACGGGATGAACATTATAATCAATTAATCGTTGAGCGCTAAACTTCAATGCAAGAGCCATACTGGCACTGTACCCGTCCAAGTGACTTAATTGAGCACCAGTGGGGATTGCAACAAGGTGAAGATAATTAAAAGGAGTTTGTGGTGGAAGAATAAAGTTCTTGGTTTATTTAGTGTGTTTTTTTTTAAGTTTATGAGTTTATGTAATTTTATTTCGTATGTTTTTTTAAGTTTATTTGGTGTGTTTAAATAAAGTACCAAAAATATTTAAGAAATTACATTTATTACTAAAAATAAATAAGAAATTACATAAAGCTACAAATAAATAAGAAATTACATAACATACTAAAAATAAAGACGAAATTACATAAAGTACTAAAAATTAAAACGAAATTAAATCAAGTACTACAAATAAATACGAAATTATACAATGTATGTGGAGCTAGGATATGTGGTGCTAGGATCTTCGTTGCTAGGATTTGTGTAGTTAGAACCCCCATTGACTTGTTTCCGCATCTCTTGCATGCCTCCTTCACACCACGTCTCTTTTTTCCGATGTCCAAAAATATTTTGAATTCGGAGATTGTCCTACTAGAGGCTTGTTCATAGTGTCACGATCTACTTGAGCCGTCATTTCTTCTCTAAGCATCTCGTTTTCTCGACTAAGTGCTTCTCTAATCATCTCACTTTCTCGATTAAGTATTTCTCTTTGTCTCTCAGCCGTCGCATCACGTCTATCAGTAGCTGCTAATATTGTTGCCATAGTATGAGCTTTTCCTCATCTCTAGTCGCTTCCTGCGCCATGTTCAGTTCACCTTTGCGAGCAAGTTTGTCCATAAATTTTGTGTAGTCATTTTTGGAAGAACTCCCTTTTTTCTTTGCCACCTTTTTACCTTGAGGCCTTAGGGATCAACAAGTCGGCTAGGTCTTCAGCACTTCTTCGAGTATCCTTTCTGGCACTTCTTCAAATGTGTCTTCTTCCTGTGCGGTTGTGTCCGGTTTTGGTGAGCTGTGTAAAGGGACGCCGTGCAGGACAACTTCTGGACCTGTTGGCACAATTTTGTATATTCCCATTTGTTGTGGTTCTTCGAATTGTAGAATGCTTGTGCTTATAGTGTCTACAAAATGTGGGATAAGCCAATATTATAAAATGTGGGTGTAACACAAATAAATAAAGTAAAATATTGATGCAGGTGGAGTACATATAAATAAATAAAAATATTATCACATGATCCGCTAAACTTGTCCCACTATGTAAATTAGTGGAAGCAATTGAGAGAGCGTTTTTCCAGCAAGTGAAAGATATGTTGAGTTTTTTTCAACGCCCTTGAAGACCTTAACTACTTCTGGCGTCTTTTCCAAGCCTAGCGCAAAATGCTTCCGTAATTCTCCTCCACATTTCTCGCAACTCCATCTCATTACCTGTAATCGGGTCATGAGTAATTTGAACCTAACATTCACACAACGTAACATCTTCGATGGACTTCCACGTAGCCATTTTTTTCGCACAAAAAGTATATGAAAGCTTTGGTAGAAAGTGTTGAAAATATTGAAATGTGGTGTAAAAGTGGAAGATGATGGTTAGGTATTTATAGGAAAAAATAATACTTTTTAAAAAAATTTCCTGTGTTTTTAAAAATTTTTAATAATTTTTTATTAAGTAAATTAATATGGACCGTTGGATTTGAAAAATATTCAAATCCAATAGCCTAGATGTTGACATACGTGGTCAACGGTCATAATTCTGACTGTTGTGCCTTGTTTTTTTTTTTTTTTTTTGGGCAAAAAAGGTGGATGGTTGATCACTGGATCGGACAGCCCAGATCATGCCACATCACTAGCCGTTGGTTTTCAAATTCAAATTTTTTTTACCCTTGAAAATCCAACGGTACAGAAAACTAGTCATTGGAAATCCAACGGCCCAAAACGAGCCACGTGGTCTCCCATCCGAACCATTGAGTGTACCTGTGCGTGCTGGCCCGCCCCACTTTTTCTCATAGGGGACACATGGCCACTCCAACATGTTTCCCATGCGCCTGGTTGAAAAAAAAAAATTAAAACGACCTATGACTTCACGCTAGCATTAGCATGATGTCACATAGGCCAAGCAGCACATTCGGTGTCGACTTATGAGACGGCTTGGGCTGCCAGCCGATCTATTGGACTGGGCTAGAGGGAATTGGCTAGGTGTTGGCCTAATGGCTCCCGGTGGACTTGCTCTGAGGCTGAGCTCCTCAGTCCTTCCTCTTGGTGCTTCTTGAACTACTAGAACGACCTCCTCATTTTGAAATTACTAGCAAACTTATACGTAGCTACATTGATAAAACAAATGTGTGTTTGCTATGTATCTAAGTTTGAATTTCTCTTTGCCACTTATTACTACAGTTTAGTGATAATCCTTTTCACTTGTAAGTGAAAGGTCTTAACTGAGATTCTCGCCAAAGGCGAATTTAAACCACATTATTTTAGCCTATTGTGAGGCTAGCCCACCCATTCCCCCTTAGTGTAGATAATATCGTTTGTTCAGGGAAAAAAAAAGTTTGAATTTATCTTTCTCTAATTTAAGTTAAAGTGAACCAAAACTTCGTAATAAAACACAAAACCAAGGTAGAAGCGTATATCATTACAATAACTAAGAACATAGTATTTTTCTTTCTTAATTTTAAGAAGGGAAGGTGTGATTTGTTTTGGGATGATACAACAGCACTAAACAGCCCCAATGAAGAGATAAGAAACCAATCTAATATAGAGAGCATTAACAAAGGGCTCTATAAAAATCCTTGAAAAATCATTCCTAAAGATAAGTAGATAGGAGGGAGAGGGCACTCAGATCAGCTGCATCGAAGTCAATAAATTGACTCAGTTTAGCCAAGCAATCAGCTACCATTCTTCTCTCCCCGTAGGCGTGATTAGTTAGTGAGCACAAAAGGTCTATTATCGAGGCTCATCTATGCACTTTATTCTCAACTACTTGTACGTTTTATTCGTCTTAATGAATATCATACCTTAAAAAACAAAGGCCTATTATAGCACTCTGAGTACTGTTTTAAAATGATGTCCAATGGAAGAGCATATGAGCATATTATTCGTGAGGATAGAAAAGTCGGATGAGGAAGGTGTGTTACATTCGTGGATCATGCAATAAGGGTTTGAAATGTAATGCGGACAAGCGATATTCTACATTAACATGGTAGGTTGAAGCAGGAACCTAGTGCTTATCTCAGTACTTGACTAGTTGACTTAGTCTAAATCCATATAATCCAGTAACCCAGTCCAGCCCACATTCAATCCAGTCCGCACCAAGCAAACTCAAAAGTTGGCAAATCCAAACCTTTTGGGCATTTACCAGTCTGGCCCAGAGCAAGGCTGAGTCCTAGTCTTCCTTCTTTTCAATTGGTGTCTAATGGACCTGAATTTCCTTGTGAACTATCACATAACATCTGGTAGTTTCAAGTACACCTTCTAAAAACTTGATTTTTGAGTCAGTACGAACGCCTAGTTCTACCATAAGTGCTGCCTCAACTCTCTCAATTCCGCCCGCCAAGCAACCCGGAAACGAAATCAAACCCGAAAAAAAGTGTAAATTTGTCGTGTAATGGAGTAAAAATGACAGCAACTGCAAACAAGTACCAGGAAAATGACTGCAACTGCAACTAAAACCACACTGCCAAAGTAGTTTGAGTGATCATCCAACCCATTTAACCACAGAGAAGCAGCTTTGCATCACACAAATTCATTTTTAATGCTACACTGACACTCAGTTAACAGTAACTGAAACACTAAATTCATCTATGCTATGGGGAGGTAGAAGAGTTTGAACTCGAGATGCGGTGGGTTCATGAGAAACACCCAATCCACCTATGCAATTATAGCTACTTTAGAATTGCAATGTTATCATTAATCAACTTGAGATATCTGATTACTATATTTGCACATAGACAAATATCACTTTTATTCATCAAATGGCTAGGGAGTATTTTATTTACTTGAGTCTAAGTCCAGTATTTATACTAAGCAAGATATGTAGGCGCATTGTTGTGTAGACAACAACCACGCAAGCGGAAGGATTCCGTGCACCGGAAACTTGCTGGGCAGTTCAAACGTATCGTTCAAAGAATTCGGAATAGATCGGAACTCCTGTTGTTGACAAATAAAAATGCTACACATTACATGATAACCCCCAGCGAGGAACAATTTCACTAAGACCTGATTTCTTTCTACCAGAACAATAAGCCTAAAAAGTTACAGGATAACATGTATCATGGTATAATATAAGCAATCTACAGTCAGAAGAAAACTTGTATCGGCAAAAATGTTTGTACCGTTGCGTTTCCGATGATTCCCCAAAACTTCTTCCTACATATTAACACAGTTTCTGGCTTCTTCTCTTTGTTTTCCAGTGTATGCAATTCAACCTCCCACAAAAATTTTGGAGCGAGATCCTGAATCCTTGATGTAATGGTTTCCTCATCCCTAATGATAATGAATCCCTGCACAATAACTCGCTCAATATAAGTCTGAATCATAAGAAACGTCGGACAAATAGGACTTGCAAGAGATATCTTCGTGGTTGGACAAAGAAAAGAAGTTCTACTTAACTACATGAAAATTATATAAGATGCTGTATAATGATACAAAAGCTGAAGTTGACACTTCATGTAGAGAAATTAAAGACTTCCTATGACTTCCTTGATGATTTAAAAATAGTGCTAGAAGAAACTAAAGATATAAGTGGACATCTCATGAAGTATGTTGACTGCCGATGACAATTTTATTGCACACATCTAATGAATCATTCGTCATCAAACTGGAAACATGAAGTAACACACTACAAGAAACTGAAGATGATGCAAAATGATAAACAATGGCAGATGAAAATTGACGTCTGATTCCCATGCAACAAGGCAATGAAGATGATCATGACGAAACTTTGAATTGAAACTTAGTATGTGAAATGTAATTTGTATTGCCAGCCTTGACTATAGAAATTTTATTTTCCCTTCGTTTTCTCTTCTTGATATTGTATGACTTTATGTTTCTGAAATTCCACACAAACAAGAATATTAGATGACATTTAACCGGAATTATTACCTGAGGTCTTATCATCCTGTCCATCTCCAGAAGGATATATGTTCACAACCTTGTCGCCCCAGGTTGTTATAATGAGAGAAGAAGCGGTTGGCATGTAACAGATCGTAGGTACGTGGATAAGTGGAAAATGGTAGGCACCTACATTACGAATGGACTAGATACTAAATTCTAATTCTGAGGGAGGTTTCTTTTTATAGACAATATTTGAGCAGAATATTCCACATTTAGCTACACTTTGCATACGACGTTTGGAATATAGCTGCAATAGGTAATATATAAAGAACTTACCAATCATGTATTTTCTTTTTAGTTTTATTTTGTACTCATGTATTAATTTCTTTTTGTGATATTTTTTTAAAAATTCATTTGGACTCATAATTTTTTAATCTTTTATCTGTACCCTAATTTATTTATAATGTACATATTCTTCTTTATTAATGTACCACTTTGTTATATGTGAAATGTACCAATTTTTTTAACACTATGGATACATTCTTTTGCCATTTATTATTTCTTATTTTTGCATAGTTTTTATCCATTTATTCAATCAAAATGTTTGAATTTTTTTATTGTAACCGTTTCTAATAGTATTATAACGAGGGATTTTTAATTTATAAGATTATAAATCTCATAAAATATCAAACAATTAATGTTAAAACTATAAAAATATAAATATTAATAGTAATATAATGAGGTGTACAAAGTCAAGGGACCTTGATCAAACTTTGAATACTATTAAGGTTTTAATCAAATAATGCAAAGGATTAGGGACCGCATCCAAAGTATTCCTAAATAAAATTACTATAAACTTGTACTAAATTGGTGTCGAGTTTTTGTAGATGTACAATTTGAGAGACATCATAATTATTTTTTCACTTAAAAAAATAAATATAACTTTATTTTTTGGGTACTTTTGGCAAAACCATAATAGTGTTTTGTCATATGTTCTAATACATATTGTGTTGTGTAAATCCTAAGAAGAGATAGATTAGGAATTTTTTGGGATTTAGAAAATATTTCCTAATAGACATTGTATTACTTGGAGAGTAAGTTTGACACACCCCGTCCTAAGGAGGGTGTGCTGGCCCTGGGAGTTTTCGTGTGAGTTCCCAGAAACAAAACCGTGAGGGCGTTGTCGGGGCCCAAAGCGGACAATATGGTGCTACGATGGTGGAGCGGGCCCGGGAAGTGGTCCCCCCCCCGCAAGGTCGGGATGTGACAAAATTTCTCTCCTCCTTATTATTATAAATAAAGGCACAAAGACTGGGGAATTAACATACAATTCCTCAAGCCTATTCTCCACTCGCTTTCTCTCCATGCCACATCCCTCAGTTAAATATAGGCCACAACACATTATCAGCACACTCTTCACGATGTGCTAAACATAATTTATTCGTCTTCAATCAAGTGGAGTATTACGTTTCAATTATTTTAATTGCTTAAATTTTGATTTTATTGAATTCATATACTTTTATTGATTCAATTTATTATTTTCTTGTGTTGAACGTCATACAAGTTTTGAAGATGGAAAGCCGAAATTGAAGAAATAATTTTCTGTATCAAACCAGTTCATCAATATCATCACGCAAACAGGTTCTTTCAAAACAATGATTTTTATCTCGATATTTTTGCAGCCCTGATAGCATGAACATTCACCATAATACATGACCCAACTTTACGTTTTTCGAATTTTAGATTCTACAAAAATTGTGTATGCATTATACTCATAATTTTAAATTATGTGAATTGATATTGCCATGAATTATAGTGAATATGCATGAATTTAATTGAAATGAAAAAAAAATTAAAAATTAGGGTTTTTGGAACCAAACGTGGGACAGCTCGAAGCTGCGCCGCTGAGCAAGCTGCCAACACCAGGCCAGTAGCCTGCGTCTGCAAGGCGAGCGAGCCGCGAGCCATGAAACCGCATCCAGTGAGCCAAGCAAGCCTGCAGCCCGGCTTGAAAACCCAGAACGATGTCACATGGCGTTGTCCTTGTCCTTGGACTCGGACCCTTGAACCACAGCCACGGCCACCAATTTGGTGTCGCACAGGCTAACTTCAGTGACCTGCAGCCAAAATCGATGGAGTTGGTGGTCGAGATATCATCGAAATCTCACCTTTGATCCCACGATATTCTTCATTCATGGACGTTGAGGCCATCCCTCCACCACCAAACAATGGTTCTCAGACAAACCATCGTCTCACACAATGTTCCCCGATCAGAACACGGCCGCCTAACGCGGCGGTGCTGGTCCCCAATCCCGGTGAACACACCCAGCATTGCTGGAATGCTTTTTGGTCCAGACCAGAACACTACCAGGCTTGTTCATCTTCGGCCCGCATCGCAAGCCTGTCTGGGCTTTTGCTTTGTCACCAGCCATTTGGGTTTACTAGCTTGCTTTTTTCTCGACTTATGAAACAGTAAAGCCCTTATAGGCTCCTGCCTTCTCCCAGGCACCACGCCACAACCCATCACAGCTCGGAGCTGGTGTATATGTGCCCATGTTGTATTGGATCCGGCCCGGCGTGGAACTTTCATTTCCCCTGCACCTCGCTACACTGGATCAGCGCCTATGTATGGGCTCTTGGTGATTTAGGCATGCAGATCCCCTTTTAATTTTTGGTCTAATTTTTCTTAGGCCACCCATTTTTTATCGCCTATTTTTTAAGGCCTTATAGGTTTTTATAATTTTTCACCCAATCTTTAATTATGTCCCGAAGTCCAAATAATTATATTCAATTATAATCCTAGGCCCGAAGACCTATTTGCATATATTTGTTTTCTTTTTTGCTTTATATATTTTTGTCTTGTATGTATTGCGTTTGTTTGCAGGTATTATGATCTTGAAGTTCATACTTCCGAACCCGAAGTTTCGGAAAAGTGCCAAACCCGAAGTTTCGGAAAAGTGTCAAACTTGAAGTTTCTTAATGTGCAACATTCATGTTGATACCCGAAGTTCTACATGATTAAATCAACCAAACCATGTCTTAGAACCTTAATGTTCTAACTTTGATGTTTATGAAAATTTTATTTCCTAAAACACCAACCACATTCTTGTTTCCACCATTCAGTGTATTGTCAAACCATAACAAGTTCGATTTCACTGATTTGGAAGTTTCGAATAAGAAACTACTTTATGCGGATACAAGACGTGACAACCTGCTTGACTATGACTAGTTGCGAAATCATTGTAGCCAGTTGTGGTGTGGAAGAGCTGAATATGCCTTTGCCATGATCTTCATTTGAAGACTTATGCCTGAAGCATATCAAATGGAAGTACCTCACTGCTGAGGACTTTATGCTCTTTGACTCGCTATGGACCGTTTCAAATTGTGCAAAGATGAATTCTTGCCCAAAGCAAAACATGATTGAAACCTTTACGTCAATGAATAGGTACAATTCTAAAGTTTATATCTGATCGAGTTTCGACTGGAAGAAAATCTTTCTCGTCCATCTATATCTCTAAATTGCTCCTGAAGTAGCAATATAGAGAGTGACAGTTTACCAAATTCTCGAATCTAATTACGACCACATTTGTGAGAGAAAGGTACCCCAACAATTCGGTTAGGAGGTATCGAACGGTATAGACCTAGTTTCAGCTGGAGTATACCAAATGGTGGTGCTTTGCTTCGGCAAGGATGCATCAACATGCATGCTCTGTTTCGGTAGAGGTGCACCAAAGAGCATGCTCTGCTTTGGCAAAGGTGCACCAAACATTATTGCTCTGCTTCAGCAGAGGCTACCGAACAGACCGATCCAACTTCGGTTGGAGCCTGCTGAACCCAAGTCTGGGTCTATCTCTCTCTCACAATCCCATTTCGAGTTTGTTTTACAACATATTGTAGAATCAAGCCTGCCAAGAGGTGGTATCACGCCCGAAGCATAATCATTGGCACCTAAAACTTCAAGAATAAGGGATAGCATTCTGAACCTTAATCCTGCATAATCTAATTCAGTTTTGACGAAATAGATCATTGGTTATGCACTTGTATGTGCCTCTACTAATGTTGCTGAGGAGTACCATTCTCGTAGTCAATTTGTGAGACTAATTTTGCTCCACCTAACACATTTCGAAGAGTGAAATTTGACATGGAAAGCCTATTGGCCGAACCTCCTTGTATATTGTTTACTTTGTGAACAATTTATTTTATTCTCGGATTTAAGATTGGTGTTTGGATGTCACTATTATTCTCGAATAAGAGTTAATTAACGAAAATTACCACATGTGACTAATACAATTAACTCATGCTTAGGTATGTTTTGTTGAGAAGTTATATCTCTGGTTCTATGCTAACTTCATACTTAATCACCCCCTAACAAACTTTCAAGCTTATCCAACCTAATTGTAGGACGTGGCACTGTCCTATATTGTCCAATGGTACTAATTTTACCATAAAGGGAAGGCTTATACTCACTTCGTTCCAGAAGAATGCCTTTTTGAGCTTTAAGGATATTCGAGAACACTATTACCATATTGAAACCAATGTAGAAAATGGAGTAAAACTCCTTTGTACTTCCTACAAATATAGGCATAAGCTTATTCTAGAGAAGATAGAACACCTAACGAATCGATTACACCAATTCAGGCCCACTATATGGTCGGCTAGAAGCTCGAGATTCTAAAGAATTTTCGCTGTAGATGTATATTTGGGATATCTAGGATCATCTGGGATGTGCTGTTTTGGGCATCCTCTTACCATAAGTAAAGACGCCATACCTAGAAGTGTACCATGCATTAGAACCCTCCATCTTTTCTACAAAGGATTCAAGGGGACATTTATGGACTGATTCAACCACCTTACGGACCATTTAGATACTTTATGGTATTGGTTGATGCTACTACATGTTGTCCATAACGTGTCTTCTCCATACTGGTGGCTCAGATTAACGAGATCAGGGCTCACCACCCTAATTATCTGATCAAATCTATTCGATTGGATAAGTTGAAGAATTTACATCGAAAATTTTTTAAGGATATTGCATGTTGGTTGGGTTTTGAAGTTGAACATCAAGTACCTTGTGTTCATACCAGAACGACCCAGCATAAGCATTCATTAAACGCCTTCAAATGATTATGCTATTGTTGGTCATACGTACCAAGTTCTCGATCTTTACTTTGGGCCATACAATATTACAAGCAGCCATGCTGGTTAGCCTGATGCCCGTCATGACCCAACCTTATAAAGCATGTGTCAGTTGGTTACCAGATATGAACCCGACATATCGCATCTGCACGTCTTTGGTTGTGCGGTCTATGTGCCATTTGCGCTGCCCTTAAAAAATGGGTCCTCAGAAAAAGATAGAAATCTATTTCAGTTATGATTCTCTTTCTAATACTCATTACATAGAACATTTAACAGGCGATCTCTTTACCGCTCATTTTGAGGATTGTCACTTTTATGAGACAGTCTTCCTGTCGTTAAGCAAAGATAAGAATGTCAACGTTCCTAAAGAATGACACGAATTATCTTGGACATCCCCATTATGTCTCATCTCGATTCCAATCTAGACTGTCAGAGTATAACCATACACTTCTTCTGATCTAGCAAAAGTGACGAGATCACATATACGAACTGCAAATGTGCCTGCAAAGATATGTACCAAATATACGACGTACCTTCGTCCCAAAAGTAGGAACACCACTACTGTGGCCGACCCTCGTACATTGACGACTAGCCAATCAATCTATCATGCGCTAGAAGCATGGCAGATCACTCGGTTAGAAGGATTCACCTCCCTAAAAATGGAGGAACATGGCATGAACGAATCGATCGCTGTCTCAATCTTTTTCATCTCATGAGATTAAATCCGAATTACTCCCAAGACCTGAAGTTCTTGGTCCAGTAAAGTAGTTTGGATGAGATATGAAATTGGAATGAGATTATCATAGATGATGTTTCATTTATATGGTAACTACTGACATAAACGAAAAATGATGATAACGAACTGCGTTTCGTTGATTAATGTCAACGTATAACTGATTAGTCAACTAGAAGAATTAATCTATGACGAATGAGATGAATTAAATAGTGCGAATGACGCCTCGTTGTGCAAGGCTACTCTTATACACCCTGTGATTGATGCAGCATTACAAACGTGGTTGTAGTATCTATAGGGTCCTGATATGAAACCTACATGGAGTTTCCAAAGGACTTACATGTACTAAGTCAAATAGTTCTGGACCACAAGAACACCCTTTCTATTCTAATGAGGTCTTCACTTTACTGATGTAAAACTATCCGGGTGGATGTGGTATACCTATTTAAGTGAATATTTGATTAGTTAAGGATATATGCCCCTGCGTGTACAAAATCCAAAGTTGCTAGAGTTGAGAAAACTGACTCGCACCTAAAGTCGGACTTTAAGATGTATGATCTTTGGGAAAACTCGACATTACCTTGACCTGAAGTTTTAAGCTAGTTCTAATGGTATTCTGGTCCACCACTCCAACTAGACCCAAAAGGTGTTATGTCTGAGTATACCCTGATTGTCTGTATGCTAAATGCAAATAAGACCTTTACAGAGGATATGGAGCATAAGGTTCCATATTGGAACGTGAGGCAACCATATCTAAGTACAATTGGCATTTGTTGTACTTAACTCAATGCACTAGAATCGAACATCTTATGTGCTGATAATTTTTTGGCATAAAGCAACACACTTACATGCCACCACCAAATTTGGTGTTAAAGACGTTTTTCTATTACTACGGATTTGGGATTTATCCCTATGCATCTCAAAATAGATCACACCACCTTGATCTTAGGAATGATGCCTACCTTGTGGATTTGCTAAATTAGACTATATATATAACCACATAAGGTATGTTCTTGAATGGTTATGTCTTTACCATTAAGGAACATCGCAATATCTTGGAGGTCCGTGATATAGACCTTTAGTTGTGAAACCTTTGAATTGTTACAAGACTCACTGTATCTCATCACGTGAAAGATATGGTCGAGAACTCTTGTTGAGCATATTCGAACTCCCTGCGATTTTCATTCATCATTGAGTCCTAATAATGATCTATGAAGACAACGCTGTATGTATCGACCATATTATATACATCCAACAAGTCAACGCCATTCATATTATGTGTTTACATCAGCATAAGCATCAGAAAATTGAAGTCAAGCAGTCTGATCCCATACAACCTTACCGACCTCTACAAGGAGTCATTGCCGAAGTCTACCTTCCAAAAGCTTGTCCAAGGAATTAGTATGCATAACTTTCCCATTTACTTATAGTTTCATTTGGAAGCTCTGTCAAACTCAGGAGGAGTCTCTAGAAGTATACTCACTTGACCTTAATGTACTATTTTTTCCTACGCTTAGGAGTATTTTTTCCACTAGGTTTTTGCTACCTGACTAGGTTTTGACGAGGCAACCCATGGTCATACCTTTGTGTACGTACTACTTGTGTCCCGAAGATGTATAGTTTTGACTTGATGCAACTTCTCACTTTTCTCCTTTAGTTATGGGCTTTTGTCCCACCTTGGGTTTTGGCATATCGAGGTTTTGTGAGTTTTACCACCTATGCATTATTCTATTTGTTTTGAGACTAACATTCGTTACTTATGTCGACTAAATGAGACAACTTCATGAACTGCTTTTCCATTTGCCTGAAGATCCGATGCACCATCTACTTGAGTATTTGCACACACAAGGAGGAGTGTTGTGACATATGTTCTAATACGTATTGTGATTGTGTAAATCCTAAGTAGAGATAGATTAGGAATCCTTTGGGATCTAGAAGATCTTTCCTAATAGACTTTGTATTACTTAGAGAGCAAGTTCTCTACTCCTTATTACTATAAATAAAGGCATAAGGACTGGAAAATTAACATACAATTCCTTAAGCCTATTCTCCACTCTTTTTCTCTCAATGCCGCACCACAACAAATAGCTATATTTGAATGATAGCAATTAACAAACTGCTCAAACAACTAGTTACATTTTTTGTAGATGCCTCTTTCCTAAGGTTATGATGGAATACACTTATAATTTACGTAGAATTTATGCAAGTCATTAAAATTCCATCAAATTTCGTATATTTATAAAAGTTTCTTAGCTCGATCCTATTCATAAGACTTTCATCAAAAATAAAAATATGAAGGGAAGATGTAATGAAAAAAATATGAAGGGCCAATTGTGTTTTCCCTCCGACTCATTTATTTATTTATTTTTAACCGTTATTCATCTAAGTGAGCAAAATGACTATCTTACTTTTTAAGTGGCTCAGGTATTGTCCACGTGACAAATGAAGGCGAAATTTGAAATGCAATGTTGAGTAATCTAATGATATTTATACAAAGATTAGAGAGTAATGCATATTTGAGATTAGTTATGTTGGTTAGGGCATTGTATTCTTCTACACCCAAATTTGAATTTCCATTACACTAACTTGCATGATACTATAACAAAAGGGAAATGTTATTAGCACTCTAAAAATCTATGTACACTCTTCACAGCTATATTTTTCTTTCTAATTTTAAAAAGTTTGGAGTGCAAAATGAGATTTTTAGAGTGTCAATAACAAATCTCTAATAAAACTAAGTCAATAAGGTTTTTTTTATATATATATTTTTTTATTTCAAATGACAGATTTTGTTAGATTAGATGTTAGATTAATCAGCTTTTTAATTCATATCTTTTTAACCTGCTAACAATATGTTGCTGGTTCTCGGTTGTGTAAGAAATAAAAAATTTGAAAGCTTACTTCTGCATAGACAACACATAGGCCAACACAGTGGCATTACATAATCAATAAAAGAAATGAGAAAGCCATTCTGGAAATACACGTTTATTCGAAATAACTTGACTTTATTCTTGTCATTTGATTGGATTTCTCAACAATATTATTTGAGGATGGAGAGGTGAATCTTTGGTTGGAGACAAGATCCGGTGTTGGATCCCTTCTTCCTCAACCTTCCCCTAAGGTATGACTAGATAGGGATGAAACAAGTTTTCCGTGTTTCATGTTAAGGTGAAGTCCATTGCAACGAATTGCACTATGATCGATATTTAAAGTAAATCTAAAAACTCTGAAAATGATAGTGGATTTTTTCTCGAAGAAGACAAGAATGCCCTCATTAAATGGGCAGGCCCACAAATATTCTCGTGCAGAGTCCAACATCTATGGAGGCTTGAGCAGTAGATTACAACACCACCAAGCTCCCGCTCATGGAAGAAAGAAAAGTCAAAGGTATTAAAGATAAGATTTGCAATTAATCTTATCTTTAATACTCTCTGTGGGACCATGATTTTCTAGTCCCATATGACCTGGGCAAGAATGACCGAAATGCCCATAGCCCATGAAGCACATTTTGGCAAACTAGGCTTAGGATTATTGAAAATATTACTTGTCTCCTAATTAAGGAAACCCTAATTAAGGTCAAATTAGGATATCTTAGGGATTAGGCAACATAATCAGGATTCTAGGAAGATTGGGTATCTTATCCTAAATTTCATCCTAAATAGTCTCCCGTATTGGAACCAAATTCACGCACTGCCATGAGTGGTGGTTAAGCAGAAACTCAAGCAACCTGCAAAACAGAAAACAATTGTAAGCAAGCCTGAGACTAGGGGATGTGCCAGCCAAAGGCTTTCCAACAGTCAAGTTAGTGAATGATTTTAGACTCAAGCATTATGCAAGAAAATTCAAGTGTTTAGATTGCGTTACCCTAGATGAACCCTAGATGGGTGTATTTATACCATGGGAAGAGAGACCTTTTTAGGATAGAATCCTTGTTCTAAGTGGGGAGAATCCTAGAGGATAACTAGAAGTAGATATTGCATCCTCTTAGGAGTTATGATTACTTGTGGCACACACCAATTCCTAGATTGTAGGAAATCCAAGACTTATAGGATTTGATTGTGTCCATATTCGGATCAGACCGCTTGTTTTGTGGCATAAACATGATCATCCAACAAAGTTGCTACGACTCCGCCTGCTGCCCTAAAGTACAGTGATGGTGGCACCGTTACTCCATCTGATACAGCTCCGCCCAGAGCTGGTGAGTCCATGACCGAAGTTCCGAAGTAACTATATTCGGATCAGCCTTACTCTGGGCCTAGAAAATCATGGTCCCACAGTTGCCCCTAACTATCCGTCTAAGAGGCAACTCATTCCCCTTGAGGATGAATTGTTATCCAATGACCATACCTTTCGAAGTAAGCTGGAATATGTACCATTTAGTCTTCAAATTCTTATGAAAGATGTAACCCTTGGTTTTGAGGTAAAGGCACTTTATATCCAAATGTATAGTCTTGGATGTCGTGCCGAAAAGTTCACAATGACGAAATCGTGCACTTTTTGCGTGTGCACGAAAAACGAACAATTTTCTCCAATGTGCTTCATTAATTTTAACTGCCAGATTGAAAGATCCTGAACGAGTTGGTCTGAATTCAATTGCTAGATGACTATGTCTCTCGATGCCTATTTTTTCCTTTTACTTTACAAAAATTCTTCAAATCATCCGTTGTAAAAAAAGGCTCCAATTCTCTTGTTGTACCGATTTCAAAATCCCATCTTTCCTTGAAGCTTTTTGCATGGCGTCCTCAACCAAGAAATCCCAGTTGACTAAAGTTTCTCCTTATAACCTTCCATTGATGAGAGTTTCTAGCCAAGAAGAGGGTGAAGCTTTCGTCGAAGACCATCGAGACATTTTGAACGATTGCAACATCTGGTGGGAGCTTGGTCTTAACATCTACGCTGACTTGTCAACGTTGTCTGATTCTCAGTGCCCGTGTACCAGAATTTACCCATGGTTCCTAGACCTGGGTCTTCATTTTTCTCTTTCCGTCTTTATAAAGAGCATTTTACTATGTTGCGACATAGTAATCTGCAATTGTCTCCTCTGTCGCTTTTAAGCTCATTACTTGCTTCGAGTTGCTAAATTAGTGGTATGGGGCTGAGTTGGATATCCCTGAGTTTAGATTTTTGCACTGCACCAAGATGGGTTTTGACAGCCATTACTACTTTACCGCTAGACCTAGCTTTTCTAGGGGGCGTATATTCAGAATGTCCCTTGCCATAACAAGGATTGGTATAATGACATCATAGTTGTCGACGGAGATTAGGAGGGAGACATAAATGAGCTCTAAGTCAGATCTTGCCCCTATCGTATCTTGGAAGTCAAAGATAGATGAACTATTTGATGTCGGAGTATGCCGTCTCGAATTGATTCATCGTGCAATGCAAATCCTTGTCACACATCGCAACTTGAAGTGGCTTACCTCGCCTAAACGTTTCACTAACTGTGGAAAAGATCTGGCCACATTTCACTGCTCGAGGTTTCCCATACTGGAGCCAAGGTGGGTCGAAGACTAAATTGCCAAAAAAAGATCCCTAATTCCAGGTCACTAGTTGCTTTGTCTTTTGATTTGAAAAAACAGAAGCAACCAAGCAGCTCTTTTTCACATCCGTTGACTATTCCTCCACAACCTCAACTGCTAATCAGGGACACCATATTCAAAGGTCCTGGGGAGGAAAAAGAGAACCCCCTTCAAAGAAAGAGGTACTTTGCTCCTTCTACTACCCCAATTTCTAGGGTGCCTAGCCCATTATCTTTGGTGAATAAACCATTTGCTTCATCTTCTTTGCCTTTAAGACCAACTTTGCTTCCGTTATTCAAGCTTAAGCTCAAATGTCCTTTTTTGGTACATTTATAGGCTCATTTTTCTCCTTAAGCAGGGCTATCATTCCTTCTTTCTTATCATCCTCTACTTTGGTCCTTCTATTGCAGGTACATGCGACTGCGCTTTCTCAAAATGATGACCTTTCACCAGTTGTCCAACGCGATCCGAAGGAACAGTGTATCCCCCTCTCATAATCTGGCCTTTGTTTGACCATGTTGCCCTTCCTATTGATGCTAGTGGGCTTCGCAATATGACTTCACTCGTGCTCTCCTTGGAGCTATAATCGTCCATGCCGACTGTTGATTTAAGTCTAAATTGTAAATGTTATTGGAATCCTATTTTAAGTAAGATTAGGATATGTAATCTTTAGGATTTAGTTTCCTTATCTTTTGTAATTTAGAGTCCTAATTACTTTCCTTATAGATTTAGGATTTAGTATTCTTATCGTTTGTAATTACTTTCCTTAACGAAGTATTTTTGATGTATTTCTTCTTGGCATCAATAGCTAGGTTCGTTCCAAACCCTAAACAACATTATGTTGTTGCGGCTGTAATCAAGCCCAACACCGCTGTAATCAAGAGCTAGGTTCGTGCTGCAATTGAACGTGGGTGTTTGCAAGTGTTGTCTGTAGATTATGTATGTGTATCAGTGAATGTTCCCATGGAAATTGTTGTACTCTAACCATTGTTGGTTGTGCCGAGTAGTGATTTGCCGCTGCTGTTGACAAAAAAAGAAAAAGAAAAAGGAATTTGGTGCTGCTTGTTGTCTGATTACAGCGTGCGAATTGTTCCCTTGTTATACTGTGTGCTACTGATTGCAACAAGTGCGCAATAAATAATTATATTTGGAAAATTGATGCTGCATTTAGATTGGGCCTTTGGATTTTTGTGTCGTGTGGGGTATTGTCTGTGTTTTTGCTTCTGCCTTGGATTAAAAGAGAAAGTGGTGTCAAGGTAGTCTGCATAAGTTGAATATAGAGGTATGGCACATAGAATATGTGAACTTTTTTGGTTACGTAAACTTTTGAGATGTCTTCGTTTTGAACCAAAGGAGGCTATAGAGTTATAACATGATCGAACAAGGCATGTGGAGATTGATCGACACTTTATCAAGGAATATCTTGAAAAAAAAAAAGATTGTATCTATACCATTTATAAGTTCAAGAGAGCAGTTGGCTAATGTTCTTACTCATGTAATATCTGGTACGGTTTTCCAAGATACAATTATCAAGTTGGGCATGTATGATATATATGCACCAACTTGAGGGGGAAGTTTGATATGAATCTTAATTGTAAATGTTATTGGAGTCATGTTTTAAATAAGATTAGAATATGTAATCTTTAGGATTTAATTTCCCTATCTTTTGTAATCACTTTCCTTATAGAATAAGGTGTATGTGCCTACATATTGTAAACCCTAGAAACGAATAATATAAATTTTTGATGTATTTCTTCTTACAAAGAAGTTTATACATCTCTTGAAGATGTCTTGATGCAATATTATGGGAGTTGTTACGAGGTGACTTTCCTTTCAATGTTTCCTTTTTTGCTTGCATGTGCTGTTGAGGTTGCTTTCCTTTTTACTTTCTGTATATCAGGCAAACGCATGGATGGAGATGGCCCTATTTGGACAAGCGGGCTGAATCCGGGAACTCGAACAAACATGTGGTTCGGAAATCGAGGCGAGGTTGCTTGTCGAGCAGCAGACATTTTAGGGATTAGGCAGAGGAGGAAGGTTGGAAGGCGAGGAAGGGGGTGGTGCTACGACCGTTGTCCTTCGAGCAAAAACAAACTCATCCCTAAGACTGCTGCATCAGGAAAAAGCCCAAGTTGCTTCCAAATCCAAAGTGGTAGCTTTTAGATTTTTAATTTTTTTTCATTTTTAATGTTTAATTTTAAATTTTTTTTAATATCTTCGTGGGCCCATATGTATGTGGTGCCTAATTATTGTCCATGTGGGCATCACGTCATCAGTTAACGGATGTTCTAACAGAAAACTTAACAGATGCATGACAATGTCCCAAAATTATGACATTAGTTACCAGACGGACGTAAAAAAAAACTTGATGTCTGAAATTTTGAAAACCAAGAAATTTCAGGGTAGTAAATTAAGATTGATCCTAAAACTAACTATGAGTGTAGAAAGTATAGAAAGATGTTATATAGGTTCAAATAAAATTTCTCTAATATCTATGAGATATCTATTGAATCCTTGCAAATTATTCTCACACTAAAATCAAGTGCCTGTGCATATTTTGCCTAATATGTTCCAGCCTCTTCGCAAGATGCAAACTCCTTCCCTGCAAGGTCCCTAGGCTCAACTGCTCACATGTTTTCCCCCAAAAAAGGTGCGGAAAAATTGGAAAAATAACAAAATTTTATACTTCATATAGAATTATAGCCATCATTTTAATTTTATAATAAGTATAACCAAATTTGATGTAAAAATACTAATATACTTTTAATATAAGAATTTCTTACAACAACCAAAACACAACCTTTAAACTACCCTAAAGTGAGGAATTAATCTCTATTACTTTTCTATTTTCATTATTCCTTACAAGTTTTAAACTACTTTCTGCAACCTTTCAAATTTCTGCACTTTTAAACCAGAAAGAATGAAAGCATGAATCAAAAAGCAAAGGGTGCAACATTTTTTAACCTATCATTTCTATGTCTTTGCTAGCATAGCTTAAGCTTTATATGATTCATAACCCCTTTAAATATATATGAAGAGGCTATATATGGTACAATTTCAATCTCCAAAAAAATAAAACAGTTGTATTTTTACTTTTCGCTACACTTTCATTGTTCAATCAATCAATTTGGAAGTGTCAAGATGCCTAACAATTTAATCTCAAAAGACTTTGTCCACTTTTGATAATAGATATACATGTTGATCCCAGTAATTGATATGAAAGTAATATATGTTGGATTTGAAGAGGACATTGACATATCATAATATGAAAGGTTGTCTTTTGGTGGTCGTGAGGAACCTAATATTAAGGTTTTATTAGTTTTATATCAAGTTTTAGTTATAATTATCATAAAATTAAAATGATGGTTGTAATTCTAAATGAGGATTAAAATTTAGTTATTTTTCCAAATTTCTCAGAAGGTTCAGCTTAAGCCAATTTATCTCTGTATTCTGTGTCAAAATACTGAAACCAGTGCCTACCGCTCACCAACCCATTTCTCAACTTCACAAATTATAAGACATCTCTTGTATATTTCTGGGGATTTTAGATTTTTAAACTCAAAATCTTGCAACCAATTGTCAGACCTTGATTCAAAATTTGAAATTCAAAATCTCGACTTCACAAGGTTATTGTAAACACAAAAATTTTGTAACTAATGAAATGAGAACACGTGTACAAGTAGTAGATTTGTATTGATTTGAATTTGTAGGTTACAATCTCTGTTTACAATTTTGCTCTGATTCAATCTTCAAATTTGATGTAGATGCGTAGGTTGTTGATTTAAGGGTCGCGATGACTTGATCTCGAACGAACGATTGAACAATTGCTTCAAGTTTTGAGCTTGAAACAACGCTTGGATGGTCTTGACCTTAAAGTTACGGCAAAGATGATGTTGGTGCGGGTTTTCGTTGATTCAAGGGCCTTGGCGACTTGATCTTGAAACGAACGTCATTACAAGTTTATGAGCTTGCAACAAAGTCTTGAAGGAATCGGCACAAGTGCTTGTTGATTCTTCAAGGGAGTGCTTCGGCTTTGGTCGAAAGAAAGCTTTGACTTTGGTTGTATGTTCTTCGAAGAGAGCTTTGGTAGCGTATTAATCTTCGAAGGTTTGGCAGAGGTTCTTCTGAATGCCAAAATTTTCGAGAATGCCAAAATTTTCGACCCTTATGCTTGTGGGAGGACCTTGTATTTATAGGCTTCTCAAGGCCTGCCTTTGGGTGGATTTGGCTTTGATTTATGTCCTAATTCGTCCATGGGAGAATTTAGGGGTGTTTTGTGTCTTAATTTCAGGCATCTTTACTCCTTTGGCCAAATTATAAGGTCTTTGTTGCCTATTTTGTGAGCAATCTTCAATTCTTGCTTGTTTTGTGAAGATGCCTTAGCTTTCTTTCCGATTTTAGGATCACTTTAGACCTTTTTGCCAAATTTAAGGGAGTTTTCTCCCTTGACCCTAATTTTGGGAATGTTTTATACTTCCCTTGCTTGATTTATGTCACATGTCATTGATGACTTGTCCATTTATGATGAGTCATATGCCACGTGGAGCTTTGTGATGCATCATTTGTATGCAACGAAATTTACATGTCTACAAATGCCCCCACTTCAAAGCGCGTTGTAGGCATGTGCTTGTCACATGTAGGAAACGTGTTTTGAAATCCTACAATGTGAATGTTCTAACTCAAAGGTCATCGAGACTTGATCTTGAATTAGTTTGCTTCTTCAAGGGTCGTAGAGGCGTATTTCTTGAATTGACATGATGAATTTTGTCAAGGGTCGTTGAGGCGCATTTCTTGAATGAAACATTTATTCAAGGGCTGTTAAGGCTTAGTCTTGAATTAAAGTGATGAATTTCGTCAAGGGCCATTGTGGCATATTTCTTGAACGGAATAATTCTTCAATGGCCGTTGAGGCTTAGTGTTGAATTAAATGAAAATTTTCTTCAAGGGCCGTAGAGGCCTGATCTTGAATGAAATGAAAATTCCTTTTTTTTTTCAAAGGTCATAGAGGCTTGATTTTGAATGAAATGAAATTTTTTCTTCAAGGGCCATTAAGGCTTGATCTTGAAAGAAATTTTGAAAAAGGATGAATCGACATATACTTATTGTGCGTATTTGATTTCCCATAATCTTTGACAAAATACATTTGGTGTATTTTGGGACTTGATTTTTTTTTCCTTATGCTTATGTTGTCTTTTTTTTTTTTGTTGCAGCCATGGTATTTTTCAAGTGCTTTAAGAGCAACACCATCACTATTCTTGTGAAGAAAGGCAATTTGCAAGATAGGGGACGACGTTGAAACTTTATGCGCCGTTGACTGGCCCTAAGGTGCTTGTTCTTCCTACAAAAGACAACGCGATACATATCAAGTCATGGCCTTTTGACACATCTTGGGAGGTGACAGATTTTGGTCGTTTGAATATGAAGAAGAAGGTGTGCACATCAAGGATTCTTATTTTGAATTCTTCGCACCATGTTCGTAACAATCCACCAGCTTTGTTTGAGCTTCTTGGCTATCGTATGCATAGCAGAGCTATGACTTGGCATAGCACCTTGTCAACTACTGAAGAAGCCATCGTTGTTTTTTGTTTATTTTGTAATACGGCTTTGTAGCCAAATTCTTCCTTTAAAGAAATATAGTATTCACATTCTTGAATTTGCTCTTTATTCTTCAAAGTGTTTGTGTTTTTGTTGATGATGTGACTGTACTTGAAGTTTTGAAGTTTCAAGTTGCCTACGTACCCTCGGTTGAGGAGGGATTAAGTCATGACGTAGTTCAAATGAATGATGGATTTTTTATGGTGATTTTGATGGTCATTTTGCTATTTGTTTTTCCATACACAGTTTATGCTCTTGCGGGCTAGGAGTGTTGGGTGTCGCCTTTTAAGCTCATGCGAACAAGGAGCATTGTGCCGTATACAGTTTAGGCTTATGTAGGTGAGGAGCACTATGCCGTGTGCAATTTATGCTTGTGTAAATGAGGAGCATTGTGCTGTGTCCAGTTTAGGCTTGTGCAGGCGAGGAGCATTGTGCCGTGGCCATGTGCAGTTTATGCTCGTGCAGGTGAGGAGCATTATGCCATGGCCAAGTGCAGTTTATGCTCGTGCAGGCGAGGAGCATTGCGCCATGTGCAGTTTAGGCTTATGCTTGTGCCGTGTGCAGTTTAGGCTCGTGCAGCCAAGGAGTTTGCGCCATGTGCAGTTTAAGCTCATGCAGGCGAGGAGCATACACTGTGTGCAGTTTAGACTTATGCAGGCGAGGAGCATTGTGCCGTGTGTAGTTTAGGCTCGTGCAGGTGAAGAGCATTATTTGTTTGTTTTAGGGGTAGTAACGCTTCAAGAATCTGCCATTGATGGGGCCTATCTTTAAGCCGTCTTCCGCCATGATTAAGTAGGCATCATTGGTGTAGACCTCTTGTATTACGTAAGGTTCATCCCACTTTGATGTGAACTTGCTTTTTGTTTTGTGAGTTGTGATGATGGGTCTTCGTAATGCCAAGACAAGATCTCCAGCTTGGAAAGACCTTGGGCGGACCTTCTTATTGAATGCCTTGGATAGTTGTGCTTAGTAGCATTCCAAATGTTGTTGAGCTTTGGGCCTCCTTTCGTCGAGTGCTTCCAACTCTTAAAGTCGTAGCTTTGCGTTTTCTTCTTCAGTTAAGCCTTTTTGTATAGCCATCCTTAGTGAAGGGATTTGATTTTCAAGCGGCATAACAAGTTCCATGCCATATACGAGAAAATAAGGCATAGCTTGGGTAGGAGTCCTATGTGTCGTCCTATAAGTCCAAAGTGCTTCGTTTATTCTTTTGTGCTAATCTTTCTTTGTTTAGCTGATCACCTTCTTTAGGAGGTTGCACAGCGTTTTGTTGAATGCTTCTGCAAAACCGTTGGCCGGAGCATGATACATAAAATAATTGTGTTTCTTGAACTTGTATTTCTCGCAAAGCTCGTCCACGAGTCGGTTGGAGAACTGTTTTTCGTTATCAGTGACGATGTAGCGAGGCACACCATATCGGTAGATGATATGCTCCTTAATGAAGTGGACAACAGTTTCCTTCTTGACTTCCTTTAGGGGTACGACATTAGCCCACTTGGAGAAGTTATTTATTGCGGCTAGGATATAGGCCTATCCGGTAGATGATTTTGGTGTAATTGGTCCCACGAAGCAACCGTAGGGTGCAATGGCTCAGGCGGTTCATGTATGAAGTTGGCGTGGAACTAGCAAGTCCTTCACCATGTTTGGCTAGTAATAGCCCATTCTTTTGAGCTGGAAGTGTAGATTTGGTCCAGACCGATATGCTCCACATACACTTGAATGTGCTTCTTCCATGGCTTAATTGGCTTTTTCCTTACCCAGGCATCTTAGAAGTACTCCTTCAAATAAGTGTCGGTAGAGTGTTCCTTTGTAGTAAAGGAAGCGAGGTGCTCATCAACGTACTTTAGAGCGAAGTCTAGGATCATCCAAAAGCTTTCAATGCTGCAAGTAATTGAGTGGAAGTACTAAGATGATGTTTGTATCATCTAGTAACGTTTCAGTGACGAGCAGGATCACCCATCTTTGACAAACTGGCACGTCTACAGCTTTATCTTCTCCTAGCACCATACTTGAGGCTAAGTTAGCGAGAGCGTCTGCCATTTGATTTTGTTTTTTAGGCACATGTTCTAACATCACAGCCTTGAACTTTCATAGCAGTTGAGTTGTTAGCCGAAAGTATGGGACAATATCATCTTTCCTCACTTCATATTCAGTCGAGAGTTGATTGATTATGAGCTTGGAGTCGCCATACATTTCTAGCATTGTGATTTCCATGTCGATCACTATTTGGAGTCCGATAATTAGCGCTTGGTAATCAACAACGTTGTTGGAGCATAGCTCGCTTAGTCGAAAGGAATAGGGTAGTATTTGTCTTTATGGTGACATGAATACTACTCCTGCCCCTGCTTCATCTACTCATGCGGATCCTTTGAAGAACATTGTCCCATGTCAGAAAGATGTCAATATAGAACACATCCTTGTCAGGCAAGTCATCTAAGATTTTCCAATCGGCTGGGATTGGATAATCGGCAAGGAAGTTTGCTAGGGATTGTCCTTTGACAACTTTGGCTGGGACGTAGATAATCTCATATTGATTGAGAAACAATGCCCATTTAGCTAGTCACCCTGTAAGAACGGGTTTAGACATAATGTACTTAACTAGATCGACTTTAGCAAACAAGTGGATGGTGTAAGCATTCATGTAGTGTTTTAGCTTTTAAACAGCAAAGACTAAGGCAAGGCATATCTTCTCGATTGGTGAGTAGTTGAGCTCGGCACCAATGAGAGTTCTACTTAGGTAGTAGAGGGCTCTTTCTTTTTGGTCTTCATTTTCTTGTGCTAAGAGTGCTCTAATGGAACCTTCTTGTGCAGCAATGTATAGGATGAGCGACTTTATAAGCATGAGAGCTCCTAAGACAGGTCGACTTACCATGTACATTTTTATGCTTTCAAAGGCATTGCAGCAGGTGTCATCACATATGAATAACGCATCTTTCTTCATGAGTTGACTGAAGGGTTGACATCTTTCAGCGAGGTTGGTGATGAAGCATCTGATGAAGGTCAGCCATCCTTACAGGCTTTTTAGCTCATATAGGTTTCTTGGGTCAAGCATACTTTAAATGGCCTTGACCTTTAATTAGTCCACTTCAATGACATGGTGCTTGACAATGAAGTCGAGGAACTTCCCAGAAGTAAAGCCAAATAAACAATTCAATGGGTTCATTTTGAGGCTGTAGTGCCGTAGTTTGTCGAACACCATTCGTAAATCTTTCAAGTGATCGAATCTCTTCTTGGTCTTAACAACCGTTGTCTACGTAACATTCTACATTTTTATGTAGCTTGTCATTGAAGATTTTCTGCATTGCGCGTTGATATGTAGCTCAAACATTTTTCAGACCAAAGGGCATTACCTTGTAGCAGTATATACCTTTTGGAGTGCGGAACGCTGTTAATTCCTTGTTTTTAAGAGCCATGCGAATTTGATTGTATCCAGATGAGCCATCCATGAATGACAATGCCTCGTGGCAAGTGGTTGCATCCACCATGATTTCGATGATTGGCAAGGGAAATTACTCATTCAGGCAAGCATCGTTGAAGTCTCGGAAGTCTACGCAAACACATATTTATCCAGATTTTTTAAAGACAATGACGATGTTGGAGATCCACTTAGGGTATTACACTTTCAGATGAAGCTTACTTTAAGTAGCTTGTTAATCTCGGCCTCAATTTGTGGGATGAGCTCCGATCGATAACGTTTTTGAGTTTGCTTTATCAGGTTGCATTCTGGGCTTAACTGCAAGATGATGCATGGCAATGGTAGGGTCAAGGACAGGCATTTCCTTATAGGTCCAAGCAAAGACGTTTTTGTACTCCAAGAGCAGTTAGTAGTACTCTTCGACCTCGACCGTACTTAGCAGTGCATTTATGAAGATAGGTTTTGGTTTTTCGCTTATGCCTAAGTTGAGCTCCTTAAGATCATCAACCATGGCTTGCCCCCCGTCCTCCAATTGAGGTGGCGCAGCAGTGACATCTTCCTCGAGGACTTCGTCCTCTTGGATCATGATGTGGAAAACGTCTTGGACTTCCTTTTCAGTGTCGTCCGCTTGGGCTTGTTAGAGTAAAGATTGGCCAGTGTGGATGATGATGCACCTTCTTACCTTCAGAAGTCATTTTGTGTCCACCTCCATGGTTGTTTGGCATTTCATCCTTGAAGGAATCGAGCTTCGAAAGTAGAGTTTTAGGGTGTTAGCATGTTAAGCCTTTTGAAGACAGAGGTTCGATCTTGTCCACCAATAAAATCAAGTGCCGAAACCCTAAGTTTTGAACGGTTTAGTCGATCAAAAACTGATGTTCGAAGGGCAGGTTTGAGCTCCTCTTGATTTTTTTCAGTGCTCACGCTGATGTGTTAAGTGCTAGCATTCTTCACTTTTCTTGAGATCTTCATGGGTGTATTTGGTGTGAAGCCAAGTCCAACTTTGTTGTTGTCAACTTCGTAACCATGCTCCTTCAACTTCTTTTGAGTCTCGTTGAGGTCACGTTCTTTGTCTTCATCGGTGTTTACATTCTTCTTTCCAAGTTTTGAAGAAGAGGCGAAATCGTACCCAGCCTTTGACATGAGTTTGTAGGTGATTGGGTCAAAACCTTCTTCAATCCTCTTGGTTAGAAGAGAGCTTTGTTCCGCCCCCTTTGGCAAGGGTTTTACAAAACCTCGTGGTGGTTTTGAAACTTTAGCGTCGCATAGCTGTGTCAGAGGTAATTTGTCTTGAGCAGCTTTACATCGTCCTTATGCAGCTGTGTGTCGGCTTTGCTTGTTCTAGTTTCAAATGGGGATTGCCCATTCTTTTTTTTTTCGACATGGAGATGTATCGGAAGACGGGTGTGTTTGATTTTTTTGAGGGTGTCACACTCCCTTTGGTTGTTGTGGGTGTAGCAGGCTCCTCATTATCTTTGCTTTAGAGTGGCATGGCTTTCCCTTCTTGCTTCTTGGGTATGGATTGCCACTACTGCTTTTTAGGTGCGGTTTGGCCTGTGGATTTGATTTCCTTTGGATGAGCTTAGGGCACCATTTCTTCATCCATGTAGAACTTGGCATCCGTGAAGTGTGACTCGGCTTCAGTGAATGGCTTGGTGTTGCCTTGTATCACCTTCACCCCTTCTCAGTGAAACTTTAGGCACTGATGAAGGGTTGATAGCACCACTCCATTCTCGGGGATCCAAGGCCTTCCCAAGAGCAAGCTGTAAGAAGTTCTTGCATCAATCATGTGGAGTAGCATGTTTGACTTGAGTTCGCCAATGGTCATTTCGACTCGGACCATGCCCATCACTCTTTGTCCTCTTTGGTTAAAACCTTGGATTAAAAGACGGCTTCGGGATAGTTCATCTACCTTGATGCCGATTGTAGTCATTGTTAACTTTGGCATGATGTTTATGGCCGAACCTCCATCCATAAGCATATGGTTGACTTTGTGCTCCCTCACATACCCATAAATGAAGATAAGATGGCTATGAGGCTTTGACACTAGTAGTAAGTCTTCGTAATGAAGGTGATTGCGTAGGTGGCACAACATGTGGTGTATTTATGTGGCTGAAACTCCAGGCCTTTGTCCTTTCTTTGTTGTATTTTGTGGTCATCGGGACTCGCCAAGACCGCTATTAGTGTTATTTGCATCTCTTTGGGCAATCGCAGCGCCTCCTCGATGCTAAAGTATGACGCTAAGCTTTCTTCAGGTGTAGGAGTTTTTTCTTCCTCGACGATGATAGCTTTGCCATTTGATGGCTCTTCTATCTCTACTTCAACCATGTGACCGGCAGCAGTAGTGCGCTGTTGGAAGAAATCCTTCGTGAAGTACTCGTACAAAGAGATGGGAATACACAGCTCTTGCTTCATAGGCTCCCCAGCCTAAGTAGGCTTAGCAGCTCTTACGTTCCTCTTGGGCTTCTTATTGTTGTGGCGGCGGTGCTTTATTACTTATTCCACCTTTGGCTTTGCGGCTTGTGGTCTTAGCTTCCTTGTCTTCTTGTAGGTCACCAGTGTCCACCCCTCTTCATCGTTGGTAAGTGCATTTTGGTCACATGCCCCTAGCGATGGTTATGTAGAAGGTGTCGTGTGGCTTGAGTATGGACGAGAATGAGCATGCATTACTTCGAGAGGCATAGGATCGAATGATCCAAATAAAATTGTAGTAATGTGTGTTGCAATTGTGTCTTCAAGGTCGAGTTTAATTTGTCCTTGTTGTACCAACTTCATGATGAGTTCCTTAAGGATGAAGCACTTGCCAACAAGATGGCTCATGATACGATGGTATTTGCAATACCTAGGATTATTAACGCGATTCATCTCTTCGAGGTGTTTGCACTCGGGTAGCTCGATCACCTTTTTCTCTAACAGGTCATCTAGCATTGCAGCCACGTCAAAGTCCAGAAAAGGGTGCGTCTTTTGCTCTAGCTCCTTTAAGGTTTTTTTTTTTACCTATCTTGGGTGCGCGAATGCTTATCTCTTTTTATCTCATTTGCTTTGTTCTTGGAGGAGATCTTGATAGAGGTAATGTTGATGGCAAAAGCTTCATTGGCGGGTTTCTTCCCAGTCTTGTTACCTTCGGAGTGAACACCTTATCATTCTTGAAGTCAGTGATTGGCACATTTTTCCCATGGTTGGCGATACTCAGCTCCATGTTGTGGGAATGGGTCGCTAGTTCCTCAAATGTCTTTGGCTTTTTGCCTTGGAGGATGTAGTGTAGCCCCTAGTGCATGCCTTGAATACACTTCTCAATGGCGAAGGTTTCAGAAAGTTGATCCTTACAAACTAGACTTAATGAACGCCGTCTATTGATGTAGTCAACGACCGGTTCATCCTTCCATTGCTTCTTACTCGTCAGCTCCAGCATGTTTACGGTGCGACGAGTGTTATAGAAGAGGTTGAGGAATTCCCATTCAAGCTGGTCCTATCTGTTGATGGATTCGGGCTCGAGGTCGGTGTACCAGTCAAAGGCATTACCTTTTAGCGAGTGCATGAATTGCTTGACGAGGTAGTCTCCCTTTGTCTCAGCATTGTTGCAAGTTTCGATAAAATTGGCAATATGTTGTTTAGGATTGCCTTTACCATCGAATTGCATGAATTTTGGTGGCTGATAACCCGTTGGCATCCTCAAGGTGTCAATCTTCTTAGAGTAAGGCTTTGAATACAACACAGAGTCATGTGAACTCCCTTCGTACTGCGCTTTGATGGTGCTAGTGATCATCTCCTGCAACTGCTGGATAAAGAAATATCTCATAAGAGTCGTTGCTTGGTCCAACTTCTCCTTGGCTTTTTCTATCAGATGCTCCTCATCTTCGTCAGTTTCCTTCTTTTGTAGGTCAACCTTTAGGTCATGGTCAACTTTTTCATCATGCTACGCCTTCAGTCGATTGATCAGTGTGGCAATTTGCAAGTCATTTTCCTCCACAATCCTTGTTAACCTTGTAATTGCTTCATTCATTTGAGCCAGCTACTCCTCGATTGAAGTCGCACCAGTAGTCATAACTTGCATGGCTATGGGATACGAGTTGCTGCTTGAGTTAGCATTGGAAGTCAAAGACTCGGAGTACCTTCTCGAGCTTTCCTCCCTTGGCACCCTTAGCTAGGCCAAGGTGATCACGAGCTTATGCTTCAGGTGCTCTTGCTCATTCGGCAGAGTTGATGTAGGGGTGGAAGGCACAACAGAAAGAGCTCTTGCCTTGCTTTAGGTTATGATGCCTAAAGTGCCACCACTTGCGGCAAGGATGTTCTTTGGTTGCGAGAACAACTTAATCCTTTCTTAATGCCATGTATGTTTCTTGTGGATTTGAAGACGGAGATGAGAGGCAAAGATGTCCCGCTAGGCGTGCCAAATTTGTAAACATGAAAATTATGTAACTAATGAAATGAGAACACATGTACAAAGTAGATTTGTATTGATTTGAATTTGTAGGTTACAATCTCTGTTTACGATTTTCCTCTAATTCAATCTTCAAATTTGATGTAGATGCATAGGTTATTGATCCAAGGGTTGCGACTTGATCTCGGACGAACGATTTCTTCAAGTTTTGAGCTTGAAACAACGCTTGGATGGTCTTCACGTTAAAGCTAAGGCAAAGATGATGTTGGTGCGGGTTTTTGTTGATTCAAAGGTCTTGGCGACTTGATCTTGAAATGAACATCGTTACATGTTTATGAGCTTGC
Source organism: Pyrus communis (assembly GCF_963583255.1). NCBI lineage: Eukaryota > Viridiplantae > Streptophyta > Magnoliopsida > Rosales > Rosaceae > Pyrus > Pyrus communis. Next base: position 19,084,016 of record NC_084811.1, read on the forward strand.
AACAAAGTCTTGAAGGAAAAGACACAAGTGCTTGTTGACTCTTCAAGGGAGTGCTTCAACTTTGGTCGAAAGAAAGCTTCGACTTTGGTTGTACATTTTTCGAAGAAAGCTTTGACAGCGTATTAGTTTTCAAAGGTTTGACAGAGGTTCTTCTGAATGCCAAAATTTTTAACCCTTATGCTTGTGGGAGGACCTTGTATTTATAGGCTTCTCAAGGCTTGCATTTGGGTGGATTTGGCTTTGATTTATGTCTTAATTCATCCATGGGAGAATTTAAGGATGTTTTGTGTCTTAATTTCAAGCATCTTTACTCCCTTGGCCGAATTATAGGGTCTTTGTTGCCTATTTTGTGAGCAATCTTTAATTCTTGCTTGTTTTGTGAAGATGCCTTAGCTTTCTTTCCGGTTTGAGGATCACTTTAGACCCTTTTGCCGAATTAAAGGGAGTTTTCTCCCTTGAGCCGAATTTTGGGAATGTTTTATACTTCCCTTGCTTGATTTATGCCACATGTCATTGATGACTTGTCCATTTGTGATAAGTCATATGCCACGTGGAGCTTTGTGATGCATCATTTGTATGCAACGAAATTTACATGTCTACAGTTATCCTTTCAAATAGTAAACATATATAATAGCATCTAAGCTCCAACTATTGATATGCTATTCAATATCCTTTCGTAATTACAAAATTGACTTCGCCATCAAAACCCAATAGCCTATATTTGACCGATCCTCCCAATAACCCTAAGACCCACTCCAACCCATAGCCTAAAACCTATAATTTTCCTTATATTTCCCTTCAATCCATTCCAACCTTAGTTCTAATTTGGAGTTAAAGCATAAAACCTAAAACAAATGCCAGATTCCAGTAAGGATTTGAGTTTGGCTTAGTGGCTGGGCCACGTCTGCGCATGTGAAGGAAAAGTTTTGTCCTAGCTAAGAACATGTGAGAGCATTTTAACACATAAGTAAACTATTAACACTTTAAAGTAGGCATGCATTCAAAAACAATTCTAAAACCCATGACTTTCAAAGCCTAGTGAATGGTGAACCACAAAACTCTTTACAACATTAAAGAGAAATAAGGATTTTGAGATTCATTACCCTTGAAGCTCATCCTTATTTACAAATGGGATTCACCCAAGTGGAGGGCCTTCAAGTCACCTCCTAGCTCCTTAGATCTTCCTTGTGATTTTCTTCCCTTTTGATGCTCCTCTTGCTCCTTGAGGATGTGAGGAAAGGAACTCCAAAAGTACCAAAGGTTTGGTACCTCTAAGGGCTGGTTTGGTATTGCTGTGCTTTGAAAAAAAGCTGCTTCTGTTGTGCTGTGAAAAAAAGCGGCTGTGAAAAAAAGCCAGCAGAGTGTTTGGTAAACTTTTTTGTGAAAGTGCTTTTGGAAAAAAAAGCAGTATGATAGTGTTTGGTAAACTTTTATGTAAAACAGCTGTGACTGTGTAAAATGACCAAAAAGGGTATAATACTAGATGTGTCATTAATTTAATTTTCTTAACCAATAAAGGTGAATTACTAAATATACTTTATTTGTAAAAGAAACATATTTATAAACTTTATCTTAAATATTAATTAGTATGACAAACTACTTCAATTGAAATATTTTAGACTGAATAGTTAGAATTCATTAGTACAATATTGTTAATGTACTTAAAAGTAATCTAATTAGATGCATTCATCAAACTTGCCGCTATTCTATTTCTTAATGCTTCTATCTCATGTGATCCTTCAACTTCATAATTTTGGTATTCTTCATCATCATCATCACTACTATCGCTCTCTTCACAATAGTCCCTAGGGTCATCAAAATGACGATCACGTTCAGAATACCTCCGTATGTAGTTATGAAGAGCCATTGTAGCAATGACAATCTTCACTTGCTTATTGAACGGGTAATTAGGCATATCCCTTAAAATTGCCCATCTTTTCTTCCATACGCCAAAAGTTCGTTCAATGATGCTCCTAAGAGAAGAATGCATGTGGTTGAATACCTCTTTATGACCCGTTGGTTCAGCACCTCTACGAAAGTCCGGGAGATGATATCTTTCACCTTTATATGGTCCCAAATAACCTCTCATTTGTGGGTACCCCGCATCCACCAAGTAATATTTTCCTGACAATTGAAAATTTTGTTTTGTATTGTAATAATTATACAAAACAAGTATGTAAAATGTTATAATAATACAAAGCAAGTATGAAGATTACCATTTGGAGGCTTAGAAAAGTTTAAATTTGGATTCCGTAGCACGGATAGAAAAACCCTTGTATCATGTGCAGTGCCTTCCCATCCGGCACAAGCAAATGTGAATTGCATGTCAAAATTACATGCAGCCATAACATTTTGAGTCGGTATTCCTTTCCTACCAATGTATGGAACTTGATCCGGAGGTGGTATTGAAGCCTCAACATGTACTCCATCTATAGCACCAATACAATCCTAAAAATAATAACATAGAAGAAAACCGTCAACCTACACTTCTAGTTTGCAAATAAGTTAGAAGACGAGTCAAATTTTACCTTAAAATAAGGCATGTATCTTGTATCTCTCCTTATTTCTTGGTGAATGCTACGAAACTCCGAATCCATCGGTTTGATAATATCTATTGCCATTTTACATACGATATCCAACATAGCACCAAAATATCTACTAACAATCTCACCAGAATGTTGAAATCTCTCTTGCGCTAATCTATTTTTCACACCATGTCCCAACATATGCAAGAACATTCCTAATATTTCAATTGCACTCATTCTCCTTGAACCTTTCAATCCATAATTAGTTTGCAAGTCATTGGATAATCTATAAAAGACATCTTTGTTCATCCTAAACATTCTATAGCATCGCACATGATGTCCTTGTAGTACTTCCATCAACCAAATATTACCTGTTTGGGAAGAATTCATACACGGAGTTTTGTGGACATATTTTAAATAATATGTTTCAACAGCTTTCGCTACAGCACATATAATTAGACCATCCTCCAAATCCTCAACATCATCATCATCATAAGTGTTCATATTGAATATACACCTGTAACATAACACATAATTCAACATTCCACAAGTCATAATCCAGCGATCACTAAGAAATCATAATCCGACATTCATGAATAATCCAACGTTTAATAAGAAATCATAATCCAACATTCAATAAACACAAAGTACAAGCAACATTAAATAAACACAAACCACACAGTCCTAATTCATAGTTTTAACTCCTTATTGTTCTTTGTTAAACATATATTTCAACCAAGTTAGCTGCACTTCAGGATCTTTCATAGTGACAAACATCTCTCGCTTCTCTGCACTACAAAATAAACATGTAGCAAACAACCATAGCTCGCTAGGTGGCTCACAACCAGGCAATTTTGCAACAGACGCTATCACTTTCGCAATACTACTGCCTAAATTTAGCGGCCTCATCAATGAGTTTGCAGAACTCCTACTTTCATAAACTTCAACAAGACGGTCAATTTGACTAGAAAGTTTTGCAGCACCTCCAAATTTTTTTCCTTTCTTATCAACCTTCTTTTGCAATTCTCCTTGGTTAGTCGCTCTTTTTTTTCCCTTCCTAGTAGCTTGCCTTAGATCTTGCATAGTCTCACTTTCTTCCTCATCATCTAAATCAATCTGTCCTATGGATTCCTCTCTTGTCTCTGGTGGTAGTACTCCAGATGAAGGTGCCCAGGCATGTTCACCGGTAGCAACTGTGTTCGAGAACATCCTCTCTAACTTTTCCTCCATCTCAGGACTAATGCCCTTTTTCGCAATTTTCCATATTCTTTGTTTATCTACAAGTAAAGAAAGAATATAGTTAATACATATTGCATGATATCATAATACATATTAAAAGATAAAAACACAAACCTGAATTTTATTATTCCACCACTCCTCAGAGGCATCAACGGTACCCTTGTTCGAATTCCACCCTAGGCCAGTTTCTTTACCAACTAACTCTTTCCACAACTTCCACTCATTTTTAAGTGCATCCCACTTATTTTTCAGTTGTTTTCTTTCATAATCATGCCCTGTCTCTGCCTTGAAGTTAGCTCTAATATTTGCATATCCTTCTTTGTCAAAGTGAGTGCCTGAACGATGTCCGGCCTCAACCTCCTTGATGCATAGATCACAAAATATAGATATATTGTGGGCATTCCATGTAGCAGTGGGATTTGACGAAGATGCTCCCTTATTTGCCATCTATACCAGCTAGTGAATTGTATATATACATATATATATTAAAACAAGAACAAATAATATTGTAATATAACTTCATAGCTATTAACCAAGAACAAATACTATTGCCATCTAATAATATTGTAAAACAAGAACAAATAATATTGTAATATAACTTCATAGCTATTAACCAAGAACAAATACTATTGCCATCTAATAATATTGTAAAACAAGAACAAATAATATTGCCATCTTTATAGCTAATAATATTGCCATCTTTATAGCTAATGCATAGTGGAACATCATCCCTCTAATAGAATTTAGACAATAAATAGTATCAGCTAGGACTTTCCAACAAATTTTCTCGAATAATTTTCTTAATAATGAATTGTGAAATGGACATCTTTTTTTTATTTTTTATAATGGGCTGGATATCATTACGATGAGGAGACATTTGAGAAAGTGTTCCGACGTATATATGCATCATTTGGTTCCTCTGCTCCTTATTCCATTTTCCTGACTCCCAACCCTTTCTAAGATGGGTCCATGAACAAGGTCTTAAAGTTGGAATTATTAGCAATGCAGAATACCGTTATCGAGATGTAATTCTTCCAGCCTTGGGTGTGCACCAGGTAAATTAGTTAAATCTCTGTTCCAGCAGCATTACTTGACACTTGGGTATGCAGATCCCTTAGTTTTGGTTTGCTTTCATGTCTTTCTCATCCTGATTGTGTTATATCAATTGTGCCCATCCCTAGGACCCTAGCCACATTACTCTCCCCCATTTTTCTGGTAGTTCTCTGCATTAGGATCTTGGTTATATCCTTGAAATGTGTGTTAGGAAAACTGCCTGACAGATTGGTTAAAATCTTCTGATTAACTTATTTTTGGACTTTCTTTATGAAATTGTGGTTTTGAAAAATATCACTCATAGAAAGCTCCAAAGTCAAGATTAAGCATTTGCAGTGTTATCCTATACTTATCATGCACCTGAAAAGATTAAGCATTTGCAGTGTTATCCTATACTTATCATGCACCTGAAAAATTATGACCTTATGAGACTAATGTTATCTGGCAAGAATGATGTTAAAAGAGTTTCTGTACTTATTGTATTACTAATATCTTTCTGTTTTTTATAGGCTTTGAATAAGTTCTTTGAGAACGTATTACAGGTAATTTCAAGTTGAGTTTTACTCGGAAGCTCCTCACACTGTCAAGCATAGCTTGCAGTGTTGTTCTCTGTGCTGTGATTGCAAGTCCAGGTTTCACAAAGGTGTGATATGACTCTGAGCTTTTGAAACTCATTAGTGTGACATTGCGAATCGCCTTCAAGCGTTATAAAGCATAATACAATTTGTTTGATACTAATCTGCATTCTTATCTGCTTCAGGATCAGACAATAGTTCAACAGTTTTCACTATAAACTAGATTATAAGTATGTTAAATTTATCTTCTTTAATATTAGAAAGATTTATACGACATTTATAGCATTATACAGTTTTTGACATCTATTCATATGTAAGCTAATCAAATGGGGCACGCTTGCTTTTAAGCAGCCCTAAAATGGAAATACAACTTCACATGCCAAATTGTGAACTATCATATTAGTCCCTTCCAGTTTTTTTCTTTGTTTTGACGACCTGGAGGGAGGGGCAGAGAGATGATCACATTCTACCCATTGAAAACTTCTAAAAAGTACAAGGTATTGTTTTCTCATCCATGATTTTGGCAAGTATTTAGACACACTCTTAGGACATAATTATAATGTTCTTCCCTATTATTACATCATTCTTCTATTTACTATGATGACAAATAACATAGCAACAAATAAAGATGGTCATAGCTTCATATAGATCTTTTTAGGCTTCTTATTTCACATATCTCAACATCTTGGACAGATAAACTGAAACTAAAACCAACAACATATAGAATTTATAGATTCAAGATAAGGAAACCCATTTATATGTGGCATTCAAATGGATGAAAATCAACAATATGACGGAGCCTTTACACGGAATGGATGTTGTTAACGTCTTTATAGACAAAAGGGAAATTGCTTTTTAGGCTTTCAATTGTCCCCCTAGTATGAGGAGGGAAGTTTTCCAGTTCTGGAAGTGAAAAATGCTTATGAAAAGCAAGCAAATGCTTGTGATTACTAGAACTAACTATTTTCACTTTCTCACTAATCTAACCTTTTTTTTCTTTAATTTCTGGAATCCTTCATATTGCTCCTGTTGTTATTCTTGTGCGGATACTGAGGTAAATCAACATTATTTGAGGGACTTGCTTGCAACGGCAATGTAACTTTTGTGTCCTATTGACATCTAAACTTTGTAGTGGTATCTCTAAAAGGTGTATTGAAATCGAAGGTGTATATATTAACTTTCTTCCCCACAACCATTACGAAACAAAGCAAACTATATTAAGCCCTGTACAAGACTTATGGAATCAGCTCTATTTTACGGGATAACAAACAAGCCAATTAAACAATTAAGTTTGGGTTCCCCGAAAACTAACAAACAAAGTTAAAACTCCAACAAACAAAGCAACACCATCGTTGCCAATCAAACCTTAAGAACTGAAATTGTTTCATGGATCTCATGATAATAACCTTAATTCAAACCCCAAAACTGAAATTTAGAGAATTAATTCAAACCCCAAAATTGAAAATTAGAACATAACCCCAAAACTGAAAATTAGAACATTAACCAAACCCTATTTCAGAAAGAGTTATGTTTACCTAATCAATGAGATCGAGCTCGTTTGTTGGTTGCCACACAAAACCCTGTTTCAGAAAACCCCAAAACATGGGTTCATCATCAGAGAGCAGCCAAACCCTAACCTAAAAATTTAATTAATTAATTATAGCAAAAATTGAAATCAAGTCGAGTAGTTGGTACCTGGAAGGCGACGGCGGTGTGGCGTTGAGAGTGACGGAGAGAAACGAAAAGGAGGAGGAAGAGGTGCAGCGGCGGGAGTTTTTTGCAGCAGAGAAAGAGAGAGTGCAGACTGTAGGATCGGGAGAAGGAGAAAGGAGAAAGGAGGGGGCAGTTTTGGTAAATTGAAAAAATTCATTAATTGGCACTGTAGCTCCGCGTTTTGGAAAAAATAAGCGGCTTCTGGAAGCTGCAAAATGCAGCTTCCGCTTTTTGGCTTTTTTTCATGTGAAACTTTGAAATAAAGCTGTTTTGGGATGTTTACCAAACACCAAAATCCTTATCAGCTTTTTTTCATGGCAGCTTTTTAAAAAATCACCTCAACCCCAAACTGGGGCTAAGTCTCCACACCAAGGATAATGGTGTGAAGATGAAATGGATTACCTAGAAGAAGTTAGATGCTAGTAAGCTCCCCTAGGAAGGCCGGCCTGTATAGAGAAAAAGGAGAAAAAGTTTCTCTTCTTTGCCTCAAGAAAACTCTAGTGAGAGAATGGCTATAAAGATGCCTTTATACCACCTCACATGTGAGTGGCAAACTTGCAATTAACCCAAGTTTGCTACCACTCACCCTATGACCGGTTTTGACTTTGTATTTGGGTTAGTTTCCATTTAATTTTAGTTGTCACACAACTTAAACTCATAAAAATCAATCGTGAAAGTATGAAGGAGAAATTGCATTTCGACCAGCAAGAATTCTTGAGTGCTTCGGAGTACCCCCTTTGACCAATACCTGCATTTTCTTTCCTACCACCCTATTTTGACAAGTCGTCCATGTTGTCGCATTATCCAGCCGCAAAACACCGCCTTACTACTACAGATCACCGTCATTCCCACTTCCCACTTCCCACTTCCCACTTCCTTGTGTTTACGCATCTCCACCACCACCACCACCACCACCACCAAGTATCCGAGACATGAACATGTCAGTCGGTTTAACAACTGGAGATTCAGAGTTATTCAGACATGAACATGTCGGAATGCTATTTGGATATGTTGACCTGTGTTAGGTGTTTAGCTCAAGCACCGTGCTCTAATTTTGAGATAGTTTTGAGTTAGGCATGAAAGGAGACGAACTCAATCACTTGAGAGAGGACGATGGCTGTGATCCATCTATTGCAGCTTCAGATGCTGAACTTGGGGCATGGCGTTCGAGCGACGACAAGACGGAGGGGGGAAATAGAGTTCCTACTTTGAACTTAAACATCTACTTCCAAATAATACATTCATTGTTTTTTACCAATTTCCAAGTGATGCCTCTCCATTTTGTTCCTGCTGCTAATTATGAACATTGCTGATACTTCTTTGAAGACATCTTTGTCGATGAACTTGACTGCAATTTTAACCGTAGTGTAGGATGATGGATTAGACATATGGTTCTTGCTGCAGTTGCTCTATTCCTTTAGCAACCAAACCTGTTCTATCCCAATTTTACAACATTCATTTGGCTAAACACTCATACCACAAAAGCCACAGTAACTCCATTTGTGATAAGTAGTCACCTGTAAATAAGTAGCATATTTCTCTTACGGCCGTGGCAAATTCACCATAAAAAGTATTCATAGCCATGCGATTCCATATTCCTGTCTAAACAACAACATTCATCAGCCTCCAGTGATGGCGAACTTGATCCACCAAAGGAAAGCCTCCGAGCAAACTGCTATTGAGTATCACCCGCTATTAACGTGCTTCTGATGGGCAGAAGGAACTTCAAACCACTGCACTGTCCTTGTGTGAGCATCAGAACGCCGCACCAAAGAAGAAAAATAATCAAAAGCCAAAAGCGTTCGAGCAAGGCAGCTGTATCCATGAATTAACATATCAAGTTAGCTGATCAGCAACTTCAAATCAATTCCGATTTCATCCAGCTTAAACATTCAAATACTTCATAAATGTCCTCCACTTGATAGTGCGATCTATCTCCAGAAACAAACCCATAAATTCTTCCTTCAGCTTCAATGCAGCTCCACCCTGGCACCTTCTTTAGATCCATCTCGCTCGCAACTCTCCTCGTCTCTTCTACTTCATCCCATTGTCCGACACTAGCTTGTGTGTTACTCAAGAGAGTTAGGAAGGTGACAGTATTTGGTCATATTCCTTCTCTAATCATCGGATCAAATCGTTTCAAGGCTTCAAAACCATGTCTATGGCTCCCATAGCCCTCAATCATTGATGTCCAAGTCACTATATCTTTGATCAACGTTCTATCAAAACACACACTAGCCGCAGATAGGCTACCACATCTTATGTATATGTTTATTATGGAGGTTTTGAGATGAGTATAGATTTCCTCGCCTTTGCACAATGATTCCTTATGATGTAGCCATGAATTTGTTTCCCAACTTCAAAGCACCCAGGTTTGGAAATGTATCAACAAGGCTTCTTAGTATCTCAGCCCTTGGTTCCGGACCTGAATCTTGCATTTCGCAAAACAGTCCAACAGCTTCACTAAACCAACCATTTTGAATGAAGCCAAACATCATTGCACCCCAAGTAATGCTGTTCCCGCAAGGGATTGCTCTGAACAGCCAATCTGAGTTTCCTAATTGTCCACGCTTGGCATAGAGGTCCAACAAAGACATCTGCAGAACATGATCACGTAACCCACGCTTTATCGCCAAACAATTCAAGCTTTCACCTTGGGAAAGAATACCATGTTTGGTCGCTGCTGATATGACCAAAGTTAATGTCTCAATTCCCGACGCCACCTTGCCCTGCATATCATTGAACAAATCTCTTACTTTTGCAACATCCCCTCTCAAAGAATAAAAGGAAATTCAGATATTCCAGGAGACAACATCCCTTCTAGCAAGTTCGCTGAAAAAGTCTTCAACTTCGTCGACCGTGCGTAATTTAGCATACATTCTGAAGATTGAGTTCTGCACAGATGCATCACACAGTAAACCGTTCTTAATCACGTAACCATGAAATTGACTTCCACATATTGCACTTTCAATGCCACAACACCCTTGCAACATCACCAACATTGTACTGCAACCTCATTTCATTGAACAAGCACAACCCACAGGCAACATTCCCTTCGAAACATAACCGGAAATCGTCGAAGTCCAAGAGACCAAATCTCTTTGAGACATTTCATCAAACAACTTACAAGCATAACCATGTCCGCCACATTTCACATAAAAATAAATCATTGTATTACCAAAATACACATCCATTCCAAAACCCATTTGAATTGCCACACATGAACCATTCCTGCATACATAACGTCACCCTCAAGCAACATAACCTGATGTAGGAAAACGTTGGATTGATTTGATATGACGACATAGAAGGCAGCAATAAATATTCTGGTATCAGAATTGGGATCCTGACACAGTCGTAGAAGAGGTGCTCAAATCTCCTACAAAAGTGGCTTGAGCCATCTTTTGTAGAAGTTCGTCAGTTTCAAAAGGCTTTATTATTTGTCTTTTGGTTTTTCAAGGGTTTTATTGCTTGTCTTTTAGTTTTCTTGAGGAAGCCTTTATAAGTTGCTCTTATGCATTGTATTGATCATCAAATTATGTCTTGAATATTGTACTTTAAGGTAATCAAAATTTTGAATTATATTTTGATTTTCAATAATTTATTATTCACTAGATTATTTCAATATTCAATTCATTAGTGTGATGTTGATTTTAGAAGAAAAAAAAATTTGAGAAACAATTGGTGTGTCGACTTTACTATACTTGTCATTCAAGTTTTATTGTTCTTTACTCTCTTGATCATGAAGTTTATTGTTCTTCACTCTCAATTTTAGACTCTTGATTGCAAACATTTATTACATTTGCTTATAAAAACGTGAGACATATAATATTTAACTAATGTTTGTATATCTATTTTCTTTTGATATTAATTTTTAATGATATTTGATATAGAAATAGAATTTTTTTATGTATTTAGTGAATTCTTTTTTATACATATCAATGTACAAAGAACCAGGGGCTAGAAAACTTTAGGACCCCACTTCGAAGACTCGCCTAGGACTCCAAATTCTCAGGGCTGACCCAGTACACTAGTAACCCTTTCATCGCTTGCTTCGTGCCGGTTTACAATCAGGAACGTAAAGCAATCATGCGAAACACCCAACTCACGCATCTTTGTGTACAGCAACAACGCTGACCACATTCGACTTGGGACTTCATCATTAAATTCCACAACATGGTATTTGGTTCTTGAATCGAACCAAAAACCGAAACGGCGCTGTCGAGGTCATCGAAACGAGCTTACAGAGTGATTAACTTTAAAAAATGGGAAGAGGGTTTGATTCCAGTTGAGACCAGGATACGAGTGTGGACGAAGAAGGAGTGTGGACGAAGAAGAATAGTTCTTTTGAGTACAGGAGGAGCTACAGAGATTTGTATTCTCAGTTTTGTGCACAAAGGAACTTCAAATCACTGAGCAAACGAATAAAACCTACTACTGGAAAAACGGGAATGTTGTCTCTAACAAACTACCATGGTGAATGAACCAAAAAGTCATTCGCTCGACGTTCGACATTCACGTTGAGATTTTTCAATGTGACCGGCATACAAGGTGATACACCACGTCACTATACAAATGGTGGGATTTGTGTGTTAAAAATTTAATAACTTAAAAAATAAAATTTCCCACAACTTCCATAAAAACATGTGGTGTACCACTCGTATTCCCATCACAATGAAAAATTTCTCGTTCACATCCCAGATCCAGGGACCTCATAACCAGAAGGAGCTGAGTACTTCAACTGCTAATGTTTAGTGCAACAAAGGAGACATGCAAATAATTAAGTTCATAATACAAACTTATGCAGACTAACATCTCCAACAATACAAGAAACTTATGACGCCTCATCACACAAGAAAACAAAATCGGGTTTCCATATGCAAAATCCGTTTTTGAAGTAGAGGTATGCAAAATCTTAAAATTCGGGAAAAGAGAGCAATTTTCGGTGGTCTATTTCATCAGCTAAGTTATTTACCATCCAAACGGCCTGCGAGAAGTTTTAGTTTACTACTTAATTCTAGTCTACAAAATGAGATGTAAGATGCGGAATCATATATTATCGAAAAGTTTCCTTGTTATCACTACTACTTAATACACAACGGAGATAATGTACAAAAATCACACACCTGGCTTAAGCAGACGCAAGGATTCTCAACCTCAACGCATCAACGGCCCTTGAAGACTAGGACCTAATCACACACCGAACCAGAGGAATGTAAAACTCAGTCTACCTCCACAAATGAAGTACAATCAATGTCCTGAAAGGTGATTCTCCCCATGTATAAATCATGTATATGATCAGGACAAACCGGAAAACATTTCAAGTTGAGGCTTTCGTTAATTGCACCCATACCAGGGACCCATTTCTTTTCATCCATGGGGTTCACATTCAAGTGATTTTGCAGTAGTCGTACCCGATAAACAATGGTATCAGTTCTGTCGCAGAAATGAGCGACACATGAATACGGAGGCTCATCAGAAGCTAATCTAATCAAAGCCAAAGATAACGCCCCATCCACAGGTTTTGGATCAGAGAGATTTTTATCTCCCATCATTTTCACATCCCTTTCTGTGGGAAAGTGTACTTCTTCATTTCCATCTAAATCAAAGACTTTCAAATCTTTAGTATAATGTTTCATGGCTTCCCGTTTGGTGGATTCGTGCTTTTCCGCTAGAGTCAATATGCAAGAGAACCTCATGTGATAAGTCACAACAGTTTTGACCATCTTGAAGTTATGGCAGCAGCAGTAAAATTCCAGCCATCTTCTCCCTATACCCGCATACCACTTAATGATATCAGCATCTTCCAGTGCAGTTAGTAAATTAATTGGTTGGGGACGACCCATATGATTTGTAAACCCAATCAACCTAACCATCTTCCTAATAAGTTCTATCGGTGCATCGGCTTTCACACAGAGCTTTGCCAAATCCTCGACTGTGGCCTTAGCATATTTCTGTTCCTCTTCTTCTTTTGCCCTCCTTTCTTTTTCCTCCAATGCCCTTCTAGCTTTGACTGGGTTCAAATGCTTGTGTACTTGCCCTTGGAAGTTATCATAAGCATCAACAAGCTCTTGAGGCAGTTGATCTCTAATGTGCCTCAAAGAGAGAAAATCACCTGCTAATAAACTATGGTACCATTCCCAACGCTCCTCCAACGACCCAAGAAACTCTTGCACTGTCTCGCCACCCCAGGTTCTGAAGATTTCCATGACTTCATTCTCAATTAGATGTTCAGATTTAAACCCACTACTTCTCTTCAACTTCTTATAAACATGACTCATTATTTTCAATCCCAATTTCTTCCTGTTCCTCTCTCTAGCATTTCTCAATTCCAGAGCTCTGACTTCCTTCTGTCTTAGGTACTTTTTTCGTGCTCTGATGGCCTTTTCTGACATGGGGGGATTCAAAACCGAAGGCGGAACTGCCTGTAATTCCATCCCCATAAAATCAATCTTCTCAGAAACTGCGCTATGAATAGCTGTTTTTAGCCCATCCACCTTCAATTCCAGTGTTCCCTCTAAGTACTTCACAACCCAGTTCTTCAAATCCATAGTCAACACCTTAGATCCAGAGGTTATTATTAATATCTCATCCAAGTATCTAACCGCATATATCTTCACTGGCTTAAAAAACACATCATGCTTCGAAACAAATTCAGTCGAATCAAATTTCGGATGTTCTTGATTCTTCTTCAGACGCATTTCTTGAATTTCTTTATCAAACCCATTAAAGTAGATATTCATCAAAATCGAACTCAACCCGCTTTCCTGAGGAAACCCTCTTCCAAAGCAACAACTACCCAATTCAATTCTCACTGCGCCGCATTCAAACAACTTCTTTATAACATCAATCAAAATCTCATCATCTATCTTCTCTTGCATAAATAAGCACAACTTATTCACATTTCGTTGATCAAACTTTTCGCGGTTAAATCCAACACTAAACCACCAACTGGGGTTTTCTACAGAGTTCTTAAGGTACCTAATGGCAGTATGCCGTCCCATATTAACACGACCACCATAAGAAAATGTCACAAAACGTTCATCATAAACAATTCCCAATACCATCCTAATAGCTTCAATCAAAACCTTCAATTTCAAGTTAGGCAACACCAAAGACTCACCTCTGTTTCTCTGGGCCGCCACCGCAACGCTGCAAGCTCCGACATCAAACCGATTCTCGCACAGCTGCCGACCCATTTCGTGGATTGAGAACCGCTTCGAAACCGAATCGAGAAGGGAGGGGCTGAGGCCGTTGCCGTTCTGGATTTTTGGGGTAGTGAGGTTTTGGCAGGCGGTGAGGAGAAGAGCGGGCAAAGCGACGACGTTTTGGAGGAGGTTTGTGAATTTGCCATGGCTGTATTGGCTTAGAACTATAGATTTGAGTTGGGATTCTGATAGGGGATTTGTAGAGTCTGAGCGTGGGATTTGCTTGGAAGTTGAGATGAGATTAAGAGGAATGGAGGGTGAAGGATTTGTGTGAAATGGAAGAATGGTTATTCTTCTTCTGAGGTTTATGAGCATTGATGCTAAAACCTCCACTTTCGAATTTGTCTTTGAAACTCAAAGGGAAGAGCGTCAGTTTATAGAGGTGAGCAAACGGATGCCGAACCCGCAGGTCGGGTCGATTGTACTTTTGGTTTATATGATTGGGCCTCCATAGTACGTATACTATACATTTTTCTTTTGCCAAATGGTTAAATCTCGACCTTTGCCTTTTGTAGTTTGATGCACAGGAGAGCATCACTCAAGTACATTTATTATTAGAAATTCTCCACCGCATATTTTTATTAACTAATGAACTGTTGCGATGTAACTAAATGAGAATTAGTTAAATTTTGACCACTCTTTTTTGTTCTTTGAAGCATAGGAGAGCAAAGTTCCATATAATATAATATGCTTCATCTGGCCAGAAACATTAAAAAATTCATCATGCACTTGTAATTTTATTATAGAAGAATACAAAGATGTCGTTTTAAAGTACTCTTGACCAAAACTGGCAAAAGTCGATTTGTTAGATTATAATGTGAACTCGTGTATCCAAGTTAATTATCTAGAATCAATTCGTACACTTCTTAAATATTAATTTTTACGAGAGGAATGTCAGATGATATTTTTAAAATACAAATAGCAGCATCTTTTTATAGACTAGACTTTATGTCACATGATATGGTAAACTAAATAATAAATGACATGTATGTTATTAATTTGGTTACATTTCCTCATTGGGGGTGATGAAGCTATGGCCCTTTGGGGCTCGATTAATTTTTATAAACGTAGTCCATTCCCTCACTCTCTCTGTCCTCCCTCTTTTTCTCTCATACCACAAATTTCTGCAATTACACTCATGGCTCTCTAAGAGCTTCCTCTGCAGCTCTCTCATCCTCCATAGCACTGGAGAAACTCTGCGCCAGGCCTAGCGACGGCCTCACAGAGAATGCCACCGCCAGAGGAGTTTCCACCAAGAAGGGCCTCGTCATTCGCAAACCTATCGAGAATGATGCAGCTCCTCATCCGTGCATTCATCAGTGGCAACTATCAAAAATGTCCACTGGTGTATCTGAATGGAAGAGAGAAAGTGGGAGAGATACGAGTACATAAGATAAGGGATTACCAGCTACGCATGTAACCAGTATTCAACCAATTTTATAAGAAGTTGATGCTGAGCTGGACGAACAGCAAAGTTCTAGTAATGAAAGAGAGGCAAACTTTGTCGCTCATACTCGTGATAATTTTGGGGCAGAACATATTTTTGTACAGTACTGTATATGGATCAATGGCCTCCCCATTGAAGCCGTAAGTTCTTTAAATCTTAAGTACCCTCTTAACTGGTTGCACAAGAGCGTATTATAATAAATTTTGATCGAACTAAAGCAAAAACTCATAAACTAAACTGCCCTTGTTAATTCTGCTTTGTCAATTTTATTAGTATGTATCATCTTTTGCTCACTTAACCTAATGGTGCTGCTTGTGGTGCCCCTGGTTTGGGAATTTGGCAATTGCTTAAGTTGTTTTGCAGCTTCAATCGGAATTGCTTCTTCTTTAGATGTGAAGTTGCATGTGGTTATTCATGCCGTGGATTTAGCTTGGGAAAATGGTTAAAACTTTTTGTGGATTGAATACGATTCTTCTTTAGTGGTCAACTTTCTTTCTTCTGCTTCTTGCAATATTCATTGGCATTTGCATGTTTGTTGGATTAATTACCTTGCTCTTTTCTCCCCATGCAGGTTCATGCCACTCATATTTGCCAAGAGGGTAGTGCAATTGCTAATTGTTTGGCTAATTTCAGTGTGAATAATTTTGGGAGTTTATTCTTGTCCTCCTTGTGCACTTTTGCTTACATTCATAACCTTTCTTCATGATCAAATTTTTGGTTTTTCTAGTTTGGTCCTTGATGTTTTGTTTTTTTTGTGTGGAGCAAAAGATACTTGGTTTTCCTTTTTCTTCTTTTTCACTGACTTTAGCTTGTGCATGTCAGTTTTTCTACATGTATAGTTATTATTCTGGTCTGTAAGACTATAATGGCTTAATAAGCTATATTTTTTTTATGAGGGATAAGGTTCCTGCCCACCCCCCCTTTGTTTGTACTTTTTTTTTCTATTTAATAAATTTATTCACAACATTGCTTTCCAAGATAGAAATGCTAGAGGGAATTTGAGATTGTATTTATTTAAAAAATGTTAGTTGTGTGAATGTGCCTTTACATAGAATTCCTTCATATATATATATATATATATATGGTTCCTTCATGAAACTAATTGAAACAGTTTATTACATCTTCATCATAAAGATTATATACCTTCTTTACTGTTTTAATTTCTACATATACATTTGTTTTGGTACATGTTGATTGATCCCGTATGTCTATTTTACTATTTTTGTTGCTAAAAATGATTTATTTGAACTTCCAACTCCGTCTAATTAGTATCATTGATAACTCATATATTTCATGCATTTATACCATCCATTTCTAGTCTCTTTGTGATGTTTTTGAGTTAAACTAGTTGCATTTTACCTTATTTTGAGTTAGTGTGCAATTACATGTACTTTAGGATCAATTTGAAGGCAAAAGAAGTGAAAACATGCCATTTTTGGGGTTGACCCTTATTCAAACGTGGAAAGAAGTTTAGTGACCTGTTTTGAAGCCTAAATAAAGAATCTAAAACGAATTTGGCTGGTTAGAAGACCAAGAGCAAAATGGGAAAGGAATTGGAATATCTAGCCTAATTTGGAGGAGCCAAATAAGGAAAAAGGTTCAAAACCTTGGTTTAATGCTTGGGATCACCTTGCAATCAACTGGAGCCCCATTTAGCATATAAATACTAGGTTTCTTATCACTTTTTCAAAAGCCCCCCTTGGGGTCGCTCAGAGCTCTCTCTCCTCTCTTTTTTTGGCTTTTCTTCTAGAAACAAAACCCTATTTCCCTTCACCATTCGCTGCTACCAAAGAAACCACGCAACCACACTGTTCTTGAAGGATTTCCACATCATAATTGCTTCAAGGGGTTTTTTTTTTTTATGAATTTAATTTCGCTCATGTTCTTCTTGATATTCATATATTATGTAATCATGTTGTATAATTAAATTCATAGCTAGGGATTTCGATGTAGCCTTGCAAACCTACTCTATGTTATTAAGTTAAAGTATTCGATTCATCAATCTGTTTTCTTGTTTCATTCATTGATTTTATAGTTCAATTTGTTTGTTTATCTTAATGTTTGATCACAATTAGGGTTTCTTATAGATTATTTGATCAAGTTTATAGCACACATCATGGTTAATCTTGGTAAACATGTGAATGAATGAAGAAACTGCTATGCATACATCCTGCCATGTGATTTCTTTGGTTCTTGGAAGTTTTCTTGTTCTTAATGGATTCTTATTTGGTAATCTAAGTTGAACATCACAACTAGATTGCAGATTAGGAGTACTTGATCACAACCACACATCAAATGGATGATCATAAATGAGTAAAATGAACCCTAGTTGCAGATTAGAGAGTTGAATGCGTTTTGACTTAATTTTCATGGAATTGGCTTGTAATGGTGAAATCAGTATCCCTAGTTCCATTCCCATCGTTTCTGAATCATTTTATTATTCATATTTATATTCTCTTGCATTTTAAGTTACTTAACCTTTCAAATCAAAATCCAAACTCAATTTGTTAGTTTCATTGTTTTGTGAGGGTTCACACAAAGCTTGTAATTTGTAGAGGTCTA
This sequence comes from Pyrus communis, assembly GCF_963583255.1. Lineage (NCBI taxonomy): Eukaryota > Viridiplantae > Streptophyta > Magnoliopsida > Rosales > Rosaceae > Pyrus > Pyrus communis. The sequence continues at coordinate 19,102,338 of NC_084811.1, forward strand.
ATCAGTTTCTATGGTTCGACACCCTTACTTGTGCCACTATACTATCCTTATATTTGCACTTGAAAGGAACACAACAATCATTGAGATATATTTGGCATATGACTAAAGTGAGGAAAAAAGTTTGTTTGATGCACTAATTTAGTTGCTCTTACATTGCATTCGATAGAGTAAATGCAAATAGAGGGAAATAAGGATTTTATGTGCACCTTCAGAATCACAACTAAGCTCTACCTTCGCTTATGCCCCCATTTGTTTTTTAGTATGTCCTACTATTTTAAGTTAAATTTAACAAACCATCCACACTAACAGCTCTTTTTTTTCAAAATAGCAACTAGCTAAAAATCTATGCAAAGGAAAATTCATAATGAAAACACCTCTACATAATGAAGATGAAGAAAAAAACGCCATTTCAAATCCACCGAAACAAAGTGATGAGCCTGAGAAAAACAAAATAGGAAATAATAGGTTTGGTGCTTTGATTCAATGTGTTTGATGTTTTTCATAAAATTTTGGTTTGTTATTGATTGGTGATGGATGATTGGTGTTTTTTTTATTGTTTGATAAATTCTACACCTTACCTACATCTTACAACTCATACCAATCGAACTATTCAACCATGTCAATAAACTATTCAACCCATACCTTTCACTTTTTCAACACTTCATAAAATTTTGAATTTTCACCAAAACCAACCCTCCCTTTACACTATCTAAAACCAGCTACCCCTTAGTGGGGGACCTTTTGGAGCTTTTATGAAATTACATAAAGTTTTGATATTTTTGTGTATTTCCACTTTGGCCCAAGAGTTTACATTTTTACGTAAAGGCCCAAAATCACTGAAGGACATATTGTTTTGCTCCTTTAATGAAGTTTTTGTAATTGTTGAAATTTTTGGATTCTAGTTGTAATTACATGAAATTGTGGACTTTTGTGTTTTTACAAAGTGACCCCAAAAGTTTTTGTTTTTGCATTGTGGCTCAATAGTTGAGGTCATTGCATTTTCGGCCCAAATTATGATGATAACAAAATGGTTTTGTCTCTTTAATGAGAATTGGATTTTCATTTCATTTATTTCCATTTAAATGAATTCTATGAATCTGAAAACCAATTGTTTAAGTTGTTTTCTTAGTTAATGTGATTGATTAAGAATACGGTGATTATGAACCAAAGGCCTCAATAATTGAGCTATGTGATTGGGCGCTTTATATTATGAATTTTTGGGTTAAGTAGTTTAGATTTGAATGTAATTTGATTAGTTCAAATGCGTTGTAAAAAGGCATAAGTCCATCAAATGTGTTGTAAAAGGTCATAAGCCCTTCTCTTTATTTCAAGTATTCTTTTTTGTTTATTTGCATGCAAATTGGAATAGTTGGGTCCAACGCCCAATAGGAAATGATGGTTTAATTAGATTAAACGTGTAACTAAAATCAACAACTACCTACCTTAGACCCAAGGTCCAACACAAGGTTCATGTTGGATCAAATCAAACCGTTCATAATCATCCTAAGACCTAAAATGCCTATATAGTTCATATGTGGATGCAATGCATTCGTTAGTAGTTCCATATAGTCTCGCGTGTTTCATCGAAATAGTGGGAGTATTATATACTACTAATTCATATAAACTTGAACCAATGGTTGTCATAGGCCCAAGTTCTTTTAATAAGATTAAAATGAAATTGATGTAGCCCAACACTACTCCCTTAACAAAATGAATATTAAGTTGATAAGCGAGAGATGCTTTGAACATCTCTTCGTAGGCCTTTTACCGTGGTGTGCTCCAATCGTTTGTGACTCATACACCAGCTTTACCCTATCATAGGGAAGTTCAAAGTATGTGCTTACATTCTGGAGGAGTTCATATGTACGTACATGATGTGGTGAGGTCGGCAATGAGGATGGCCAACATCATATCATTGTGAGGCTATTCTTGAACCTCTACACGAACTAGCATGGTGGGAATGATTAACTAAGTGCAATGGTGCCAACATCATATCATTGTGAGGCATCATTCTCTAGATGCCAAACTAGATGGGTAATTACAAGAGTTGTAAATGACTAAAGCGTTATTCTCTCATCATTATTGTTACTAAAAAAACACCATACCCCGCTAAGAGTTCAACATAACTCTCAGATTCCATTGAGGGATGTGGAATTTGCCAAAAATAGCAGGTGTTACTATTTGATTTAAGACCCAATCAAGTGGATTTTTTTTTTTTTTAAATCAACAATCTAATACGATTTCTGTTATGTTATGTAGTTAACGACATGCCTAAAATTACACCTACCATTATACTTGACAAAAAGAGCCTTAGGGGCCAACGGTTCCTTGCTTGGTATCATCACATTGAGAATGTCTCAAAGACGAATGACATATCGTATGTGCTCAAGCAATCCCCTCCTCATGTACCTCCTATGAAACTAGCTTCAAAGGAGGAGTGTCAAAATTATGCTAGACACTATGAGGATGACTTACAAGCTAAATGCTTAATCCTCACTTCACTTAGTGAGGAGCTTAAGAAGCTACATAAGCACATGGACACTTCATGTGCCAAGGTTGATAGTTTGCATAAGATGCATGACATTGAGACTAGTAATCTACGATTCTCAAATGTTTGTAGTCTATTGAATGCCAAAATGGCAAAGGGAACATCGGTCCAAAAATCCAAAGGAAAATCCTTTCATTGTGGAAATGATGAACGTTGGAAGAAGAAATACAAGGTGTGCATTGTGAGCCTTATGACACGAACTTTTGAAGGGACTATTTCTGTCATGGAGAGTGCTTTTATAGTAAGCTCCAATTCCTGGATATTTGATTCAAGTGCTAGTCAACATATATGCAATTCGTTGCAGGGACTAACAAGGAGCAGGACACTGCACAATAGGGAGATAATTGTGCAAGTTGGGAACTTCACTAAGACCTCTGCAAAAGCAGTAGGCACCAACATGCTTAAACTACCCTCTAGGGAAGTCTTGGAACTTAAAAATTGTTTATATTTTACTTCATGTATAAAGAATTTGATTTCCATCTCTATGGTTTTACGAGATGGGCACTCAGTATTGTTTGACAAAATGAGCCGCACTTTATACTTGAACGGTCATATTATCTCTCATGGTAATATGATAGAGGGACTTTTTCACCTAGAGACAAGTAGTGGGATGTACTGTATTGAAAGCGCGAACACCTCAAAACCCAAAATGACTAGAGAAGAAGCTAACCAAGAAAAGATATGGCATCTTAAACTTGGACACGTGAACCTTGATAAGATTCGCAAGATGTCGAAAGATGGATATTTCCGCCCATTAGGTAATAACCAAATGGGTACTTGTGATGTTGCTTGAAAGGGAAGATGACTAAATCTCCATTCATTGGGAAGGGAGAACGTGCCACTGAAATTCTAGGGTTAATCCACACTAGTGTATGTGGACCTATGTCTATTACATCGAGATGAGGCTTCTCCTACTATATCACATTCACTGACGATCACTCTCGGTTTAGCTATGTGTATCTTATGAAGCACAAGTCAGAATCCTTTGAAAAGTTCAAAGAATTCAAGAATGAAGTTGAGAAGCAAACTGGGAAGCAGATAAAGATCCTAAGATCAGATTGAGGAGGAGAGTATCTAAGTAATGAGTTCCTAGATTATCTCAAAGAGTGTGGAATAATATCACAGTGGACTCCACCGGGAACTCCATAACTTCATGGAGTTTCTAAAAGGAGAAATCGAACCTTGATGAACATGGTTCGTTCTATGATGAGTTTTGCCGATCTACCAGTAACATTCTAGGGATACACTCTATATACAGTAACTTACTTGCTTAATAGAGTACCTTCCAATCCAGTTTCACAGACACCCTAGGAGATATGGCACAGGAGAAGGCCAAGTCTTAATCATATTAAGATTTGGGGTTGTGAAGCATATGTCAAGAAGCTTGAAGCTACTAAGCTTGAAGTGAGATTAGTTACGTGCTATTTTGTGGGATATCCTAGAGAAACTATGGGATATGAATTCTACCATCTTGATGACTAGAAAGTCTTTGTCGCCACTACTGCTAAGTTTCTAAAGGACGAATTTGTTCTCAAATGACCTACAAGTAAAACGATGGAAATTAATGAGATTAATGATAAACCACAAACAAACACTCGACAAGTTGACAACCCTATACCTGAACCCTTAGCTCCATGTATATCTGAACAGGTCAGCAAGCCACCTAAAAGGTATGGCTTGGATAATGACTTTGGGGAATTGCACATTCTGGGTGACAATGACACAAAAGAGGACCCTAGAGACTACACTGAAGCAATATCTAACATTGATTCAAAGAGGTGGCAAGAGGCCATGAAATCTGAGATGGATTCTATGTATCAGAATCAGGTCTGGACTCTTGTAGGCCATCCAGAAGGTATAGTACCTGTTAGAAACAACTGGGTCTTCAAGAGAAAGATAGGCGCTGATGGGAACATGGAGACTTATAAGGTAAGCCAAGGGTTACAGGCAACGAGAAGGGATTGACTATGAAGAAACCTTCTCTCATGTAGTCATAATTAAGTTCATTCGGATTTTGCTTGATATAGCTACGTACGCGATTGTATGGAATTTCGTAAGCAAAAGTCCGAGAGAACTCCTTGCTTTTATGTAACCAATTATGTGGGTTGCTTAACAAGTATCATAACACTTTAGAAATTAGTGTAGATCTTTAAATGATCATTTCGCGCTTTGGCAAAGGTGAAGCTTATAGACTATGTAGCATGTCGACAGTGAATAAAGCCTTGTATATGCATGTTAACTTGTTTAACCTTTCACAAAAACGTGTGTTTGTATAAGTTTAGCGCAGTTTACTACTTGAACGGCAAGCCGTAGGTAGTCTTCTGGAAACAGTAGGCTACCTTAGTGCACTCAGTATCAGCATTAGGGTTCCAGGGCAGCAGTTCATAGGGCATACTGCGTAATGTGCTTCATCTATCACTAAGGCCCGGTTCCCCACGTACTAGGCCAAAAGACCCAAAATTCTTTAGTTAGCTAAGCCTTGAAAAAGACCATTGTAACTACTTCTAGGAATCCTAGCGCAAGCCATCGTGCACCTAGTTATACCAGAGCAGCCCAACTCATCCATGTCTGGATATCGGAGTGTAAAGTTTATCCTCTGGTATTGGAGAGCAAACCATGTAGGTGTCGGGAAATTGGTTTACCCTCTCGCACTCGAGAGCATGTTGGTCCCTAAAGAGGGTGCAATTCCTACGATAAGTCCCTAAGGAGGGCGCGACCTTCTTTTGAAGTATAGGTGTGATCAGTTGTTGTAAGCATGCAGTCGAGCCAAGTTGTAAATTACTTCTTACTTTGTCATTGAAAAACGAGTGAAACAAACAAAATCTTAGCTGTAAAGTAGAAACTGCGTAACTGGATAGTCATCGGCTTGCGAGGTGGTGCCCGTCGAGCTGCTTGAGTATTCGGGCTTTGATGTAGTGGGAGGTCACGCATGGTAATTCCTCAGATTGTAGATGTTCCACTGCTTTTCGATCTTTTTGTCATTCATGGTAGTGAAGGTGTAACTACCCTTGCCGCCTACTCTGCTGATCTTGTATGGACTTTCCCATATAGGATCCATTTTCTTGGAGCCTTCTTTGCAAATAGTGATGAAGGCTTTTCTTAGGACTAGATCTCCGGGCTGAAACTGGCGGATCTTGGTCCTTTTGTTATAACTGGAAAGGAGCTGTTGCTGGTAAGCTGTGATGTGGGTGATGACCTTCTCACATTCCTCCTCTGCCAGATCCAAATTTGTGGCCATCTCATTTTCATTCTGCTCGATTCTTAGCAGTAGAGTGTTGATACTTGGCACAATGACATTAGGATGAATGATTGCTTCTGAACCAAATGCCAAAAAGAAAAGAATATCACCGGTTGCTCGTCGTTTGGTTGTACGATACGCCCATAGACATCCGGGAAATTCGTCTGGCCATTTTCCTTTCTTTTCGGAAAGGGATTTCTTGAGGCATTTGAGAATCGTCTTATTGGATGCTTCGACCTGCCCATTGCCTTGGGGATACCTCGGTGTGAACATGTGCTGCTTGATGCCATTTCTGGAAAAACTTTGCCAAATCTTTGCCCACGAATTGTGGGCCGTTGTCGGTGACGATGGATTGAGAGAAGCCAATCTTCGCCTTCTCTGCTTTAAACCTCTTCACATAGTAGCGCAACGACTCCTTTGGATTCTTCTTCACATTGAACAAATGATCAGACTTCTTCTTGATTGAGCGGTATGATGAGTATTCTTTGGTGAAAGCCAAGGAAAGCTCATTAGATTTCCAGATGGATCATGGCGGTAAGGTGTGAAACCAATCTTGCACCTTGCCTTGTAAAGCAGTGGCGAATATCTTGCACATAAGATCATTGTTGTTCCGATAAATGACCATTATGTTTCGGTAGTGCTTTAAGTACTTCTCTAGATCGGGGGCATGCTGAACTTGCATGGTGGCTCTGCCTACTCGATCTCGTCCGTAAAGGGTGACTTGCTTATGTTGGTCAGGTCTCATCGTAACGCCTTATAAATGACCTTGTTACGTTGAAAATCATGTAATCGGTCGATCAAAAACCTTTGTACTTCTTCCTGAATTTACCTTTGTTAGGGTATTGGAGCTCTCGGTTGCCCCTAGTCTTGACCTGCTAGTCTAGGCTACTCTTCTATGCGCTTGGCTCGTCTACACCGCGACTGCGGTGCATGTGGTACATCATTAGCAAGCGAGTTAATTCCTCATATATTGCCAGTTGAACTTGAGTTGGATTGAGTGACTACTTCTCTCTGTCCATCGTGCTCCCTACTCCGATGTCAGGTGGATGATGCTCCTTGCGGGCCTAGCCACGAATGAACACTTCGCTTGAAAGCTTGCTCATGTTGATTATTGTAGTATGGCCCTAACCGTGAATATATGCTCGTCCATGGAGCCTAATCGAGAGCACACACTTTTTCACGCGCTAAGACGAGAGTATACGCTATCTCACGGGCCTAGTCGGGAGTGTGTATTGCCAAAATGCTCGTTTCGTGGCTGGTCGAGTGGCTGCTTGATGGGATGCTGCTGGAAAGGTTCTTCATCATCCCTTATCCTACTTCAAGACACCTTGTTTAGGGCACGTTGCATCTTGGTGCGCTGCAAGAGCTGATTCACCAAAGTCATATGTTGTTCTCCATTTGGGTTAGAAGATCTTGGACAGAATGCATCTCCTTAAGTAACGAAAGTGTAATGGACTCCGGGTGCGAGATTTGAGTTGGGAAATGTCAAATCTGAGGAGAAATAGGGCGAAAATGCCCTTGGTTCAATCGTCAGGCCATAAATATGAAGCCATGATGGTTGGACTGCTTGGGAAACCACGGGAGTGGGCTGCTTCACGTGCGGCATATGTGCGTGTTGGGCCTGGGCTCAGCTCGTGCTTGGTTGTGGTTCGGGTTGGCTCGCCTTAGGCTTGGACCTATGTGGTTTAAAATGGCATGTTTGGGCCCTCTGGTATTAGGCTCAGCATTGAAGTAAACTAGGCTCGTGATGACCTTGGGCCTGTGAGGTATAGGCCGCTGCTTCTGCCGTGGCTGCCAGATTATGGGCTTGCTCTACTTGGGCCTTCTTGCCTTGGGCGGGGCTAAGTTCTCTTATGGCGCGGGCATGGGCTCGCTGCTGCAAGGTGACATGGGCCTAGGCTTACGACTGCAAAGTGAGGCTTGCTATTTAGGCTCGGATCTCACCGTGAGTTGCTACAGTGGCTGCTGTCGTGGTGGCTACCACGATGGTGCCCTGTAGGGGTGATGCCGCTCCACTCGCCATTGCGTTGAGCCTCATGGATCGTCGTGGTCCAAATCCTTGAACGTAAGAAGTTCCGTTCGTCGTGGTTTTTGAATTTCTTGTCATTATACTTTTCTTTTACATTTATCCAAAGAATTTTTATATAAAAAATTTCTAGGAATAAGAACGTACAAAAAATATACGAATGAACAAAAAATGAATGCGAGAGTCTTCTTCGAGTGTGTGAATCAAGACTCTCAATGAAAGTACTAATTTGTGGATGAACAATTGACACCTAAGATCAAGGCCAAGAGCCTCACGCGCCCACGATGAATTTGGGGGAGGGGGGCTTTGGTTGAAAAGTCACCAATGCCAAAGTTAGAAATTTAGAGAGAAAATGTATAGAAAATTTTCGGAGAAGAATGAACTTTTTGTTTTTGGAGAAATGATGGGCTATATATAGGGGTGGCCGGCCCTATTTGGAGAAACAGGGACTGGCCATATAGTGAAATTCTTGCTATAATTGCAATCAATTAGGAAATTAATCAATTAATTTTGGTAATTAATCCGAATTTGAAAAGAATAATTGGAAGTTACCTTGTGGGTGAGGATTTGATGAGGAATGATGAAAGGATTTTGAATAAATACCATTTTGATCACCTTTGACCTCGTTTGAGCCGTTGTTGTCCGTTATATGCGCGTGGGAATCCCGATGTGCCTCAAGGGTAATTTTGTCTTTTTCACCCAAAAGTCCACGTGTCGCCTCTATATTTTTCTTGATTATTTTTGGCTCCACAAGTATGGCCTAACACTATTTATTTAAAAATATTTTTTGCAGGGCTATAATTATGGACGAGATTATATTTAGTGTGAAGTTTAGACTTAAATGATTTGCCTTTCATTGTCAATACTATAAATGTACCACACATACTTTAATTAGATTTTAAGATATACTCTCATTAAGGGTTGTTGCTCTTGGAAATAAGTGTCCAAAAGTGTGGCACATCACCTTTTTGGTTTGTTCATGCATATGCATTTCAGGAAATTTCTATCACATTCTGACTTGTAATGTTGTCTCATCAATATTGTTCACTGCTTTCACGCGAGTTGGGCACGCAATTTAAGTATGTCCACATGGGCTAATTATCACTTTTTTGCTGATAGCCAGCTTTTCACTCTTGATCTACTTAGATTTTCACTTGTTCGGTGCTTGGTTAGATTTTATCTTTGGAGTGAGAGAGTGCATTAAAGCTTTGAAGCTTCTCCTCCTCATTTATGAAACATTAGCTGCCAAACCAATTTTCATGTGAAAAATTGCCAATCATTGAGAAATAGGTGTGCATTGTTTTCATGGCCTAACTTTAAGTTTCAAATCTTCATTTTAGATGTAGATCAGATTCATGTCAATTATTCTTCCTTCAACTGTTTGACTGGAGAAACTAACTTGTCTTTTGAATCCACACTTCATATCATTCTACAGGATATTCCGCTTGATACCAATTTCATTTAGCCCTTTCGATTAGAGATGACCTTATTTGTACTGTTTCTTTCTCTCTCCTATTTCTTCTTCGTTTTCTCTCTCTTCCTTCTCCTTCCTACCCATGTCTCTATCTTGCTCTCTCTCCCCTCCTTCTCATTCGCCATTTTATCTCTCTTCTCCTTCTTCCTACCTCTCTCTCTTATCATCCTTCTTTGTCTCTCTCTCTCTCTTATTTCCCCAGATTATGAGTGTTTTTTTTTCTTTTATAAGAACGAATGAGATTTTAAATTTTTGGTTTGGCAATTTAGTATTTTTTTTTCTTTTTTGAAAGTATTTGATTTTAAGGTCTTGATTGATTTGGATGCATGAATTTTGAATCTGATCTTGTGTAAGTGCGGAATTTTGAAACTGATCTTTGCAGAAATACTGGAATTTTGAAACTACTCTTGCATAAGTGTTTTAAAATTTTTGAAATTGGTATTGTAAAAAGTGCTGAAATTTTTTAAATTGATCTTGCAAAAATGTTGAAATTTTGAAACTGATCTCGCTAAAGTATTAGAATTTTGAAACTGATCTTGCATAAGTGTTTTAAAAATTTTGAAACTAGTATTGCAGAAAGTGTTGAAATTTTTTAAACTGATCTTGCAAAAATGTTGAAATTTTGAAACTGATATCGCAAAAGTGTTGAAATTTTGAAACAGATATTGCAAAAATGCTGAAATCTTGCATAAATGATCGAGGAGAAATTGGGCTGATGGCATATATGTAATTTTGTTGAAATTAAAGTATACAAACCAATTCTACTAAAACATATACAAACTGGTTCTACTAAAAAAGTATACAAACTAATTCTACACATAGTTGAAATTGCTCATGCAGAAATAGTGGAAGAGAGGTTATGTTGATTGCATGTTTGTAATTTTGTTGAAATTAAAATATACAAACTAATTCTACTGAAAAAAATATATACAAATTGGTTCTACTAAAAAATGTACAAAACTAATCCTGGTCCTGCAAAAATGGTGGTGGTGGGGTTAGGGGTTAATGGCATGTATGTAATTTTGTTAAAATCGCTCAGGATGAGCTTTGTTAACTAATGGATCAATCAGGTGTGTAGGATGAAATTTTCAAAAATTGGCTTCCTTTTTAAAAGTTCTCTTCATGAAATAATTAAAAACTAGTGAAATTCTAGGTAATATTAGCAATAGTGCCCGTGCGTTGCTGCGGGTCTTAAAACTACTGGATGTAAAAGAAGAAAACAGGCAGTACAAACTTGTAAAGGATAGTTTGTAATTAACAGATTTTTAGTATGTTCATGCTCTTTAAACATAGAAAATAGAATAAGAAAAAGAAGCAGAGTGTTGACAGAAAGTGGTAAACTAGAATTTCAACACTGTCGACTATTACAAATATACAAATTAACAAAATGCAAATCAAAACTAACCAATTCAATTAGATAAAACTGCAGATTTCATAGGTATTTGTTAAGGTGTAAGCTTAAGGCATTAAATTTATGCAAACACGTTAAGTATGTGCGTAATCTATCATAAATCAAATGTAAACAAAATATGAAAAAATAAATAGGTAAATATGCTTTAAAATCAGTTCACAAAAAAGGGAATTAACATGCCATCACAACTTTTCAAACCGCTATTTTATTTATTAGGTCTCACCTTCAAGTGTTCTAAAATCGTGGAAGGTGTTGCATATGTCCTTTACTTTGCAAAAATGAAATGTGCAAAACAAACAGCCAAATGAAACCTATAATCATAAATTTTAAAAGCATCAGAACCATAATAACTTGTTGTTTCATACACCTTAATTCCCTTAAGGAAATAACCTTAATTCTCTTGGTTCGGGTTATGTGCGAGAGCTCTGAAAGGTGAGAGCATAGGTGAAGGGAAAGGAGGGCAGTTTTAGGTTATTCAATATTTCATTAAACGTACACTGTTCACCCGTGTGTTTTGAAAATAAGCTGTTTTTGGAAGCTGCTATTGGCAGCTTCTTGTCAGCTTCAGGTTTTGGGCTTTTTTTCACTGATGCAAAATATATTAAGCACACAAATTAAACCCTCTTCTGACAATTGTAGCAAAGTATGTAAGTAGGGATCGTTCAAAACCGGGGATTAGGAGGGATTGCTAAACTCTTGAAAACTGACCTAAGAAGTCCAAAACAAAGTTAAAAACACTAATTTGGACTCAAAGAATGAAAAACCAAAGTTAAAACACTAAAACAAAACAAAAACTCAAAACAGCAACTAGAAGACTCAAAACTGCCTAAAAACCACTTTCTGGGCAGTTTTGAGCACCTACACTAACTTGGACGAAATTGGTTGAAAACATGACTCAAAACACTTAAAAACATGAACCAAAACAATTTCTAACTAAATTGAGACTTCAAAGTAAAGGGGGATTTGATTTGGACGAAATTAAAGTTGAGAAAACAGATTGCAAAGTAAAACTGATCTTGAAACGTTTTTGGGGTTTTTAATGGATGATGGACTAGTTAGGGGTTCTTTCTCCACACATGACAAGTATGCAAATGACTCGATTTCCAGTTATTCCTTCATAGAATTATGAATGACAATGCCCCAAATTAACCGTGACATCACTAGTTAATTCTCAAGTTTTCCTTGTGTTATTGAATTGGATGACATCATACGACAACCCAAAGCATTCTTCAAAAGTTCCTTACATGACATCATAATAAAGATACAATCAAAGATCATTACGTTCAATGAAAACTATAAGCATTAACAAAGCACTTGTGACTATGACATCATGACACTTATGCTAGGAATTGAACTTAACGCGATTGTGACTAGCAATCTTCACTACTTGTGCATATAAGTGTGTGACAATTATGTGAAACAAACTTATATTCTAGCATCATATTCATGCAAGCCAATTAAGTGTCGACCCTTAATTAACAAACACAAATACGTTATTACTCGCACAGTTAAGCCAATTGCATTCACGATTCAAGAACTCATAACTGGAATTTATCAAATCAACTTGCACACATAGTTATGGCTTCGAAATCACCCCTAACCAATAGGGGTTTAGCCACTCATGTTCATAGCAAAATGAAAGGAAAATAAATTAAACATTGAAATCATAAAACGAATTACACCTAGAATGCACCAACGACGAAGCTTGAGCATCCAAGAGTCCTTCCTTCTTTCTCCTTGCTACGGCACAAAGGTGGATGGGATGGTTGGGATGTGTTTTAGGATCAGGGATTATGGAATTGGATGGAGGATAGGCACGGCAAGGTGTAGTGTTTGGTTGGAATTGTGTTTCTAGGATTTTAGGATGTGGAGAGTGGTGTGGCTAGATGAATGGACGAAAATTGGGTGAATGAGTGATTCCCCTAGTGCCTTGCTGCAAACCCTTATTTATAGGGCTAGGAAAGGTTTTGAAACACTTAAAGGATATATGTGTGTAGCTTGGACAAGGTAGGACGGCTAGTGACAAGCTAAGAAGGCTAGGAGACAAGGTAGGACGGCTAGGAGACAAGCTAGGACGGCTAGTGACAAGCTAGGACGGCTAGTGACAAGCTAGGACGACTAGGAGACAAGCTAGGACGGCTAGTGACAAGCTAGGACGGCTAGGAGACAAGCTAGGACGGCTAGGAGACAAGCTAGGACGGCTAGTGACAAGCTAGGACGGCTAGGAGACAAGCTAGGACGGCTAGGAGACAAGCTAGGACGGCTAGTGACAAGCTAGGACGGCTAGTGACAAGCTAGGACGGCTAGGAGACAAGCTAGGACGGCTAGGAGACAAGCTAGGACGGCTAGTGACAAGCTAGGACGGCTTGTTCTTCCAATACAGAAATTAGGCACCATGTGTGAATAGATAAAGCCTTCTAGAAATAAGGTTTTTAGGCCCCCTTGCAGCTCCCTAACTGAATTCAAGCCTTCAAATTCGTCCATCCTCATGCCTCCATGCTTGCACTATCCAATCTTGGCCCAAAAATGCTCTAGAATGCTCCAAATTGCTTCTTTTTGCATACTTTGACACTAAAACCTGAAATTGCACGAAAATGACTTTAAACACTAAACTAACTAAGGAAAAACAACATAAATGCATGAGAACAAGCCAATTAAGTCACATAAAAATGCTCCTATCAAATTCCCCCACACTTAGCTTTTGCTAGTCCTCGAGCAAAACAAAGAAATAAAACAAGACAAAACAAACAAACATAATCTAAACCTTCCAACGTTTGCCTCAGGGATTTCCAATGCACATGACATGTTAAAGATTATCATTCCCACAGATTTGAGTCAATTTAACACTTAAGCACATGCTTAATCATAGTCACTACTTACTAGTTCACAATTAACCAATTAAAACAATGTTTTGAATGTAGTAACATGCCTTAGAGAATTCCCTCAATCCTTAATAGATTTGCACTCTATTTTCACTCAGATTTTCTAACTACACACCCTATACTAGTTATATGTGAGAGAATTGATGTAGATATAAAAACGAATGCTCACATATATGTATCACAAAGAACGCAATTTCCGGACTTAATAGGCATGTTTAGATATGATCTCATGAATGGAATGCTACTACTTAGATGCGAGAACCAGTGACACCATATGCTCATACCAAATTCAAACTCAACAAATTGAAACACATAACACTCAAGATAGAAGTTTAAGGGTTGCAACGGGGCTTGGGGTATTGGTTAACAAAGAAAGGATAGGGAAAACAAACGTTCTTCAAGCATTAGTAAGCAAAGTAATGAAGTTAAGACTTAGAATTCACTTAGTTTGCAGAAATTAACTTAAAAATACAAGGGGAAGACTTTAAACAACTTCTTGGGGCCGAATTCAACTTTTTGGACCCTTTCTTCAACAAACAACACCTTGGAACTTTTTTTCTCATATTGTTCAACTCTTTTCATACTTTATTTTTTTTTTTTTTTTTTTCACGAATTTTTCTTTTCTTTTCTTTCTACCCGTGCTTATGGCACATAATTCTCAAAATAAAAACTTCCCCCACACTTGGTTTCTGTCATAAAGGAATTCCATTTGAATCATGCTTACTATACTTTAAGAACGAGGGTATGGATAGTCCTAATCTAGGCTAGGTGAGGGTAATGTGGGTTAACAAAGAAAAGGCTAAACAAGGCTCAATGGGGTTAACACCTAAACATATAATGGAGTAGGGCACACGGCTTTTTGGCTAAAGTGGTGGTCACTACACAACTTCATCTTGAATATGTGTTATGCTAATCAATACCATGCTTTGAATGAAATGGGCATGACTTCTAGTGTTTGGAACTAAATGATGAAACGCCTTCTAAGTAGCAACCAAGCAAAGAATAATGAGATCATGCAACGATTTTAGAAAACAAAGAATGCACAGATTTGAACTCTCCAAATAAACGTTTAGGTTCAAGTCTCACAAGGTTGTAGCGTTAATTTGAGTTCCTTCCTTCAAGCATGTTACAAAAACTGATTTTTTATTTTTATTTTTATTTTTATTTTTTATGATTGCATGTGAATTCATAAGTTATAACCACAACCAAGCATAAACATAGAGTAAATCAAACTTTCATCCATGTTAATCACTCTCTTTAACAGCCATGTATTTAAAAACCAAATCCTCATCATTGTGTTGGAAGGTACCCTAAGACACAAACAAACACACAAAAACAACTCTTTTTTGGGTTTTTTAAAACAAATTTTTCAAATTTTTCTTTGATTTTCGGATTTTTACTTCAAAACATACTAAAACACACCAAAACTGCTTAAAAACACTTAAAAACAGCAAGGAACAAGTTTTGAAATAATGGGTGATAAAATCCCACGAATTTGAATGAAAAACACTTAGTTACCCCCCCACACTTAAATCAAACATTGTCCTCAATGTTTTAAGCATAGAATCACACAAAGAAACACACAAACAGCAAGTAAAACAACTAAATAGGCAGATTAGAAGGAATCAACAAAGAGAAGGGTTTAGGAACGCAAATCTGGAATTGGAGTGCTTTCTAGGTCTTCCTTTGTTGAATGGCATGGGTTGCCTCCCAAGTAGCGCTTTCTTTAACGTCTTGCAGCCGGACGAAGAACACGTTCAGGCACCATTGGTGCCCACGGCATGGAGTGAGATCTCCTCCACAACCTGCCCCATGGCATTCTCATAGTATGGCTTCAATCTATGTCCGTTGACCTTGAATTCCACCCCATTCCTTAAGCTTTGGACTTGAACTGCACCATGTGGGAAAACATTAGTAACAACAAAAGGTCCAATCCATTTAGAACGTAACTTTCCGGGAAATAAACGTAAACGAGAATTAAAAAGTAAAACTTTCTGCCCAATTGTGAAGGTTTTGCCCCTAATCATCTTGTCATGAAACGCCTTCGTCTTTTCCTTGTAAATGCGGGCATTCTCGTAGGCTTCATTCCTTAGTTCCTCAAGCTCATTCAATTGGAGCTTCCGATGCATTCCAGCAGCATCTAAGTCCAAATTGAACGTTTTGATGGCCCAATGTGCCTTATGCTCTAGCTCCACGGGTAAGTGACAAGGTTTTCCATAAACTAGCCGAAATGGAGACATCCCTAGGGGTGTTTTGTAGGCAGTGCGATATGCCCATAGTGCATCGTCTAAACGCATGCTCCAATCCTTCCGGTTAGGCCCCACGGTCTTCTCCAAGATTTGCTTGACCTCTCTATTTGATACTTCGGCTTGGCCACTTGTTTGTGGGTGATAAGGTGTTGAAACCTTATGCTTGACATTGTACTTCTTGAAGAGTGCCTCAATGGTCCTATTGCAGAAATGTGAACCTCCATCACTTATAAATACCCGCGGCATCCCAAATCTAGAGAAAATGTTAGTCTTGATGAAATCTGAAACCACTCTAGAATCGTTAGTACGGGTAGCTTTTGCTTCTACCCATTTAGAAACATAATCAACCGCAAGCAAAATATAAGTGAAACCAAATGAAGAAGGAAAAGGACCCATGAAATCAATACCCCAAACATCAAAGATTTCAACATTGAAGATGGGTGTTTGCGGCATTTGGTCTTTTGCACCAATAGAACCTGTTCTTTGACATCTATCACATGTTAAGCAAAACATTCTAGCATCTTTGAACAATGTAGGCCAATAAAAACCAGATTCTAACACTTTACGAGCTGTCCTTTGGGTACCAAAATGGCCTCCACATGCATAAGAATGACAAAATGCTAGAATTGAGTTAAAATCAGAAGTTGGCACACATCTTCTAATAATCTGATCTGGGCAATATTTCCATAGATATGGATCATCCCACACATAAAATCTTGCATCATGTATCAATTTATCACGTTGGACCTTGCTTAGGGTGTTAGGAACTTGCTTAGTCACCAAGAAATTGACCAAATCGGCATACCAAGGGGTACTTACCTCAATGGACAGAAGTTGTTCATCCGGAAACATCTCAGAAATGGGGAGGGACTCTTCTTCACGCACCAATCTACTCAAGTGGTCAGCCACCACGTTTTCACAACCTTTCTTGTCCCTAATTTCAATATCGAACTCTTGAAGTAGGAGCATCCAACGAATGAGCCTTGGTTTGGCCTCCTTTTTGGTGAAAAGATACTTCAAGGCTGCATGGTCAGTGAAAACAATTACTTTAGTGCTAATAAGATATGATCTAAACTTATCTAAAGAAAATACAACCGCCAAGAGTTCTTTTTCGGTTGTAGAATAATTCAATTGAGCATCATTTAAAGTGCGGGAAGCATAATAAATAACATGTGACTGTTTATTTTTCCTTTGACCCAAAACAGCCCCAAGTGCATAATCCGAGGCATCACACATCAATTCAAATGGAATGGACCAATCCGGGGGAGTTATGATGGGTGCCGTGGTTAGGAGCTCTTTGAGATGCTTGAATGACTTCTCGCATGCCTCGTTGAACTCAAAAGACACATCTTTTTGGAGGAGGCGGCATAGGGGTTGTGCAATCTTGGAAAAGTCCTTGATAAATCGTCTATAGAATCCTGCATGACCAAGAAAAGAACGAACCTCTCTAACCGAAGTAGGAGAGGGTAAGTAGCGTACAAGATCTACTTTAGACTTATCAACTTCAATTCCTTTTTCAGAGATTATATGACCCAAAACAATACCTTGTTTAACCATAAAATGGCATTTTTCCCAATTTAAAACAAGGTTTGTTTCAACACAACGTTTCAAGATTAACGTGAGATTATCCAAGCATTTATCAAAAGAATCACCAAAAACACTAAAGTCATCCATGAATATTTCAATAATCCTTTCAACATAATCAGAAAATATGCTTACCATACACCTTTGAAACGTGGCAGGGGCATTGCACAAACCAAATGGCATGCGTCGATATGCAAATGTTCCAAAGGGACAAGTAAAAGTGGTCTTTTCTTGATCATCCGGGGCAATGACAATTTGATTATAACCTGAATATCCATCAAGAAAGCAATAAAAAGAATGACCCGCTAACCTTTCCAACATTTGATCTAGGAACGGCAATGGGAAGTGGTCCTTCCTTGTGGTGGCATTTATCTTCCTATAATCGATGCATACACGCCAACCGGTTTGGATTCTCATGGGTACAAGCTCATTCTCGGCATTCTCCACAACCGTCACTCCGGATTTCTTAGGCACACATTGGATAGGTGAAACCCAACGACTATCGGAGATAGGATAAATGACTCCACAATCAAGAAGTTTGATTATCTCTTTTTTCACAACTTCCATCATTGGAGGGTTAAGACGGCGTTGAGCCTCTCTAGTTGGTTTGGTCCCCTCCTCAAGAAATATGTGATGCATACAAGTTGTGGGGCTTATACCTTTGATATCGGCCAATGTCCATCCTAGGGCAGATTTGTACTCCTTCAACACATGCATGAGTTTTTCCTCCTCTTGTGCCGTGAGGGATGATGATATGATGGCAGGCAGTGTCTCATTTTTTCCCAAGAAAATGTACTTCAAATGGCTTGGCAAAGGTTTGAGTTCAAGGATAGGTGCCTGAATTATGGATGGAAGCAACTTGTTAGTCGAAATGGGAATGGACTCTTTGTTAGGAAACTTACCATCATGTATTGGTGATGACTCAAGGGCAGCAACTACTTCAAGAAAATCCTCACTAGGAGGCACGGCATAGGATAGTGTATTTGTGCCGTGGGGTTGCATGGATGTTGCTCCCTTGGTTTTGACTTCTACACCACTTGTAATGACTTTTTCAAGCATATCATCATTCAAATCTTCAAGGTATCCCTGCGCCAAAGAGTCAACAGTATCAATAGAGAAACATGAATGATCTTCACTAGGATACTTAATAGAATCGGAAAGATTGAAATTAACAACTTCCCCATCAAATTCCATGGACAAAGTTCCATTAAACACGTCAATCTTAGTCTGGGCCGTTTTCATGAATGGCCTTCCAAGTAGAATGGGCAGCGAGGTTGCATGATCCGATTCATCCATCTCAAGGACATAGAAATCCGCCGGAAAGATCAAATGATTAACCTGCACCAAAACATCTTCCAAAACTCCCTTTGGATAGGCATTAGATCTATCGGCCAATTGTATGATAACACCATCCTTTTTCAATGCTCCTAGGTTCATAGATGCATATATGGAATATGGCATAACATTTATAGAAGCACCTAAGTCAAGCATGGCAGATTCAAATCTAGTGTTACCTATGACACAAGGAATGGTGAAACTACCCGGATCTTTGCATTTGGGAGGTAGTTTGCGTTGCAAGATGGCGGACACATTCTCACCTACTTTTACCACTTCCTTGGTCGACATCCTCTTCCTAGTGGTGCACAACTCCTTCAAAAACTTGGCGTATCTAGGGACTTGCTTGATTGCATCCAACAAGGGTATGTTCACTTGAACTTTCCTAAATGTCTCAAGGATGTCCTTTTCAGCTTCTTCCTTCCTTGTTTGCATAAACCTACTAGGAAAAGGAGCATTCGAAGGAAAAGCATTAGTAGAAACTGAATTTGACACATTCTTACCCTTTTTGGCCGAATTAGACAGTTTTGGGGCACTAGGAACTTGCGGCAAAGACTCTCCCACCTTTGCCGTGGGTTTGCTTGATTCTTCCTCTTCAATTTGCAAGTTTTCATCACCTTTGGGACCTGATTGTGATGGTGTAGGATCTGCCCCAATCTCTTCTCCACTTCTCAAGGTTATGGCCTTTGCACTTTCGAAGCTTCCCTTTGGATTTGGAACGGTGGAACTAGGGAGCTTTCCTTGTTCACGAAACTGCCCCATAAACTCGGCAATTTGCCCCATTTGTTTCTCCAATTGATCCACCCTTTTGTCTTGGTTTTGCATAGCCTTAGCTTGATCGTCCTGCCCATTAGACAACTTAGTTAGTATCTTAAGAAGTGCATCATTGTCAAGGGACGTACCTGAGGCACTTGGGCCGGATTGGGCTTGATTTTGGGGTGGGCCGTAGATTTTGGGAAAGAACCCAGGGGGTTGTTGCCTAAAGCCTCCTTGGTTTTGAGATTGTTGGGGCTCCCTCCATTTGAAATTTGGGTGGTCTCTCCAACCGGGATTATATGTGTTGGAATAAGGATCGTTCCTTGGTTGGTTTTGGCCTTGAAACCTAATTGCATTGGCGCTTTCCCATCCACCATTTTCAATCAACTGTGGACATTTTTCAGAGGCATGTCCATGCATAGAACATACGCCACATACAATTGGTCCTTGCATCTTCATGCCCTCGGCCAACTGAGACACAATAGAAGTAAGATTAGCCAATTGTGAATTAATGTCAGAAGTAGAACTTACCTCATGAACATGTTGCCGTGGGGGTCCTCTTTGGCCTACACCTTCGTATTGTTGATCGTTCAACGCTCGATTAGAAATCAAGGTCTTGGCAGCCATAGGTGTTTTGTCCACTAATGCTCCACCTGCCGAGGCATCGAGCATTTGACGTTCTAATGGTAGGAGGCCCTCGTAGAAGTATTGCAAAAGTAGCTCCTCCTTCATCTGATGTTGTGGACAAGAAGCAACAAGTGATTTAAAACGTTCATAGTATGCAGGAAAAGACTCACCTTCATCTTGTTGAATTCCACTTATTTTTTTACGAAGAAGAATGATGCGAGAAGTTGGGAAAAACTTCTCCAAAAACGCTCTTTTCATACTCTCCCATGAAGTGACAGTGCCAGGAGCCAACTCGTATAACCAATCCTTAGCTTTATCCATTAAAGAGAACGGAAAAGCTTTCATCTTCAAAATACTTCCGTCAACATTGACGGGAGTCATGCTTGAACAAACTACTTCAAACTCTTTAAGATGCTTGTTTGGATCTTCCATGGAAAGCCCATGGTATTTAGGAATGTGGTGCAACAAGCTTGACTTCAACTCGAATTCATCGGTCTTGCCTTGGGCAGCCGCGGGGTATTGAATGCATAATGGTGCGGCATTGGCCAACCCTGAGGCCGAAAGCTCTTTAATGGTCCGATTGTCAGCTGCCATAACTTCTTCTTCCACTTCTTCAAACTCAGATTCGGCCTCTGAACTTGAACTAGGTTCACTATGTTTGGGATGCCTCCTCTTTCTTCTCAAATCACGTTCAAAATCGTCGTTAAAGTCTAAGATATGTGCATGCACAGTTTGAGAACTCCGCGTCATGCACTAGTACCTAAAAAAAAACAAGAAACAAAAATAGGTCAGAAACTAAAACAAAATCAGAAACAAAGTGAAATAAATGAAACAAAAACAATCCAAGGGATTTAGCAAAGTTGCTAATCCCCGGCAACGGCGCCAAAAATTTGATGCAAAATATATTAAGCACACAAATTAAACCCTCTTCTGACAATTGTAGCAAAGTATGTAAGTAGGGATCGTTCAAAACCGGGGATTAGGAGGGATTGCTAAACTCTTGAAAACTGACCTAAGAAGTCCAAAACAAAGTTAAAAACACTAATTTGGACTCAAAGAATGAAAAACCAAAGTTAAAACACTAAAACAAAACAAAAACTCAAAACAGCAACTAGAAGACTCAAAACTGCCTAAAAACCACTTTCTGGGCAGTTTTGAGCACCTACACTAACTTGGACGAAATTGGTTGAAAACATGACTCAAAACACTTAAAAACATGAACCAAAACAATTTCTAACTAAATTGAGACTTCAAAGTAAAGGGGGATTTGATTTGGACGAAATTAAAGTTGAGAAAACAGATTGCAAAGTAAAACTGATCTTGAAACGTTTTTGGGGTTTTTAATGGATGATGGACTAGTTAGGGGTTCTTTCTCCACACATGACAAGTATGCAAATGACTCGATTTCCAGTTATTCCTTCATAGAATTATGAATGACAATGCCCCAAATTAACCGTGACATCACTAGTTAATTCTCAAGTTTTCCTTGTGTTATTGAATTGGATGACATCATACGACAACCCAAAGCATTCTTCAAAAGTTCCTTACATGACATCATAATAAAGATACAATCAAAGATCATTACGTTCAATGAAAACTATAAGCATTAACAAAGCACTTGTGACTATGACATCATGACACTTATGCTAGGAATTGAACTTAACGCGATTGTGACTAGCAATCTTCACTACTTGTGCATATAAGTGTGTGACAATTATGTGAAACAAACTTATATTCTAGCATCATATTCATGCAAGCCAATTAAGTGTCGACCCCTAATTAACAAACACAAATACGTTATTACTCGCACAGTTAAGCCAATTGCATTCACGATTCAAGAACTCATAACTGGAATTTATCAAATCAACTTGCACACATAGTTATGGCTTCGAAATCACCCCTAACCAATAGGGGTTTAGCCACTCATGTTCATAGCAAAATGAAAGGAAAATAAATTAAACATTGAAATCATAAAACGAATTACACCTAGAATGCACCAACGACGAAGCTTGAGCATCCAAGAGTCCTTCCTTCTTTCTCCTTGCTACGGCACAAAGGTGGATGGGATGGTTGGGATGTGTTTTAGGATCAGGGATTATGGAATTGGATGGAGGATAGGCACGGCAAGGTGTAGTGTTTGGTTGGAATTGTGTTTCTAGGATTTTAGGATGTGGAGAGTGGTGTGGCTAGATGAATGGACGAAAATTGGGTGAATGAGTGATTCCCCTAGTGCCTTGCTGCAAACCCTTATTTATAGGGCTAGGAAAGGTTTTGAAACACTTAAAGGATATATGTGTGTAGCTTGGACAAGGTAGGACGGCTAGTGACAAGCTAAGAAGGCTAGGAGACAAGGTAGGACGGCTAGGAGACAAGCTAGGACGGCTAGTGACAAGCTAGGACGGCTAGTGACAAGCTAGGACGACTAGGAGACAAGCTAGGACGGCTAGTGACAAGCTAGGACGGCTAGGAGACAAGCTAGGACGGCTAGGAGACAAGCTAGGACGGCTAGTGACAAGCTAGGACGGCTAAGAGACAAGCTAGGACGGCTAGGAGACAAGCTAGGACGGCTAGTGACAAGCTAGGACGGCTAGTGACAAGCTAGGACGGCTAGGAGACAAGCTAGGACGGCTAGGAGACAAGCTAGGACGGCTAGTGACAAGCTAGGACGGCTTGTTCTTCCAATACAGAAATTAGGCACCATGTGTGAATAGATAAAGCCTTCTAGAAATAAGGTTTTTAGGCCCCCTTGCAGCTCCCTAACTGAATTCAAGCCTTCAAATTCGTCCATCCTCATGCCTCCATGCTTGCACTATCCAATCTTGGCCCAAAAATGCTCTAGAATGCTCCAAATTGCTTCTTTTTGCATACTTTGACACTAAAACCTGAAATTGCACGAAAATGACTTTAAACACTAAACTAACTAAGGAAAAACAACATAAATGCATGAGAACAAGCCAATTAAGTCACATAAAAATGCTCCTATCATTCACCCCAAACTTTGAAACAAAACTGCTTTTCAAAGTTTACCAAACACCAAAAATTCTCATAGCTTTTTTTCATAGTAACTTTTTTTTTAATCACCTCAATCCCAAACTGCACCGCAAAGGTATGGAGAACTCAGGCCACATCGAACCGAAAGGGCTAAAGATAGCCCATCCAGAATTATGGCTCTACAAAAAAATTATTTTTAGTTAAACAGTGTAGGCCATACTCATATACCATCTTCAACCTAATGGGCTAAACATAGCCCCTCAATATAGTTTTAAGTTTATACTTTAAATTTATTAGTTCATTTAATTAAACTACTTTTGAATGTTTACAAATCTAGCTGTTAAATTTGAATCAATTATTGCAAATGAGGAGTTGGGCCAAAAAAGGGGCTACGAGGAAGCTAAATTTTGCTAGCATGATGCCCTGTTGCAATGATCCCTCAATAATTGGAGCAATGGTAACTCACCTAAAAATTCATGACTGTGAGTCCCTTAACTTATCAAAACGTGCAACTATGGTCATTTTTATCAACTCTGTCATAATTCCGTAAAAATGACTCATGTTAGAAGGGCTATTACTACAATTGGGTTAAAGTTGAGGGATCATTACTCCAATTAGATTAAAGTTGAGGGACAATTTCTTCAATTGGATTAAAGTTGAGGGACAGTCGCTACAATTTTTTTTCATTTGGTTTTTCTTATTTTTCCCCTTGACTGAAGTTCTAACGAAGTTGACAAAAAGGATTATAGATGCACATTTTGATGATGTAAGAGACCAATGGTTATGAATTTTTAATTGATGGACCATTGCTCTAATTGAGTTAAAGTTAATAGACTATTTTTATAACCTAACTATTGATTGAAGATTAATTTTGGGCAAATCAAATTATTTTTTGGCTTTTAGACGTTTAACCTCTCCATTGGTGATGACCTTAATGGTGAAAGAGGAACCAAGGTTGGTCATTTAGGTGGTGCTAGCAAGGGCGGACCCACATAGGGACCTGGGAGGTCTCAGGACCCGTCGACGATCCTAAATCGTTGCTATAAATTTTCCGAGGACCCCTCGTACTCGAGCATGAGGTCTATGCAGGTTATAGGTTGCAGATTGCAATGGTTGTCTTCTTCTCGGAGAAGATGACCACGCACGGAGAAGAAAGAAAATAGGGACCCTTCCTGCCTCTCTCCTCCTTACTTCTGCCATGGTCTCATCCGTCGGTGCCACCCATTTCTCCTCCAACCTTTCTCTATCGTCTGGCGGGGGCAGTATATAAGCCCAAATTTCCCCAAATTATTTCAACCATCTTAGTAATTTTTCTTATAGGTGAAATTTTCTTCATAAGGTTAGTAAGATGGATATGATCTGTCATGGGTTGGTGAAATTTGGGGGTTGAGCTACCATGGCTTCGGGAGAATGGGGAGGGAGGCGGTTGATGGAGGTATGGCAGTTTTGTTCTTAATGAGAGAGAATGCGGATGTTTGGAAACTAGTAAAAGAGAAAAATGGTGTGTTTGGTTAGAAAGATAGTGGAAGTTTTGAGAGAGTTTTATTTGACCGGTGTTTTAAATTTAGTAGTTTATATTAGATATTCAATAACTTAGGTTAACTTAGGAAACCTTGAATTATGATTTTATAATTTGTAATATTGTTTTACATATGATTTTTAAATGAAATGTATTATATTTAAATTTTCAATGTTATTTTTGTTTATAAATTTTTTGACCCTTGTAATTGGAATCCCGAGTTTAAAAGCCTAAATCCTCCATTGATAGCTAGGTGTTTGGAAACCTCCCTGACATCTTAAGCCAATTGTTGAGGATATTAGATAGCTGGACTCTAAATTTCAATACATTAGTTGGAAGCAAATCTTTATAGTAACAAATTTTGTGACGGATGAGTTAGCGCAGAGAGAGAGAGAGAGAGAGAGGATATTAGATAGCTGGACTCTAAATTTCAATACATTAGTTGGAAGCAAATCTTTATAGTAACAAATTTTGTGACGGATGAGTTAGCGCAGAGAGAGAGAGAGAGAGAGAGAGAGAGAGAGAGAGAGAGAGAGAGAGAGAGATTCCAACAAATCTTTATAGTAACAAATTTTGTGACGGATGAGTTAGTACACTGAGAGAGAGAGAGAGAGAGAGAGCGAAATAAATTAAAAGAAGATAAGAGAACAAATGTGGTTTGAGATTGATTAATCCAAGCCGTCAGATCCTCTGATCATTTCAATATTTTCAAGATACCGTTAAAAACCATACATTCATTATCCCGATCGAAATTAACAAAAAGAAAATCAAAAGGCCTAAAACATCAGGATCGTCTTCATCTCTGAAACTCCATCATATGAGCAAACTCCTCAAAGCACACGAATCCATCCCCGTTCTTATCAACCCCTGCTATCATGCGCCCGCACTCCTCTAACGTGCACCCTTCGTCGCCGATTGCCCTGAAAAAGCTCAAAAGCTCCTCCGCCGATATTTTTCCATCGTTATCCGTGTCAAACACTTCAAACGCATCCCGCAGTTCCGAGTCGGCAGCTGGACCGGAAACCGGCCCGACCTGGTTTAACACAGCCTCGAGGCTGATTGAACCGTTACCGTCTCGGTCCACCTCGCTTAGCATCAACGTCACCTCCTCTCGACTCTGCGGGTCGTTACCGAGCCGGCACAGAAGAGCCTCGAGTTCTTTCCTCGACACCACTCCATCGTTGTCTCGGTCTATAAGTTTAAACGGTTGCGCCATGTCGAGCTGCAGATCAGCCGATAACTCGGACCACTCACCCGATCTTTCGGGCAAAACGCTGGTGGGCGTGGTTACACCGCCGGCGCCGGCCCCGAGCTTGTGGATTGTGTATGAGGAAGAGGATGACGAGGCAGACGCCGTTTCGGACCCGAACGACGGCGGTTCGGAGCGAGATACGGCGGACCGGTCCTTCTTAGACCGGAAGAGGCGTTTCGGACTGAGATTTTTGGAGCTAATTTTGATGAACGTCATGATTGAAGATGAAAACCCAGCTGGGGGAAGAAGTTGTAGATAGAGATAGGATAATAATGGTGATGATGAAGATGGAGAAGGAGGAGAGACAAAGGGAAAGATAGGAGGCAGAGAGGAAGGGAGTGGGGGGTTAAATGGTGGGAATGAAGGCACTGCCATAGCAATTTCCAGGAAGCTTCGTGGGGGAACCTTTTCAAGCAGCTGATTTATACTTTGAATTATTGGGATTTCCTAACCCATTGGGAGATTTTTAGTGGCTTAGCACTGCTGTAAGCCTGTGATTGGTTTACTCAAATACTTTAAAGTTGATCACACGATGTATAATGAACAGATAGAATATAAGATTATTACGATGTGTGAGAGGATCCGAAGAGGATATTTATCCTTGTTTAACTTTTTCTGCCACAGTAATATTTTCATGAATTAAATTGGTTTATTTATGATACTTTGTATTACAGTTTATTGATATTCGTTTTTACTTATAAATGATGGTCGTATGTTCGATTTTCGTTAAATACGAATTTGAACTATGTTATTTTTAGTTTATTATGCGACTAAACCCGACTCCTCCTAAAATATAATATCAATTGTTAAAAAAATGATTTATTCCTCTCTTTTTTATTTATTCTTAATCTTATATTGTTCCCTCCAGAATAATCTTTATTTAGCTTTATTTTGACATCTTTTGAAATTTGAAACAATCACCGTCTTCAATTAATTACTTTATGTTGTGAAATACTAGATCAAAAAGTATGAAATTGTGTCATCGCTATTGTTGGTCTTCGTACAATAATACATTCACATGTGTAAGTTTTTTTTTCCATGATAATTGAATCAAAACATCATGTGACGGTAAATTCATTTCATATAAGTCATTATTATAAAATAGACATAATAAGAGCAAGCTCCACAAGTGTAACTTCTCAACTACAAGTTTGTTTATTTATGCGGCACGGCACTAGTAATTTCCTCTTACAGAACATCATATGTCATTTCAAAATTCCATAGACATTTGTTTATGATAATTACTTGAAGTTCACCTGATACACCCCGACCCGGAATATCCATTAGGACCCCAAATCGAGGCGTGTTGGCCGGCACTAGGAAGGTGACGAAGCTGTAAGGTATGATAATGTATAAAATATGAATAAATTAAAATCTAAAAGTGTCTAAGTACAAGAGTGCTCGGTGAGCAGGTCTGGACCCATTTCACGCGTGATACAGAGCATAGGTATAGTACCGTAAGGTAAGATAATAATTATACCATTAAAAGAAGCCACATGTACTGGGAAGTGTCACAAATCCTCGTCAATACGGAAACTCTGCTGCTAGTACCTGGAGGGATACATAAATAGAAAATGTGAGTGAGTGATCGAAACAAGGATTTTCAAAATCCTTTCCATTATCAAAGGTAGTAACCCCTCGCCGTATGACCTGTATAATTTCCAACAAATCATACTACATAAAAGTATGAAATCAAAAGTATACTAATAGTAAACCCGGAAATATACCATTATCCAGCATCTCAGTAGCAATACAAATAATCACGTACTTAATAACCCATACTAGCATGTAAGTCAGAATCACCTATGATGACCTGTACAACTGTATACATATCACATCAATCAATACTAGCACATAAGTCGAAGTCACCTATAGTGACCTGTACGACTTATCCATATATCATCAATCAATGCTAGTCAATAGCTAATTAATATGCTAGCCAATAGCTAATTAATATGCTAGCCAATAGCTTAATAACACGCTAGCCAATAACTCATCAACACGCTAGCCAATAGCCCATCAATATGCTAGCCAATAGCTCAATAACATGCTAGCCAATAGCTCATCAACATGCTAGCCAATAGCTCATCAACATGCTAGCTAATAGCTCATCAATATGCTAGCTAATAGCTCATCTACCAAATCCTGCAAATGAGTCTGAACCACCAAGTCACCTATGAGTCAGAACCATCTAAAGTGGTCTGTACAACAGGCTGGCACCTATCTTGGATCCAAGATGAGCTTGTGGTGAAGGAGGTGAACGATCATGTGAAGGCTAGGCCCTGGCCACGGGCAGGAGCACTAACACCGGGATGCAGGTTTATAAGCTCTAACATATCTCAACACAATCATACTCACTACTATCACTATCATCAACATGTACTCACCTGAATCTTACCTGGACGTCCGCAACATCATTTGGTACTTCAAAGCATTCATAATAATTAGGTTCAGGTACTATACATATGAATATGCCATGATGTAAATATGAAATTCAACCATATATAATATTTCCAGATATATAAACATATATACAAATGGCATGAAATGCATAATTGTAACACCCTACACCCAAACTATTTACTTTCGAGAGTAATCATCAGTGATAAGTCCAAATAGATACTAATTAAATTAACTATCACTACTTACCTTTCCTTACTTCAGTTTCTTAATTCTTTACATCTTAATTTATGACCAACATTTAACTACCAAAACCTAAGGTTAAATCTCACATTTTTCACCAATCTCCCTCACACTACTCAATTCCTCAAACAAGGCTATTGTCTTAATTATTTAGTCTTGTTTATTGTATGGCTACATCTAACGTCTCGTTAGACTGCCTACGTACCCTAAACAGGGATCAAGCCATTCGTAGTTCACAATAATTAATTGTAGATGACATGTATATGGATATACTATGACATCTTCTAAACTCAACCATCTATTAGCACTTTAAAAACATATACATATATATATATATATATATGACATGGCATGAAATGCTTAAATCAATTTAGAAGCATTTGTGGAACCATCAATTATATACATATGATAAAAAGGAAAAGATTCACTCACCTGGAGTCCAGGCTATGATTCACTAGCACGCATATCGAGGCGTCCCGAACGATTGGTGTCTGTGGCCAAGTCTAATTTGGCCTAGAAAGGCTCTAATTTTGCTAAAACCCAGCGAAACCCTATAATGTGGGTGTCTTCAATTTGACTCCATTGCAACTCCAACGTCCTCAAACTTGTTTGGCTTTGTTCCAAGTCTCAAAAGGATGCTATGGGTGGTGGTGATCGAAGGAATTACCTTCGGATTTGATGGGTTGTCACTACGAAGTCGTCGCACGCACCGGTGCATTTTTTCCCAAATTCAACTTTAATCTCCTCCAATTTGTTGTGGGAATGGTAGGAAGGGTCTAGATGATGATTAGGAGTGGTAGATCGACCCAATTCATCAAAAAAAGGATGAAATTCGCCAGAGAAACCCACCAGCTACAACCGGGTCGCGGGTAGCACGGGTCGGGTTTATGTTTTGCTGCCATTCTCCTTCCCTCCTTTCTCTTCCTTCTCTTCCTTCTGGTTTGCCATCTTCTTCATCTCTCCTCCTCATTGGCTGCTCATTTCCCTCATTCCTCTTCCACGACTGGGCAGTTTTTGCCTTCTTTCTTTTTATTTTTCCTCTTCTAAATTTTCTATCACTCAAAATAAAATAGTAACCATATAATTATGAGAAATGTATGAAATAATAAATAGTGTCCTTACCCACGGACTTTTCGGATTTGTAGTTCCGTAAAACTTTAACCATAACTCCAAATTCACTTCTACTTGCACTTACACGTCTATAGCAATAAGCACTACAAAAATACGCCAAGAAAATGATTCTTACGTGACACGACATGGCAGTCAACAAGAGTCAACATTTTGCCTCAAAGGGCATTTTCGTAACTTCACTTATTAAAATTATAAAATTCATAATTTCTAGGGACGGGTTGACACACCCCGACCGAGATCGGAGCGTGCTGGCCGTCACACAAAGGTGACGTAGCCATGTGCACGTGCGGAAGCTAATAAGTAGTAATATAAAAGTACGAATAAATTAAAAACTAGCATACAAGTACTAAAATGAGTGCTAGTTAGTGCGGTACAAATTCAGAGCAGGTCTAAAGCAGTCCAAATGAAACGACAACAATAGTACGCCCGAAGGCGACCCTACGATGTGGAGTGTCTGTCAGAACGCCGAAAAGCTCACAAGGGAAACCACCGCAACGGCTAAGCAACTAGAACCTGGAGGGGCGCAAAACAAAAGCGTGAGTGGGCAAAAACAATCTTTTCTAAAACCATTTACAAAATACTTTCTAACCCCTCGCCGTAAAACCTGTATACTTCCCAGAAAATAAACATATATACGTATGTGTAAACATGCAAAACATGCTCAAGGGTATACCAATCATGCTCAAGATATGCCATGCCACAATCTCAAGTGATATGCAAGTGCCCAGGTATAACCATATCAATATCATGTAATCTGGCAGCCGGAGTCACCTAACGTGACCTGTACGGCTGCATCTAGAGCTCAAATCTCAATCTCGATATCTAAACCTGCCCACGAGTCGGAACCACCTAAAGTGGTCTGTACGACAAGCCTGGGTGTAACATATATATACGCTCTAGTGCTACGATCACGTGAAGGCTGTGCGAATAATCGCGGGTCACCTACGAGTCGGAACCACCTATTGTGGTCTGTACGACAGGCCTATGCACCTAGCTTGGATCCAAGCTGAGCGTATGGTGCGGGAGGTGAACAACACGTGAAGGACTGTGCCCTACTCTGGGCGGGAGCACTAACACCGGGGGTGCAGGTTATGAGCTCTCTAAGCATCTCCAACCACTAATTAATGCAATCGTTAATTAACGCTTACCTGGCACTTACCTATGCCTCCACAGCACCCACATATAAATATGTATATGCATGCCAGTATTAATAAATGTGATGATGCATAAACGATAATAATAATATGCATGGCATAAGGCAAATAACCCTTTTTAAATCAATTTCTGGGAATATAAATGTATATAGGTATATACGGAAAACAAAAGCCCACTCACTGGTATGTAGAAGGGTCGTAGCCCCCCTGCCTCGCGTGTGCACGCTCGTCCTCTGGGTACGTGTCACCTAAATGCGAAACAACTATAAAAACGTTAACTTTAAAGCACATAACCCGTTTCTCGTAATAACTTCTCATACATTGCTCAAAAATGGACAAATGAATATACCCACGTGCTCTACACAACCTCAGGGTCACAACCATATTTTTAGAAAAATTTTTGGACCCCGCACGCGCCCCCACGCGCCAGCACAGGCACGGACCCACGCGCCCCCCACGCGCGGCCACGTGCCAGGCACACTGACGGTGTCAACAGACGCCGTCAGGAATATTCCGTTAAACTGACGGAATATTCCGTCAAATCTAACCGGATACCGTCACTGCCGTTAGGAATATTCCGTCAAACTTGACGGAATATTCCCCTTTCTTCTCCGGCCTACCCTCGCCGGACTTCGGTCGCCGGAAACTGGGAAAAACTTTAAACTAACTATTCTCCTTCGTTTCTCAACCGTTTTCTATGATTCTTGGACCAAAAGAAAGCCCTAAACTAGTAGAATCACGTTGGACCACTTTTAAAGGCTAAAAGTTACGAAATCTTACCTGTGCAAACAACCAAAACCGGCCAACTTCGAGTAGGACGATCCCGACGTCCAATTTTGTCCAACGAAGCACTCCGAGGCTCCTTGGGACACCACCAAGCTACCTACGAGCTTAGAAATCCCAAAAACTCAACGTATAAATTTTGCATGAACAGTACATAAATCGGGGCTTGTGAATTCGACGTGAAAACGTTGAGGTTCCTACCTGAAAATGCTATGGTCGTGCTCCCCTTGACCTCACGAGTTGAATGGTGTCCTTGGTTTCCTCGATCCGTGATGGTTTGGGTGGTTTTGGTGTTTGTCCGTACGTATGGTGATAATGGGAAGGAAGAGAGAGGCACGGGGGAGAGAGACAGAGGGAGGGTGAAGAGGGACAGTGTATGTGCAGGTGTGTGTGTGAGGCCCAAAGCTTGCCAACACCACACAAGGTAACCAAAAACAATAATACGAAAACCAACTAGGGGTAAAAAGGTCATTTCCTAAGCACGTTTCCGACATTTTCGGGACGGGATGTCACAACCTTCCCACCTTAAAAGAATTTCGTCCCGAAATTCAAAACAACAACGCAGCAACCCCCTAGTAGTCAAAGAACAATCGAGGGTACAAATCCCTCATCCGATTCTCTGTCTCCCACGTAGCTTCTTCGACTGAATGGTTCCTCCACAAAACCTTCACCAAATTCACTGTCTTGTTCCTCAAAACCTTCTCTTTCCAATCAATGATCGTCACCGGTTCCTCATCATACGTCAGATCTGGGTTAATCTCAAGCGGTTGAGGAGGTATCACGTGAGATGGATCAGCAACATAGTGTCGGAGCATAGACACGTGAAAAACATTATGCACTCTAGCCAACTCCGGGGGCAACTCCAACCTGTAAGCTACCTCGCCAACTCGTTCTGTGATCACGTATGGTCCGATGTACCTAGGACTCAGTTTCCCCTTCTTTCCGAACCGCACAACACCTCTCCACGGTGAAAGCTTCAGAAATACCCAATCTCCGACCTCATATGTTCTGTCCGTAGCACGCCGATCCGCTAGACTCTTCTGTCTGTCCTGAGCTGCTTTCAGGTTAGACTTAATCACCTGAACATTCTGAGTAGTCTCCTCGACAATCTCTGGACCCACTAAAACTCTTTCGCCAACCTCTGACCAACACAACGGTGTGCGACAAGCTCTGCCATACAAGGCCTCAAATGGCGCCATGCCAATGCTCGAATGAAAACTGTTGTTGTAAGCAAATTCCATCAAATCCAACCGCTGGTGCCAAGCGTCACCAAACTGCAACACCGAAGCTCGCAGCATATCCTCCAAAGTCTGAATAGTTCTCTCTGACTGCCCGTCGGTCTGTGGATGATATGCCGTACTATAAAGTAATCTCGTGCCCAAAGCTTCCTGGAAAGCTACCCAAAACTTCGATGTGAATCGTGGATCACGATCCGAGACAATACTCACTAGGACACCGTGGTACTTTACAACCTTCGAAATGAACAACTCCGCTAAACGGCTCAGAGAATACTTCTCTCTCACAGGAATAAAATGAGCCGACTTAGTGAGTCGATCGACGATCACCCAAATGCCGTCAAAGCCATTATGTGTACGCGGGAGCTTGTACACAAAATCCATAGTGATATTTTCCCATTTCCACCCTGGAACGGGAAGCGGCTGCAACAGCCCAAACGGCTTCTTCCTTTCTGCTTTAACTTGCTGACAAACAGCACATCTGCTCACATACTCGGCTATCTCCCTCTTCATACCCGGCCAATAATAAAATGGTCGAATGGTATGATACATTTTCGTAGCTCCTGGATGCATGGCATAAGCCGAGATATGTGCTTCATCGAGAATTTCTTTCTTCAACTCCACACTCTTAGGCACGAACATTCTACCTTCTAGCATCAACATGCCATCCGAATCACGAACTCTGAGGTCTCGCCTCCTTCCTTGCTCTCGAGCTTGAATAAGTTCTTGAGTCTCCTGATCAGTTACTTGGGCTTCAAGCACCCGATCAACAAGTATCGGCCTAACTTGGAAATTAGCAAGTAATGCCACATCTCGACCTTCGGCTTCTAGCCTTACCCCCGTAGTACGCAAGTCCACCAAAAGAGGAGCACGACTAGCGTACAACGCATTAATACGGCCCTGTGACTTCCTGCTAAGTGCATCAGCCACTACGTTCGCACGACCAGGATGATAATCAATCGTGCAATCGTAATCGCTGAGCAACTCCAACCACCTCCGCTGACGAAGATTGAGTTCCTTCTGAGTAAAGAGATACTGGAGACTCTTGTGATCCGTAAAGATCCTGCACTTTTCTCCGTAAAGATAGTGCCTCCACAACTTTAACGCAAAAATGATAGCAGCCAACTCCAAATCATGTGTAGGGTAATTCCTCTCATGAGGTTTCAACTGCCGCGAAGCATAAGCAATCACCCTACCATGCTGCATCAATACACATCCCAAACCATTCAAGGAAGCATCGCTATAAACCTCGAAATCACCGCTATCTTCTGGGAGTGCCAAAACAGGTGCATGAGTGAGACAATGCTTCAACCGTTGGAAACTCTGCTCACACCTATCATCCCACTCAAATTTAACATCCTTTCTCGTTAACCTCGTCAACGGCAAGGCAATCACCGAAAAATCCTTAACGAACCTCCGATAATACCCTGCCAAACCAAGGAAACTTCTCACTTCGGTGACGGTTCGCGGTTGCTCCCAACTCTCTACCGCTGCAACCTTCTGAGGATCAACCAAAATACCCTGAGCAGAAACGACGTGCCCCAAGAACGCAACTTGGTCTAACCAGAACTGGCACTTGCTAAACTTAGCATATAACTGGTGTTCCCTCAACCTTTTCAACACCAAAGTAAGATGTCGAACATGCTCCGCTTTCGACTTAGAATACACCAGAATATCGTCAATGAAGACAATGACGAATCTATCCAAGTAAGGCTGGAATACTCGGTTCATCAAATCCATAAAGGCGGCTGGTGCATTCGTCAACCCAAATGGCATAACCAGAAACTCGTAATGACCGTAACGAGTCCTGAACGCCGTCTTAGGGACATCATCCCTACTGATCTTCAGCTGATAGTAACCAGACCTCAAGTCTATCTTAGAGAACACGCAAGCACCTCTCAGCTGATCGAACAAATCATCGATACGAGGCAATGGATAACGGTTTTTAATCGTCACCCGATTGAGTTGCCTGTAGTCGATGCACAGTCTCAAAGTTCCATCCTTCTTCCTCACAAACAACACTGGAGCACCCCAAGGCGAAGTACTAGGCTGGATAAATCCCTTATCTACTAACTCTTGCAGCTGAACTTTCAATTCCCTTAACTCCGCAGGAGCCATACGATAAGGAGTTAAAGAAATAGGATTGGTACCTGGAATCAACTCAATGGTGAACTCTACGTCTCGATCTGGGGGTAACCCAGGTAAATCCTCAGGAAATACATCAGGGAAGTGTCTGACCACTCTCACATCCTCTATTCTGCTAGTAACAACCTCATCCAGCACCACATGAGCCAGGTACCCCTGACAACCCTTAGTTAACAACTTTTTCGCTCGTAGCGCCGAAATAACGCCATATTTCACCCCACTCTGCTCACCCACGAAGGTAACCACAGGTAGTCCAGGTCGGTGAAACGTAACCACTTTCCCATAACAGTCAATGTTGGCACGATAGAAGTGCAACCAATCCGTGCCCAGAATCACATCAAAGTCCACAATATCTAACGGGATAAGATCGGCTGACAAAGCAACACCCTCTACGATCACTGGACACCCCGGGTACACACAATCTACAACGCAACTCTCTCCCCTAGGCATAACCAACTCTAAATCATATCCTAGGGGTGTGGGGCGAGGTTGCGTCGCTTGAGCAAATGTATGAGAAATTACAGAATGTGTAGCTCCACAATCAATTAAGACTCTAGCAAAACAACCAAGAATGTTCAACGTACCCATAATCAAGTCTGGGTTGTTCTGAGCGTCCTGCAGAGAAATATTGTGAAGACGCCCCTGTCCCTGCTGACGCCCACCGCGGCCTCGGCTCGCCTGAACACCGCGTCCCTGAGCACCACGCCCCTGACTGGGCTGGCCTGACTGTCTCGAAGATCCTGCACTGCTAGTGGCAATCTCCCCCTGCTGATACTGTCCTCCCTGATACCACTGTGAACCACCCGCTGGGGCTGGAGGATACGGCATATAGCCGCCTGAATACTGGGGATAGCCACCCTGGGAATAGGGATCCTGAGGGTACTGATACTGCCCCGGAGCATAAGGGACAGCATCACCCTGATAGTGGTAAGCACCACCTCGACCCGTCTAGCCGTAGCTACTAGTACCCTGGATCTGCTGGAGTGGTGCAGGTGGGGGCATAAAGGTCTGCTGCGGTTTCTGCTGCTGCTGACCCTGGGGACAATTTGCCGCTCTATGTCCCACCTGTCCACATGTGAAACAACCGTTGCTACCACGTCTACACTCACCGAAATGTCGGTTGTTACACCTGCGGCAAATAGGAGCTCTGCCTCGCCCACCATCGCCCTGCCTCTGGCCTCTAGCGCCACCAGAAAATCTACCTCCACGACCCTGCCCAGTGGCACTGAAGCCACCACTCGAAGAACTAGAACTAGCTCCACCTCTCTTGAAGCTCTGAGTCTGACGGGCCCCGAGCGATGCCTGACCTTTGCCTTTGTCATCTTTCTTCTGGTTGCCGTCCTTCTCTTCATCAGTATCGCTCGACATATTCTCGGAGTCCTCGATCCTCAACAGTATCTCATAGAAGTCCCGATAAGTCTCACTGTGGACCGTAGACGCCATAGAACGCCACTTCTTCCTGGTGCCCAGACGGAAAAGACGGAGCATCTCCGCCGGATTACCAGCGACATCAGGGTGATAACGGGACAAGTCCGTAAACTTACGGTAGTACTCATTCGCTGACATCTTCCGCTGTTTCAGTTCGGAAAACTCCTGCTTCTTACGGTCAATGTACTCAGGGGGTACATATCTTCTCCTAAACAACCCCGTAAACACGTTCCAATCAATCCTCTGATCCGGAGTCAACCTACGAAGCTCCTGCTCCCACCAAGCTGCTGACTCCGTATCCAGAAACCAAGCGGTCGTCTCAACCCACCTCTCCATAGGCAAGTTCCCCTGATTATGTAGCACCCGGAAAGTCTTCTCTATATGTTCTAGCCAGCGCTCTGCGCTCTCGGGTCCCTCACTGCCCTTAAACTTATCCAACTTCAGATTGTACATCGTCTCCAGAGGAGTCCTCTGGGGAGGGCGCATCACTGCCTGAAGGGCTGTAGCAAAAGCTTCCCCCAACTGAGTAATATCGGGGAACATAGGCTCAGAAGAGCGACGGGGTTCCCGACGAGGCGGCATAGTTCTGACAGAAGACACCAAAATTATTAGAATACTCACAAGGACACAGGACTGCCAAACCTAGGCTCTGATACCAAACTGACACACCCCGACCGAGATCGGAGCGTGCTGGCCGTCACACAAAGGTGACGTAGCCATGTGCACGTGCGGAAGCTAATAAGTAGTAATATAAAAGTACGAATAAATTAAAAACTAGCATACAAGTACTAAAATGAGTGCTAGTTAGTGCGGTACAAATTCAGAGCAGGTCTAAAGCAGTCCAAATGAAACGACAACAATAGTACGCCCGAAGGCGACCCTACGATGTGGAGTGTCTGTCAGAACGCCGAAAAGCTCACAAGGGAAACCACCGCAACGGCTAAGCAACTAGAACCTGGAGGGGCGCAAAACAAAAGCGTGAGTGGGCAAAAACAATCTTTTCTAAAACCATTTACAAAATACTTTCTAACCCCTCGCCGTAAAACCTGTATACTTCCCAGAAAATAAACATATATACGTATGTGTAAACATGCAAAACATGCTCAAGGGTATACCAATCATGCTCAAGATATGCCATGCCACAATCTCAAGTGATATGCAAGTGCCCAGGTATAACCATATCAATATCATGTAATCTGGCAGCCGGAGTCACCTAACGTGACCTGTACGGCTGCATCTAGAGCTCAAATCTCAATCTCGATATCTAAACCTGCCCACGAGTCGGAACCACCTAAAGTGGTCTGTACGACAAGCCTGGGTGTAACATATATATACGCTCTAGTGCTACGATCACGTGAAGGCTGTGCGAATAATCGCGGGTCACCTACGAGTCGGAACCACCTATTGTGGTCTGTACGACAGGCCTATGCACCTAGCTTGGATCCAAGCTGAGCGTATGGTGCGGGAGGTGAACAACACGTGAAGGACTGTGCCCTACTCTGGGCGGGAGCACTAACACCGGGGGTGCAGGTTATGAGCTCTCTAAGCATCTCCAACCACTAATTAATGCAATCGTTAATTAACGCTTACCTGGCACTTACCTATGCCTCCACAGCACCCACATATAAATATGTATATGCATGCCAGTATTAATAAATGTGATGATGCATAAACGATAATAATAATATGCATGGCATAAGGCAAATAACCCTTTTTAAATCAATTTCTGGGAATATAAATGTATATAGGTATATACGGAAAACAAAAGCCCACTCACTGGTATGTAGAAGGGTCGTAGCCCCCCTGCCTCGCGTGTGCACGCTCGTCCTCTGGGTACGTGTCACCTAAATGCGAAACAACTATAAAAACGTTAACTTTAAAGCACATAACCCGTTTCTCGTAATAACTTCTCATACATTGCTCAAAATGGACAAATGAATATACCCACGTGCTCTACACAACCTCAGGGTCACAACCATATTTTTAGAAAAATTTTTGGACCCCGCACGCGCCCCCACGCGCCAGCACAGGCACGGACCCACGCGCCCCCCACGCGCGGCCACGTGCCAGGCACACTGACGGTGTCAACAGACGCCGTCAGGAATATTCCGTTAAACTGACGGAATATTCCGTCAAATCTAACCGGATACCGTCACTGCCGTTAGGAATATTCCGTCAAACTTGACGGAATATTCCCCTTTCTTCTCCGGCCTACCCTCGCCGGACTCCGGTCGCCGGAAACTGGGAAAAACTTTAAACTAACTATTCTCCTTCGTTTCTCAACCGTTTTCTATGATTCTTGGACCAAAAGAAAGCCCTAAACTAGTAGAATCACGTTGGACCACTTTTAAAGGCTAAAAGTTACGAAATCTTACCTGTGCAAACAACCAAAACCGGCCAACTTCGAGTAGGACGATCCCGACGTCCAATTTTGTCCAACGAAGCACTCCGAGGCTCCTTGGGACACCACCAAGCTACCTACGAGCTTAGAAATCCCAAAAACTCAACGTATAAATTTTGCATGAACAGTACATAAATCGGGGCTTGTGAATTCGACGT
This sequence comes from Pyrus communis, assembly GCF_963583255.1. Lineage (NCBI taxonomy): Eukaryota > Viridiplantae > Streptophyta > Magnoliopsida > Rosales > Rosaceae > Pyrus > Pyrus communis. The sequence continues at coordinate 19,141,308 of NC_084811.1, forward strand.
GAAAACGTTGAGGTTCCTACCTGAAAATGCTATGGTCGTGCTCCCCTTGACCTCACGAGTTGAATGGTGTCCTTGGTTTCCTCGATCCGTGATGGTTTGGGTGGTTTTGGTGTTTGTCCGTACGTATGGTGATAATGGGAAGGAAGAGAGAGGCACGGGGGAGAGAGACAGAGGGAGGGTGAAGAGGGACAGTGTATGTGCAGGTGTGTGTGTGTGGCCCAAAGCTTGCCAACACCACACAAGGTAACCAAAAACAATAATACGAAAACCAACTAGGGGTAAAAAGGTCATTTCCTAAGCACGTTTCCGACATTTTCGGGACGGGATGTCACACGGGTTGTAACATCACCAGCTCAATCATCACTAGTTAGGCGTCATTTCTTAATTTTAAAAACTTAAAGATTAATCGGGATAGTAACCAGCCTCTTAACACCTAGGTTCAGTTTGAGCAATTGTAATTGTATATCTAATATCTCATGATTAAAAACAACTGAACCCCTATGTATAGCAGTCTATTCCATGTTTCTTTGGACATTATTCAAAATATTTTTCTCACTTGTTTCATCATATTCATGGAGATATTAAATAGTTTTCAATTGTAGAAATTTAATTCATTGACTTCAAATTAGATTTGATATGCATAATATAGGAGAAATTTTATGTCCAGCACAAGGATCACATCACTATTATGGCAAACTCATAAAAACAACATGAAGATCTATGAATTCTTCTTTGGGTGGATGAGGTATAAATACTTATACAATATTTTAGACAACAAAAGACCCTTTAAATTTAAACGACACTATAATCATTCATTAAAAAACAAACATTACAACTTCAAAGCTAATATTGAAGAAATTGGTTCTTGTTTTAGACCACTTTTATGGATGACAATGGCAAGGGCTTGAAATTTGCCCTTCAACTCAAAAAAATAACTCCAACGGGCCAAGTTGAGGAGGTGAGTGCTGGCCATGCGAATCATTATGTTCGGCCTTGCGCCAGTGGGCAAGGCTGACGTCAGTAACGTTCCTTCATTTTTAGTATGGTGTGTATCAACTTGGGCCATTGGGCCGATAGCTTCTGCTTTCATGGACCCCGCTACTACAGCTCGAAAAGAAAGCCCAATGCCTGCTTGACATGGTGCAATGAGAGCCGTTGAATTTTTAACAGCCTGGTGATATCCAACGGTAAAAAAATCTGAAAAGTTTATTGTTGTGCCACATGGTACGTTATGGAGCATTAGATTCAATAATAAAAAAATGAAATGGTTAGGATTAATCCCATCATTAGAAATGGAAAAATGGAAATAGTAGGAAAAAAAGAAAAAAAATTAAAATTTTAATTCTATGAATACCTAACCATCTTCTTCCTTCCCCTTTTATTTTTAATTAATTATGTGTGTTGTAATGGTATGCTTTGCTTGGTATTTGAATATTTTTTTTTCTTTTAACAAACAATATTATCTATATCATGGGTTGGGGGAGTGGGCTATGCCTTACAATGGGTTATAAATAATATAATTTAAATTTGTCTTTGGCGAGAATCGAATATAACATCTCTCACTTAACAGTAAAGAGGAATACCATTAAACCGTAGTACTAAGTGAAACTTGGTATTTGAAATCATATTATCAGAGTTAAACATGGAGTTTTATTTGAAAAAAAAAATGAAAAACTTACAAAGTTCACACTTAAATACACTTACAAGCAATGTTCTAAAAAACACTAAGCGCTAGTCGGGCAGCTGCATGGGGCCTAGCGCCTAGGCGGACTAGGCGGATTTGAATAAAATTTATTATATATCATATAAATATGTATTTTACACCTAAATGTGTTAGAAATTTGGAAAAAAAAAATGTGCAGAATACAAATTGTTTTGTAATCTGAAAGGTTTTGGAAGGCTTTATTGTTTGGATATGATCTCTTTCCAATGCTGATGAGAAACCGGCTTCCAAGGGAAGTTATTGGATTTAATTATGCAATAAATTATTTTGTACAAATCTATAAAATAAGCCCTAGAGATTGTAAAAGGAAACCCAAAGGCCATTGTAGCTCACAGCCCCCAATGTATCTAATTTAATTAGCACAGAGCCAGAAAGTCCATCCATGCTTCGATATTTACAAAGAACACTCTAGTTCTGTAAAAAAAAAAAAAAAACAATAAACAATAAAACAAAGAACACTCTAGCAAAAGGCGATGGAAGTTGAGTTGGCCATCACCCTACTTTTTTTTCTCTCTCTATTCTTCTTGGCAATCTCAGTTAGGATTTGGATTCTCTTTCTAAGTGTATGAAATTGCGAAAGCTTCTGCCTTCTGGGTTTGTAGCTTGTCGGGGTTGCAGTTTCTGGGTTTGTCGAATCAAGTCTGGGCTACACCGCCGAACCCGCCTACCACCGCATAGCAACCATCTAGGCGGCCCACCAATTTCATCCAACGTTTTACCCCAAATCGCCACGTGACGACAACGTCCAGCGCTTAGGTGGCCGTCTAAGCCCTTTTTTAAGAACATAGCTTACGAGGCATAAAAAATAAAAATATATATATTTGTGAATAGTAATCGTCATTGCGCTTGTCCAGTAGAATTGCACAAAAGCAATCACTTTTCAAAGAGCAATTCCAAAGCTCTTTCCCTTGCCCTCCTCCAATGGCAATGGGTGAAATTAGTCTTAGATAACAAATGACACACCCCGACCAAGAATGTTCACCTGGACTTGGAGTCAAGCTGTGCTAGCTGACACCAGGAAGGTGACGAAGTCATAAGGTGCGGTGATTTGGAAAAATATGAGTAAATTTAAACATAAAAGTGACTAAATTCAATAGTGCACATATGAGCGGAATTGAACCCATTTCACACGTAATGCCAGAGCACATGTAAAGTACAATAAAATAGGATAAGAATTATACCATCAAAGGTAATCTCCTGTAGGACCATTTGTCAGGAATCCTTGTCGACACAAAAACTTTGCCACTAAAACTTGTGGGGGTGAAAAACAAGGGTGAGTAGGCCCAAAAATAAAGTTTGTTAAAACCTTTTCGAAAACATAATAACCCATTACCATAAAACAAGTATAGTTTCCAAATATAACATACTACGTATAGTATGAAAATACTTATCGTAAACAGTAATATCTTGAAAATGTAATAATTCATAGTATTCTGCATATAAAACATATAACATCTGATGCTCATCAACCTATGCTGACACATGAGTTCATGTAGAGATATTCTGACATGAACATGACTTTGTGTTATAATAATTTACGATCTAGTACTACAATCACGTGAAAATTGGTGCTATACGCATCACATGCGAGTCCTAATTGCCTATAGCAATCTAGGACAGGACTGACACTTATCATGGATCCAAGGTGAGTGTATCGGTACGATGTGAACATACACGTGAAGGTTGGCCCTGGCCCGGGCGAATACTAACACCAGTGTAGCATGCACGATGAGAAATTAACATAAATATGATCAAGGAACATTAATTCAATAGTTCTAGTATAATATTGTTCATGACTGTAAATATAATTAAGGCATCTCATAATGGTACGCATATCTGTGCATTCCATAGGATCTAGGACAATTTCATAACTCACATCATTACGACATTTCTGATAACGTTAATTTAATTATGACATCACGTAGAAAATGCATTATTATATATATATATATATATGGAAACTAAATAAATAAATAAATAAATATATTTAAAAGAAAATAACCAATCACAATTACTTTCGAGGTCACATCCGTTTGAGCTAGAAAAGTCGGAGTCTCCAATAATAATCGCATCTAAACATAATATTAGGGCCCATTAGTAAAACTCAATTAAAACGTTTGAATTTAGAAAAAAAGGAGCTCAAAAATGAAATCAACGCGTTGAAATACCCTAGCAAGGTTCTCAGGAGAATTTCGAAAAAGTCAACGTTGGTCAACAGTTAACTTTAATGGAATTTTCTATCCCCGAACATAAATATTCTATTAAGGTTAACTGCATGTTAATAGAATATTCTTTGGAATATTCCAAACGGATTAGAAATGGGTCGGGGACGAATCCGGGTCGGATTGGGGTTTGGGTTGGTTCGTGGATCCAGGTTTGGATCCGGTTCTGGTTTGCGAGTCAAGTTTGGATACCGGTTGGATCCAGATCAGATCTGGGTTTTGGTTCATGGGTCAGGTTAACCCGGCTTGAAGCCAATGCTGCTTCAACCACCGGATTCTAGGGTTTTGGCCTGGAAACTTCCTGAGTTTCGATCGAGTTCAAAACTCAATCATTTCATCGTATAAATACTCAAATTGAAGCTAAGGAGACAAGGATATTTGAGGTTCAGCCGTGGCAAGAATTGACCAGAAAACAGCTCAAAAGTCGTCAGACCCTCGCCAGAAAACTGGGAAATAGCATCCAGAGTTTGATTTTCTCTATCGAACATTACCATGAGGCCAGAAATAACATGAAACTGTGATCTATGACAATCTACGTCGGTTTCGAGACTCACCTTGAACGGAATGGTTGAGAGTTCATCACGAACTCATCGGGAAAGACAATGAACAATGGCCTAGCCACTGTCGGGGTCTCATGGCCTTGGCCTAGGTTTGAGACGAGGAAGATCAGATGTTGATGGTGGTTCTCTGCCATAAAATGGAGATGGTGGTATTGGCTTGGTTTGGGTGGTGCAGCTCGCCGGAGTTGGTGAGGCAAGGTGGTGGTTCATGGAGAGAAAGAGGGAGCTAGAGAGAGACGAGAGGGAAAAAGAGATGAGGGAGGGTGTTCAATAGTCCCCGAGAGTGTGGAGAAGAAAATGACACATGGAAGAGAGGGAGAGGATGGGTGAGGTGTGGGCCTTATAGGCCATAAAAATCCCACCAGAAAAATATTAACATAATAATAATATCTAACCCTAATATCTAGAATAGTGAATTGACTAAATTGCCCTTCAAAATCGTTGTTCCTCAAAATCTTCATCATAGCTCCGAATTTGATTCTGCTTGCACCCACACGTTCGTAACGATAAGTACTCCAAGAATACACTAAAATAGTAGCTCATATGTGTCACAACACAACGGTCGACGAAAGTCAGCATTCTTGCCTCTTGGGGGCATTTTGATCATTTTACACTTTTAGTAATAAAAATAACATAAAACTAAGGACAGGTCTTAACAACAAAGGTGTCGGAAATTGCTAGAAAACGACAAAAGAAGGTTGTCGCTTTTTTATTTTATTTCATTTTAATGAAACAACCAAAATGATTTGGTTCAGGGTTATATGAATTATTTTTTTCCTCCTTGTGCTTATGCACACCGCCTTGCCTAACTCCGATCTGGTAGGGAGAATTTTCAAGGTTTAGATATGTAGTTGCGTACTTTTTCCATTTAATGGACCTGCCCATCACTAGACCCTTTGTATTTGGTCTCCCCACTCCCTAAAATATTATGGATGTTTGTCACAAATGTTTTTTAAAATTGACCTAACTTATCATTTTGGCCCTTTAATTTCAAAATCAATCAATGTGGTCCCTGAAATTGATTGTATCAAACTAACTTGGTTCCTCTATTACAATTCCGTTAATTACTTTGTTAGTGTGCTGGCTCACATTGAGTGGAAGTTGAAGAGAGGTTCTAACATAATCAACTAGTATAATTCTCTAAAAAAAAAAATTAAAAAAAAAAAAAACTAATAAAAATGTAAATAACTTTAAAAAAATTCCACAGAATTATAATAGCAACCTACTATTTTGTTGAATGCTCATCATTTCACGTTCAAAAAACTTACTGAATAAAAAAGAAATTCGAGACACTAAAAAATATATTAATATAAGTATATAATTGGGTCGGTTTCGAGTTGAGGAATGACAATAGCACCACCGCTATACATCCGACTCGGGTACGTTAAAGAATCCCCAAAACCCACCCCACACCTGGTCATTGTCCTCCATAACCATGCTCTCAGGGTCGAGTATCCGGGATATCCAAACCCGTGGTACAAACCTGGTCATTGTTCTCCATAACCACTTTAAAGAATCTCATGAACTCTACCAAGATTGTGGACCTCTGAACTCCAGACATGTATTAGAAAACATTGTCTCCCAAGATTTTGGTACTCGTCGTTATGAGCGTGTGGACGCAAATGGTGTGATAACGAGTTAAAATGAATAAGTTACGAACTTTGTAAGGGAAGGGCATTTTGATCAAATTAGGACAACTTTCATTTATGCTCAACTATGCCTCTCCCATTCATTTGTTCTTCGTGCAGCAGCTTCAGAAATGCGCTCTCTCTCTCCCCTCCATCTTCCAAGCTATCTTTCTCTCCCCACTCCATCTTCCATGCTAGGTTTTATCATAACTCATTCATCCAACAACAAAATCGAGCAATGTCGGAGGTTATGAGTTTGTATTGAAACCCTCTTCCTTCTAATGCAAGACCCACACATTCAGATCCATTCTTTGATTGATGTACCTTGACTAACCAATTTCGGAGCCGTGAAGAACTCTGGAACACCATGTAACCAGCGGAGTCGATGCATCGTTGCGTTTTGCCCCCCTTCTAATTAATGAAGGGCATTATGGACTCTTCACATACAAAGTTGATAAAAGAAAAACTATTTTTAGAAAGTGTCATAAATATGCAACCAGATGTCAAAGCATGTATATTATAAAGAAAAAATATCATCTTCGGATCTATTCCATCTAGACTATCGAATCAAGTGGTCCGGGCCTTCCAAATTTCATCTAATAGTAAAAAATTATCACAGCTTTTAAAAGGTCAAAACAGATGGACCGTTAGATGAAATTTAGAAGATCCGGATCACTTGATTCGATGACGTTAGTGGAAGAGATCCGTACAGGATCGCTTTCCTATTACAAAAGTCAGCAAGCGCTTATGAGACGCAACAACCCAACCAAGAATATGATTTGAGTATTCAAGTTCCACAATGTCGGCGAGGTGAAAACGACGGAATCAGATTCAGGGCCGACTGAATGTTTAAATGAACTAGGTTAGATGGGCAGCACGCGGAAACTGTCGAGCACGCGGAAATAACACGGGAAACCGTGGCGCACACAACTTGATATTCAATTCATGTGATGTGACGCGACCTTTTGGCCTGTGGGGGGAGAGGGCACTTTGTTTTTTGACAACCCACGTCGTCCTGTTTCCCCAAAGTCAGTGGGCAGCGGTGTCGGACCACCACAACCACATACTACACACACTTAACATACGACACATACTGTGGCATTTTGCATTCGTAGAAAAAGAAGCAACTACAATGATGTCTGACTCTTTGGTGTCCACTACTTCTCTATGTTCCAACATATGATCATGATTCTAAATAATCAATCTATTTTCCAGCTAACCGATGTATTTTGCTCCTAAAAAGTCCTTGTGTTACGTCCTCTTCTGAGAAGTCTTCGTGTTGTATTTTTCATTTTTTTAACTAGTGGTGGACAACTTGAATGGTTAGGATGCCCATCTCATATTTTTTTTAATGTAAATTAGTATAAATTATCGTTGTAGTAAAGCCAAAAAGTGTTTTCCACCCGTAAGAGACTGAGATTCTCTAGTTCTAACACATTCCAGGTACTCTATACTCCTATGTTTTTATCGTTAGATCATTGATCAAAGATATAGTAACTAAAATTTAACGAATGATAACACTTGAGCATAATAAGATGCTTTAGAACACAATAAAGACTTCTTAGAAGACTAAATTAGTATTGTTTGTATTATACTTCACAAATCCCGAAACTACTAAGCATCAGCCAATTAAATATTATACTTCACAAATCCCAAAACTATTGAGCACAAATCAACTAAATATCTTTGAGGACCTACTGAAGGACTTGTGCCTCTCTAACCAAGTGAGCAATCACAACATGACATGTGTTAACATCAAAATCAAGGTACTAAAGTTCTACATCAACCACTGATAAAAATAGAGGGCTCTCCTCAACTATAAAAGGAGATCATTCTCCCATAATTAATCCATGATGCTATTAGTCTACTTAATCAATTATTAGACTCACTGATGATGATTGTGCTTAAACCTTTGAATCATTTAAACTCTACATTATTAATGAGAACTCATCTACCATGGTGACGTAACCCAACTGAGGATGAACCATGTGCATTTTGTGTTTGGTTCCTTATCTCTATGTCTTTACTTATTACCTACACTTGAACTAAAGCAATCTTGCAAAAATCACACCTTGAAAGTCTATGTTATTCCAAAATCAACACGGTTTGCATCGTCAAGAACTTTAAGTATTGATACATACAAAATTATAAGTGGTATCCCAATTCAGCTTCTAGAATTTCAACAACTTCAAAAGGGGTGTCCCCAATGGTTCTGGATGTCATGTGTTGTGTATGTGAAAATTTAAATTGGAGCTCATTAGTCCCACTCTCCCCTATTCAAGAAAAGAAGTCAACACTCTCCAGTATGATTTATACTAAAATTTAGAATTAGTTCTTAAACTTTAATCTTAGTTTCTATTTCGTCCTTAAATTAAAATTCTGTTAATTTTAGTCCTTGAATTTGAAAATATATGGAGTATTGATCACTAGAGTTAGCTCCGTAAAACATTATGAACCAAAATTAACGAATTTTAATTTAGGCACAAAATCTAAACTAGAGTGAAAGTTCAGGGACCAATTCTATATATTTATTTATTTATTTATTTTTTGTAAAAAATGGGACAACTGGTGGCAAGCCACGATTATCAATCCCTTCCGGGCTTGGGGTGGCTATAGGGAATTTCACCCTACCCATGACCACAGTCAAGTAGACTCACCAACTAGGAATATCGAACCCGAGACCATAAAAAGAAACTATCATTTCAGAGAAGAGGCTACCAACAAAACACTGTCCATAGCATATGTTTGTACCATGCTCAACCAATCCCGAAACTACCAATCACCGGTCAGCTTCACACCTTCAAGGACCCACTGAAGGGTTCATGGTGAGGCACCGTTGCTGAAGCACAAGAGTTTCCCTCCAACTAAGAGGCCAATCACAGCACGACACTTGTCAACGTTAGAATAAAGCTCCTAGAGTCCCATATCGACCGCGGATGAAAGCCGGAGACTCTCCTCAACAATAAAAGAAGATCATTCTCCTCCAATTAATCTCTAATGTCATTATTGTACTTAAACTAGTCATTAAAACCTACTAATGATGATTATGTTTGAACCTATGTATTTATGTAAACCCTTCACTATTAATGAGAACTCCTCTACACCGTGAACGTAGCCAAACTTAAGGTGAATCACATACATCTTGTGTTTGCTTCCTTATCTCTATCTTCTTACATGTTATCCTCATTAGGTAACCAGAACAATCAAGCGAAGGTCACAAACTTGACATTTTACGTTGTTCCAAAATCTCGCTAATTTTGTGCATCAACAACATATATTTCGGAATTTTTTCAAACAAAATGTAACGATTAAAAGACACGATTATCCTTTATTTTGGACCACCATAAAAAAAATTCTTTCTTTGACACATTGGACATATTATAAAATGATAGGAAAAGATTAGGCACTTACAGCTCAATTAATAAATCAATCACTCAAAGATTAATATTTTAAAAGCCAACCTCAAAGAAAGACATAATTTCATACCATTTCAAGTATTTCCACGAGAAGACGTAACTTACCTTCGCTCGCATTTCTTAAAATCAAAGCTTCAACCACTAATTTGAAGCATTTATGTGATTTTGTTGCTTTCTTTTATATATTATGTTGGCCATTCTCTACATATGATTGCCAAGTTCTTAGCATTCTAGGCATAGAAAATAACCTCCATTGATCCTTCCCCACTAGATGACAATATTATAACAGCAACTAGTAGTGACCCGTCCGCAATCAACCAACCACGATGTTCAACTTCCGGCCTACTCCTAAAGGCCTGCAAAATTTGGGGGGTAAAGAATTGATGTGTATTCCCAACATGATCAGGATACCAAAACAACAAAGTGCTTCCCCATGATATCAAAGACAACGTGTTAGTGTCATTTGACGTTTCATTTGGTTACTAAATCCCCTTCGGATTAAGTGCACACATGAAATGTGTTTAAGGGGCCAAGTTGTGCAATATTTTATCAAAAGTGGTTCTGCAATATTTAGTTTCTCATCTTTGTCCTCGTGCTCGTGATCAGCATGACAGGATTCATAGTCACCGCCCTCGGATTTGACATTAGGGGGCAAGAATAAAACATTGAAAGCACATCTATTTGTTTCCAAATATTGATAGTAAATACAAGGGTGAGCAATCGACCATGCATTCGCTGGTCACCTGATGACCAACAGAACATTTCTACAATTTCCAATTGCAACTTTTATTGACAATCCTGTTTTCGAACTGCTCAACCACTAATGGGGAATTTACTACGCCCGATGGACTGTTTTATTTCTTAAGGACTATGCTTTATAAGTATGTTTCAATGGAATCAAGTAAAGTTACAGGCAGATGGAGAGAGAGAGAAAGAGAGAGAGAGAAAGAGAGAGAATTGGTTTTTTTCATTCATTGATCCATATGAATCACATTTGTGTACAACTTGTGAATCCAAGTAATTTACAGAGTCAAGGCCTACATGTATGCAGAGCTCAAGATCAATTTCTTTTACTAATTACTGCGGAAGCAAATCAGTGCAATGCTAAAATGTAAACTTCAAGCACTGCTCTTAGTATTTATTTCAGATCAAATTGTTGAATACCATATCTGAGCAAAACGTACCTTAAAATTAGCCATCCACAGTGCTCTGATGAATACAATCATCTACTTTAGGTTGATCCACTGACTGGCAATTAGGTTCCGTTTCATTTAAGAAGGCTTCTGAAGTGATATCAGCATCACCATATTCAGATACAGACCCAGCATCCATGTCCTTTTCCGGACTGTCAAGTTGCACACATTCAGCTACTTCACTGCCGTAATTTTCCAAGTCATGACTACTCCCACTTGAAAATGTTTCTTTCTTCACAATATTGAATACAATTCCATTATGTATCCTTTCAGGCTGCAAGAGATCACCTTCAGTCACCGTAATGCTAGAACCGTTTCCTGAAACCATGCTTCCAAACTCCCTCTTGTCAAATTTTATGCTTTCAGGACTTCTTTCAGGTGTTGTACCTCTTGAGCTTTGATAATAATGGTTATTGCCTCCCATCTGAACCATCATTGACTTCGGACTTGTCAGCACACTTCTGTTCAATTCAGCATCAATGTCCAAATTTTGAACAAAGTCGATGAACTTATTTGCTGACGTTGTCCTCATCAAGGGTCCACCAGATCTTGTCCAAGAATTGAAATCGACACTCTCAGATTCACTGTCACTTCCATCATATAAATTACGGTGGGTTTGAAAACTTTTACCAGAATGAACTCCACTGGTAGATGCGCCAACACCATGATGGAATGAGGAACCACCATCTCCAATGAGGTCTTCTTCAAGGGAACCACTTGAATTTTCTCGAGCAATGCAATTCCAAGAAGGAATTCTCCTAGATGCACTGAATTTGGTTGTACTAGCTAGGCCATGAGAAGAAGAAGCCGCAGCTCTTTCTGCACTCCTTTTGAGTCTACGCATGTGGTTGAGAATTACAACACACTCATCAAGAGCAAGCTCAATGCCACAATTTGCTTTTATGGCCGAGAGCTTCTCCCAAGTGCACCTTCTACCTTGGTTGGCTGCCTTTTGAAGCTCAATATATGTTGGATTTTGTATGATTTTTGAGTACTGGAAAATATGTCAGAAAAACAAAACGTTAGTTAGTCTCCATCTAGGATTATTAAAAATGATCCAGATGATTAAAGAAAATAGAAAGGTATCTTCAAAATAGTCCTCAACGAAATTTGGTAAACTTGACTTGGCCAATAACGGAAGTTTTAAAAAGAACTTTAATTTAAGGTTCCATGGAAACGATGACCAATCCTAATTCAGTAGTTATTCCCTAGCTGATACTCTGACCATCAAAATTACTACTTTATCCACGTACCTGAGCAAGTGTGGCTGGCATAACAACAGTAACATCACCCTCCCAATCTTGAGCGAACAGCTTGGCAAGTCCACCTAATGGAAAACCAAGTTCCAGGATCTGGTTACATCTATGCTTCACCTCCATTTCAGCAAGATGAGCAAGCTACACAGTTAAATACTAAAATTGATTAATACTCATCTCATCAGAGTGTCAACGTAACAAAATCATGTAACAGACCCAACAGAATTAAACAAAAAAAAAAAAAAAAAAAAAAAATTACAAACAAATGCCCAAATGATTAGAAATTCTAGCTTAATGTTCGTATACTGTCAATAAGGTGCTTACTGATTAACCAAGATGATAGACTAATTCAATTGACCAAGATAACTATTTGCAAAGCCACTGGATAAGTCCGTAAAGATGTGGCCAGAAGCTTAGTTCAAAACAAATATTTATTAAGCCATTACAAATCTAACTACATCTAAGTGACACATCCAAGATTTTTGCATTACTTGTTATCCCAACTGAGGATCACCCATTCTTTTCGGCTTGCTACTGAGGATACATTTAGTGATAGATAATCATACAACATTTCATCAGCTATATGAAAACATCACTTTTCCCTTCTAACTTCTACAAAGTTTTTAGGTACGGAAAAGAAAAGCAGCATTAAGATGGCAGATGCGTGTTGACAAGCCCTTAACCCTTCATATTCCTAATTAGCAAAATAAAATGACAGCGAGAGAATGCAAAAAAAAAAAGGACAAAATCATAAATTTCAAAAGACTTTGAATGGAGGTCTATCAATGAATACCTTAGCAGCGAAGTTGCCTCCACAAGCTCTCACAAATTCCTTTAGCCGTAACAATGGTGCAATATGAGGATTTGCCTGACTGACGATAAAATGATTAACGTTGAACAGTTCTTTCAGCTGCATCATAGGTAAATCTATCTCCAAGCTACCATCTCTCCACCTACGCACTGGCATCGAACCCTCCTCTGGACCCAAATTAAATGGAGGATGATATGGAACAATCTCTCCACTTCTATCCTTTGCCATTAGTTCCTGAGCCTCAAAAAGGCCTGGAAAAGCACAAGAAGCTGTCACTGCACTCCATATAACAACATGAGGTGAAGTCAAGTAGTTAAGGCATCTAGGTGGCTCATGCTTCCTTGGGGAGCAAACAGTTATCCCAAGAATTCGACCTGTCATGTCATAAGCTTCTTGAAACGTCAGGTTACTTGTTAGATGCCTTAACATCATTTGCAACTGCCTGATCTCATGAACTGCCCCACGTGTCATGACCCTCTTGACAACTGTAAAAATCCCGCCCATTTGATCAAAAAACTGCAATGAGTGCCAAGAATCTTCAAAAAAGCTCTGGAGCTCAGGCCAAGACCTAGTGGCAACAACAGAACACATAATGGATCCTACACTGGAACCAGCGATTATTCTTGGCAAAAGCTTATGTTCGACCAGTGTTTTAACGACACCGACATGGAAAGATCCAAGAGAAGCACCCCCACTCAACAGCACGGCAGTTCTCCCAAAAGCATGCCTTGTTTCATGCATGAAAGCCAGCTTCTCTTCTAACGAGAGCTCTTCTGAGTCCGAATCGCAAACCATTCTCAACTGAGTTGTTACCTCATCAATGTATTCCTTAATGAGTTTGGGAACATGAAGTTTCTCCTTGTGAAGCTCAGGGTTGCACATGTTACCGAGATTTCTAACAAGATCTGCTCGCATGCAGAACATAATATCTCTGAGCGAACCCTCTTCACGACGGTGGTGGAGCTCTTGAAGCTTGTTCCTAACTACTTCTTGATCATAAAGGTCTGATTCATTCATCTTTGGTGTCTCTTTATCAAGCATCCTAGCGGCATGAGCCCACTCCTCATAGGTCAATGCAGTTCTCATCATATTTCTCCAAAATTTCCTCCGATAAGCCATTTCCGCCTTGACTTTGACATTCGTGTATCGTTTCAACAAAAAAGCAATGATTGTCACCATTGCCAAAATCCCTTGAGGGTTTCGAGGATGCAACCATGAGAACATGGGAGCCAAAAAGTTTTTGAATCTATAGACAAGACTCAAAAACGTACGAAATATTTGATGCCTCAGATGTGACATTGACTTGCAAAATAAAACCCTGAAAGCGATTGTCCGGCCAACAATGGTTGAAGGTCCAATTGGAAACGGATCAACACTGGCCTCATTACTTATGTCCATGTTTCCAGAGTAAGTAAAATCTCTGTATTTCTATTTCTATGGCAACAAAGCTGAAGAGCTATAAAATCTACAACAGACTTTACAACTACAATACAGTTTTCGAGCCCTCAATGTTTTCGAAAGAATAACAAAACAATCCTGGATGTATGAAGAACTAAGAGCACAATGATTCAAAATGTTCAACAACAGAATTATCTAATGCTTCAACCTTTTAGCTCAAATGAATTGAAAAACTAGTTGCAGATGAAATATTACCAATTTTCCATGTCTTTGAAGCTTTCCAAATCCCAGAGAATTCTGCCGAACGCATTCAAAAGACACAAACTTTGACCCCAAATCCCCAAATTCCCAGCAACCCCACCAGCTTAACAGCTAGGTGGGTACTTTCCAAATCCTTGCCCAACAAAAAGCCCTATGAACTTGATCAAATCCCCAAGGCAATCAAATTAACAAACAAAAGGGTTCTCAGATCAGAAATTGAAATTGCAAACAACAAATAACAGGTGACGGGATTGGATTAATGAAACCTAAAATACCACCCAATGGATTGGATTGGATTGAATTATGGGAGTTTTTGGGAAGTGTGAAGGGATAAAGATATCGGTGTGGTGACGCCGCCTCGATTAGTTTGAATGGGATTCGGATTGGGTAGAAATTTACAAACATGTGGATAAGGCGGCAGAGAGAGAGAGAGAGAGAGGCCACTCCGTTACCTATCCGACAAAATCTTTTGTTTGATGGAAGTTTCTATTTCCGGAAAGTTAACGAACAGAACGGAACGCCCAGAAAACCCAGAAGAAACATACGAGTTTTCAGATTTCGGGATCTTCGGTTAATTTTGGGCTGAGTTTTTGAGTAAAAGAAAACGTTTTTGTTGCTTACAAGGAAAAAACAGGTGCGTCAATGATGACGACCGAGCTACATTATTAAAACCGGATTTCATATCCGATACGAAAAAGGTTAATGATGTGGGCCATTGATGTGGCATCCACGTGCCCAAGCCTCGACACCTCGCACCATGTAAGAGTGGCTCCACTCCTGTTTAGGAATAGCAACGGTTCGGTTTGGAACAAAAATACTATATAGATCTCTATAATCATAAAAATTAATTACTATTATATATAATTACTATTATATTGTATATTATTATATTATATATAATTCGGTTCGGATTCAAAGACGGATATGGATTGGGAACTCTTATTACCATATCCAAAACCATAACCGAATATTATTCACGGTTTTTTTCCATATCCAAAATATACCCTAATTTTCATATCAAAATCCAATCCATTCGAGCGGTTATCCACGGTTATCGAGTTTAACAGTTAGAATTGCCATCCCTACTACACAATCTCCTAGGTTATATGCAACCTAATTCCTTTTAATAAACAATAATTATTATTAGTGAATAATAACCTTTGAGAATTTCCATTCTTAAATTGAATAGCCAAACAATTCGTATTAAAATATTAATATTTTTTTATAAAGAAATAAAATAATAATGAATTTTTTATTTTTTATTTAGTGTGTTATTTATGTTGTTTTGAATAACGATGCTCTTGGTTTATATAACGATTCCTTGAATTTAAATAATGTATCCAATTGAATAAATACGAAACTACAACCTAAATTAAATGGAAAATTATGGGATCCGATTTTACACCAAATTCCCTACAAACCACCTGACGAATTTGTGGTGCTAGGACCATCTCCACTTAGTCCCTCTTCTCTTGCATGCCTCATTCGCACCACGTCTACTTTTTCCGATCTCCAAAAATATTTAGAATCCAAAGACATTCCTTCTAATCAAACTAATTAATGTCAATTTGGATGTAGTACAAATAAATAAATAAAATATTGTCACCTGATCGCTAAATTTTCGCCTCTTCAAAGATTATAACTAGCTGTCAAGTGTTTCTCCAACTAGTAAGTGATAGATTGAGTATTTTCCAACGACTTTCAAGAGATTGATCTATGCTTCTAGTGCCAAGTGCCTCGCAAAACAAGGTATGAACCGTCTTTCAAAGTTCTCGCAACCTCTGCTCATTACTCGTAATTGGGTCATGAGTGGCTCAAACCCAACATTCACACAAAGTAACATTTTCAATGATCAACCAATTCAAACCTTCATCATTAGCCTTTTTTTTTTCTTTTTTTTTGCAAACAAAAGTATATGAAAACTTTGAGAGAAAGATTTATTGAAAGTATTTGAAAATATTGAAGTCTGGTGTAAGGTGGAAGTGTATGGTTAGGTATTTATAGAAAAAAAGTTATAATCATTTTTTTTTATAAATTTTATTAACTTAATTATTCTGGATCATTGGATTACAAAAAGATTGAAATTCAATAGCCCAAATTGCGACACATATGCCAACGGTAACAATTCCAATTTTTCAGATTTTTTTTTTTAAGCCTGAAAAGTATGGATCGTTGATCTGAAAATCTAATGGACTAGATTGTGACACGTCATCTAGCCATTGGGGTTGAATTTCAAAAAATTTTTTACCCTTGGAAATCCAACAGTCCAAAAATAACAGTTGGAAATCCAACAACCTAGTTTTCACCACGTTGTTCCTTTTTCCAAAGCTGTTAGTGCACTTGCGCGCGGACTATATGCGCTTAAGTCCTGTCAGGGACGCGCCCGCACTTGCATGTGTTTTTGACGCGCTTGGTGCAAAAAAATTTTGGAACATGGCTGACGTCACTCTACCCAGTTGCTAGGCCACTCTATTGGGCTCCCCTATAGCCCATGTTAAAGCGTTGGAGAGTTTAGGGGATTGGATTACTTGATAGCCCCGCCCGGGGGGGGGGGGGGTGGGTTGGAGAGTTTAGGTGTAGACTAGTGATGGAGTCAGAATTTCATATGTGGGAGGGCCTCTCACATACATTGGTAATTTAAACTAAAAGATTGAGAGTAATTTGCATAAAAATTGAAAGTTCACTGCATACAAAATCATGCTATGCTTATTATAACCAATATGTCAGCAAAAGAACAGTTGGGTGGTTTTGTGTTAGTTGATTATATTGTAGGTTATTTGGTTATGAAATTGCTGAATTGATTGTGTTTATCCAACCCTTGTTGGGAAAAATTCAGAAGTGAAAACACCTCTACATATGAAGATGAGCCTGAGAATAGTGAAGTCGGAAAATCTTAAACAGTCTTAAAACCCGTAGCATTACGCATGCATTTTTGCTTGTATAAAATAAAAAATTAAAGCCTATAATGTAGGTAGATAAACACCCTTAAAACCAGTTTGCACATAATTATACTTGATTATCTACCTATATCACAGATTAAGAGCATAACCTGTGATTTTATGAAGAACCCAATATCAATATTCATTTTAAGTAAAAAACCTAATGACAAAAAACT
This sequence comes from Pyrus communis, assembly GCF_963583255.1. Taxonomy (NCBI): domain Eukaryota; kingdom Viridiplantae; phylum Streptophyta; class Magnoliopsida; order Rosales; family Rosaceae; genus Pyrus; species Pyrus communis. The sequence goes on from NC_084811.1 coordinate 19,158,891, forward strand.
GGATTTATGATATACTACAAAGAAGAGGAGGAAGACCAAATTTTCAAACTAAATTTTGTAAATAAAATAATGTGCTTATTGATGATTGGATTATCATTAAATGTTGATTAACGTGCTTATTTTGATGACATATTATTTAGTTTACAAATTAAGTTTAAAATTTGATCTATCTAACATTATCCGAAAAAAATTCCATAAAGCAAAAATAAACAAAAAGAAGAAGTAGAATCGTAAATCCCATCAAGGAAGGAAAAAGAAAAGAAAAAAAAAAAAGAAACAAGAAACAGGAAAAAGCTAACCTAGCAAAATTCAGGAATTAAAAAAAAAAAAACCCATAGTGAAACACTTTAAAATGGCATATTTTGTAAATTTCTCCTAATCCTAAGCCAGAAGTGATCCATTTTTTAAGTCGGTCATGCACAAGCCACGTACACCATACACAAAAGCGAAATGACAAAAAGATCCATATATAAATTGAAAAAACTCACAGTTGATGAAGTCCTTTTTCTAATTTCAAAGAGAGAGCTGTGAACTCTGAATTTTTAAGTTGAGCTCAGATTTGTGAGCATAGCATGTGCATGTATGTCGTGTGCATGTAATGTACATACAATGTATGTAGTTTTCTGAAAAATTGAAGAATTTGGATGTCTTTCAAAGAACACCAAACCAATCACTTCAATTCCAATAGTCCATCAATGGATTTTCATTTTACATTAAATTAACGAAAACCCATTTCCCAAAACCTTCAAATTTCCTTGGGAAACTCCCAACATTCGAGAAATCACCCAGTTTCCTCAGAAATTCTTAGTTCGAATAGAAAAATAGAGAAACTTAGTTCGAGAAATCACCCATCTTGTGCCATCCGTGAGTCGAATCGAAGAGGAGAATCTAGAGATCAGGAATTGAAATTGTTGGAAGAAGGTATTATTGGAGAAGTGGAGGCGGGGTAGATTAGGAAGGAAAACCAGCTGGTCTGATATGATTGGCAGTGACGGTTAAAGCAACTAGTGATGAAGATTGTGAAGTTTAGAGAGAAGAGAGTTATTATTCTCATTCCAATGTCTTATCTTCTTACCTATATTTTAATGAATGTTTTAGTTACAAATTTGTCCATTTGTAAAATGACTAATAAGAACCTTAGTTACCTTCTTTTGCATTACTTTGTTTTATAAAAAATAAAAAAGAAAAGGTTGGGCATGATTGTTACACTTCGGATTCGGGGTCGGTAATAAAAACTCGAACCTGAATCCGAAACGTGAGTTAAAAGCTTAATAAATAACCGGAAATTGAAAGGGGTTGGAAAATAAATTCCTCTTATAAAAATAATTCATGATTCGTAAACAAATCAAGAATTCTTTACAACCTACAGTAAATAGATGAATAAACTTTCTCTACTCCAATCTAATCTAATCTCATCTTGCCTACCCTTTTAAATGTCTATTTCGTAAACTTGCATAACAATAAAGGGATGAGCTTCAACAATTCAGTAGGAACATAACCTTATCACAGTAAATTGATAATACTAAATTAAGTGTCATGAAATCATATAGCCAAATATCGAATTATTATTGATAACAATGAATGAATGCAATGCAACCTCTTCGGCTACCCCCGTTAATTTATATAATAAAACACGCGGACCTGCACGTCCCATACCATGCATTTTACCACTGCAGTGGTGGTT